>NC_136261.1:405267515-405477515 GCF_964187855.1 Myxine glutinosa | reverse complement strand
TCTGAGGTATTATTAAGTCGTGTAATTGTCCTGACTGCATGAGAGTGATTATGAATTACTACAAGTACAGATACATTCAAAGTACATCGCCTCCATGCCAAATAAATAAATAACATCCTCCAGCGCATAGAGACGGCATTGGGAGGGAGAGGTGTACAATAACTGATTGATTAATTGTGAAATTAAAATTAATATATAATAATCATAAAATAATTAATTTCTTAATCAATTGGCGAATAGCATACCAAAACCACCGGTGTTTCACCCGAAGCTGGAATTTTTGAAAAGTAATTAAATAAGTCATTAATCCAAAATAAATAAATAATGAATTGATTAATCAATAAATAATTAATCGATTAATAAAAAAATCAAAAATATCCTTTATAGCCACATCACCTGGTCACTATCATGTCCAAATATTAGCTTCTGAGCTCAAAAGGTGCCTGAGATATTGCCCAGATGAGAAAGAAAATAAATAAATGATTAATAATGAAAATAAATAAATAATAATCGCAAAATAATTAAATTCTTAATCAATTGGCTACAAGAATACCGAAACCACCACCGTTTCATCTGAATCGATAACTTTTTGAAAACTACTTTTTTTTTTTACCCAAGGCATTCACGAACCGGCTGTCCATGCCTGGTCAAAAAAAAAAATTTGCTAACTGGTAACTGGTATCTCCACCCAGGTCATACTATCCTCTTCAACTAAAGTATCAAACAAGCCAGGATATGCCACTGTTAGACTATCGATCTTGTTAACTTGAAATAGGCAAAGCCAATAAACCAGCGAAACCAATTATAATTACCGTTTAGAACCCATTAGAATTAAACACTGAGGGTTGGAAAGGTTCTTCTTCTTCGTTTCTGACATCGGTGGAAGGAAGAGGAGCCAAATATTAAAGCGGCTTCACCGCTTTTAAAACTAGAACAATGTGACTGTCACCAATATGGCTCCGCGTAGTCCCACAACGGGTAGGGGATCACGTTTGTGAAGTTTCGTGTTGATCGGATAAGGTTCGTTTTTCTATCCAAGATGGCTGCCAAACTACGTGACCCATGACATCATCATTTTCAAACTATATGAAACAGTGCTGCTAGATTATATTTGTAAAATTTCACATCAATAAGGTGAGAGGTTTCAGAGATATAATTATTTAATATTTTCCTTCAATCCAATATGGCTGCCAAACCATGTGACCTACGATGTCATCAATTTAATATTTCAAAAACAAATGGGTCATAGATCATGCGCATGCAATTTCAGATTTTTGGATAAGGAATTCGATTAAAACATTTTTGGCTGGTATACCACTTCACCGATGATGTCATCATTATCATGCTTTTGTTCCCCATTGGGAGTACTTGACAATGTGCCAAGTTTCAAATTTTTCCATTCAGCAGTTTCCAAGAAATAATATTTTAATGATTTGCTTTTAATCCAAGATGGCTGCCATACCACGTGACCTATGACATCACAATTATAAAAACATTCTGCATGGGTGTCACTCCGACCCTGAAAGTTTCGTCTCCATCGGACATGTGGTTGCTGATAAAAACGAGGTTTAGCCCGTAAGGACGGAAGGACGGACGGACAACCCGAAAACATAATGCCAGTCGGCGGAGGCACAAAAAATATTTGCTGTTAAGAAATACAGTATAAAACCTCCCATTTTGAGCTCTTTCAACCAGGCCAAGAATAAAAGGCTTCCTTTTTTATATCGTTGTATTTTTTTAACACGGGCTTCTGTTGGTTTCACATTTAAGTGACATCCTTTAAAACGTAGTTCTTCAGATACACAAATGTAAAAAAAGAAATATTGTATTTCTGATGCACTACCACACCTCATTGCTTTGCATGTCCTGTATTTCATACGTTATTATCTGTGGTCCTGCTCTTCCACTTAGATTGGTAAATCGTAAAACCAATACGCTATGCTGTATACATCTTTCAATAATACAAACCCCTTCGTTCAATAAAATGGTGAAAGATGCATCATTCTCTTTCACCATATACAGTTGACTTATTTATTAATTTCGCACCATTGATGGCGGCTTTAGTTGTCGAGCCTGGGTCCGAATGTCGGCCCAGCTGTAAAGTGTTACCCGCATGGCATTTCACATCCTGGGTGAGGTATCAACGTGTGCGGCATCCGTTGGGAGGATGGTCAGCCGGAGGAACAGTCTGCCAGCATTGGTTAGTAGTGGGTGTTTAAAAAGGAGGACCAGTCTGCCAGCATTGGTTAGTAGTGGGTGTTAGAAAGGAGGACCAGTCTGCCAGCATTGGTTAGTGGTGGGTGTTAAAAAGAGGACCAGTCTGCCAGCATTGGTTAGTAGTGGGTGTTAAAAAAGAGGAAGTCTGGCAGCATTGGTTAGTGGTGGGTGTTAAAAAGGAGGACCAGTCTGCCAGCATTGGTTAGTGGTGGGTGTTTAAAAAGGAGGACCAGTCTGCCAGCATTGGTTAGTAGTGGGTGTTTAAAAAGGAGGACCAGTCTGCCAGCATTGGTTAGTGGTGGGTGTTTAAAAAGGAGGACCAGTCTGCCAGCATTGGTTAGTAGTGGGTGTTAAAAAAGAGGAAGTCTGCCAGCATTGGTTAGTAGTGGGTGTTAAAAAAGAGGAAGTCTGCCAGCATTGGTTAGTAGTGGGTGTTAAAAAAGAGGACCAGTCTGCCAGCATTGGTTAGTAGTGGGTGTTAAAAAGGAGGACCAGTCTGCCAGCATTGGTTAGTGGTGGGTGTTAAAAAGAGGACCAGTCTGCCAGCATTGGTTAGTGGTGGGTGTTAAAAAGGAGGAAGTCTGCCAGCATTGGTTAGTAGTGGGTGTTAAAAAAGAGGAAGTCTGCCAGCATTGGTTAGTAGTGGGTGTTAAAAAAGAGGACCAGTCTGCCAGCATTGGTTAGTGGTGGGTGTTAAAAAGAGGACCAGTCTGCCAGCATTGGTTAGTGGTGGGTGTTAAAAAGAGGACCAGTCTGCCAGCATTGGTTAGTGGTGGGTGTTAAAAAGGAGGACCAGTCTGCCAGTATTAGTTAGTGGTGGGTGTTTAAAAAGGAGGACCAGTCTGCCAGCATTGGTTAGTGGTGGGTGTTAAAAAGAGGACCAGTCTGCCAGCATTGGTTAGTGGTGGGTGTTAAAAAGGAGGACCAGTCTGCCAGTATTAGTTAGTGGTGGGTGTTTAAAAAAGAGGACCAGTCTGCCAGCATTGGTTAGTGGTGGGTGTTAAAAAGGAGGACCAGTCTGCCAGTATTAGTTAGTGGTGGGTGTTTAAAAAGGAGGACCAGTCTGCCAGCATTGGTTAGTAGTGGGTGTTAAAAAAGAGGACCAGTCTGCCAGCATTGGTTAGTGGTGGGTGTTAAAAAGAGGACCAGTCTGCCAGCATTGGTTAGTGGTGGGTGTTAAAAAGAGGACCAGTCTGCCAGCATTGGTTAGTGGTGGGTGTTAAAAAGGAGGACCAGTCTGCCAGTATTAGTTAGTGGTGGGTGTTTAAAAAGGAGGACCAGTCTGCCAGCATTGGTTAGTAGTGGGTGTTAAAAAAGAGGACCAGTCTGCCAGCATTGGTTAGTGGTGGGTGTTAAAAAAGAGGACCAGTCTGCCAGCATTGGTTAGTGGTGGGTGTTTAAAAAGGAGGACCAGTCTTCCAGCATTGGTTAGTGGTGGGTGTTAAAAAAGAGGACCAGTCTGCCAGCATTGGTTAGTGGTGGGTGTTAAAAAAGAGGACCAGTCTGCCAGCATTGGTTAGTGGTGGGTGTTTAAAAAGGAGGACCAGTCTTCCAGCATTGGTTAGTGGTGGGTGTTAAAAAAGAGGACCAGTCTGCCAGCATTGGTTAGTGGTGGGTGTTTAAAAAGGAGGACCAGTCTTCCAGCATTGGTTAGTGGTGGGTGTTAAAAAAGAGGACCAGTCTGCCAGCATTGGTTAGTGGTGGGTGTTAAAAAAGAGGACCAGTCTGCCAGCATTGGTTAGTGGTGGGTGTTAAAAAGGAGGACCAGTCTGCCAGCATTGGTTAGTGGTCAGTGTTAAAAAGGAGGACCAGTCTGCCAGCATTGGTTAGTGGTGGGTGTTAGAAAGGAGGACCAGTCTGCCAGCATTGGTTAGTGGTGGGTGTTAAAAAGTCCACACGGCTTTTCGCGAAGAGGCGAGATACGTCAGCACCTGGCCAAAGTTCCCAGTTCCTGTCCTGACCTACAGAGGGGCAGTCAGTACCAACACTTGCCAACCTCTCCTCCTCTCCACTCAGTCAATGATGCTACTTGCAGCCATATGCTGTATTCAACATAAGAAGAAAAAGAAGAGGAAGAAGCGTGCTAGTAGAGAGCTCAAGAAGAACCTGCAATCGAGTCGGCGGTGAGGCAATTTATTTGGGGACAATCAAGAACAGGAAGGCAAACGTACCCCAATTTACTTCTGCGATTATCCTCTCTGAATGTCCGAGGTTTCGCTCTCAGCTGCAACCGATCTTGTGCTCATCACATCCGCAAGCTGGCCTGAAAATCCCGCCATCATCTGAGAATTCTCTGCCGACTCCGATATGATACCGACTTCTTTCATGGAAGTCCTTGTAGTGTCTTTGTGTTTTATACTTCTCCACCCCCCCCCCCCTTTCCCATGCCTCCTCCCCCCAAGCCCTCTCCCTCCCACAGATCTCCCTGCTCTCAAATTTTGTACTTATGTGCTGCTACCCGCTCTATCTCCCCATTTTGTCTCCCGCTCCCTTTATCATATGCGTTATGTGTCAGTTTGTCTTTTTGTGATCAAAGTTAGCTCTTGCACGAGCCTCGATCTTGTATACAAAAAAAATAAAAATCGTCTGCCTCAATGTCTACTCCGCCCCGTGACGAGCATGTTCATTTGCAAATAGTATTTACCCCACAATGCCGTTGCATAAACGTTGCGAATGTAAGGACGCTCCTCCGTGTGAATTCCACATATCCGATCAAGTCCGATTCTAAACGGGTTTCTGCAGCAAGATCCGATTCATAGTGGATCTTTTCAGCAACGTCCGAACCATGGGGGGATCCTTTCCCCTGAGGTTGATGTGCTTTTTAAAATCCCTTTCGTACCAGAATGTGAACGAACACACTTCGCAAACGAATCGATGCTGTGCCATATGAATACACATGTGCCTCTTCAAGTTTAACAGAGACGAAAATATCTGTGGACAAATCTTGCAACAGTACGGGCGCTGTCCCATGTGAATGCGCATGTGCGCTTTTAACGGCTGTTCACACCAGAAGGCCAGCGAACAAGCTTTGCAACTGTATGGGCACTCTCCCGTGTGAATGCGCCAGCATTTTTGACATGTCAAAGCCCGGTTGAATGCCTTCCAACACTTCACATTGTTGGAACTTCTCCTATGACAATGGATGTGTCGGTTGTACATTGATCGGTAAATGAACGTTTTCCCACACACGTTGCACGTATATAACAGCTTAGATCCTGCTTGGGTTTGTGGGTGTGCCATGTTGGTCGATTTATCCTTTTCAACATCGGAATCCGGTCGATGCCACTCCGAATGCACCCGCAAGTAGGCCTCGGTGGTGAAGCTGCAAGAGCACGAGGGGCAGACATACTTCCCGACGAGACTCTTGCATGTCCCTGTGAAGAAGATGCATGAAAAAAATTAGTAACTCCAAACAGCTGGTCCATTGAATGAATATAAAGCTCAAAGTAGAGCCACAAAGGTTCCCATTTACAAGCATGTGAAGTCAAAAAAGGGTCAAATCGGCATCAAACCGGTATGCAAAAGATTTTCTACAAAAATGTACACCGTTCCGAGAATTCACCCCCTATCAACTGCCATCTGTGGTGTTCCAAGGTGCAGGGAAATCTCTACATTGTGTGTTTACTGTTTAGGTTTGTTGCATTCCATTCATGGGCAGGCTCTTTTGAGAGAATTGCCGCTTGCAAAGCAGTCACGAGAACGAGAATGGAATGGGCATTTTGCATTTGCCTGTCCCAGGAGTTATCAGGTCAGGAATTTAGAATCCTAACATTGCCTAAAATCCTAGCCTGGTGTTGGCTTAGCGGTTAGGGTGCTGGCTTGGGATCCTAGGATCCTGGGTTCGAATCCCGGTCAATCGCTGAATTAATGCCAGAAGGGTTGACTCAGCCTGTCATCCTTCCGAGGTCGGCAAATTGAGTACCAGCTTGCTGGGATGAATGATCATGGTGTGTACCCCAGTTTAGAATAGGTACACCGTATCCCTGCGCATCGTAAGAGCGTGACCAAGGGTTGGCGTCAGGAAGGGCATCCGGCCATAAAAACATTGCCTCAAACAGGGAACCATGATCGTCATGGGGCCTGCAAGGCTAACCCCCGCTCTAGCGGGGAAAATGGCCTTAAAACGATCATTCATATATATTCTTTCAACATTGTTTTTTATGGATATCGCCCCCAGACAAGGCATACAGCCACTCTAGGTAAGGGGCTAAGAGAATGTTGGAAAAAATATGAGGATAAAGCAAAAAAGAAAAATAATAATAATAAATAAAATAAACAAACAAACAAACAAACAAAAACAAATGAAAAATCACTCATAGAGCAACACTTGGCAAAAGAGAACAAAGCAGAATAGCACTCAGTAGAGAATCATTTTGACCTCACAAATAGTTGATTGAATTCAGTTAGCTGATATGAAAATCCAATTAAAATTTCAAGCCAATCGGATGAAAATTGAGGATTTTAGAATTTCGAAAAAAGTGGTTGGTTGACCTTTGGCCTATGTTGACCTTTTGACCTTAAAAATATATAGGATTTTGTCGGACCACAAACTCTACCATTTGGTGAAGTTTAGTGAAGATCGATTTAAAATTGTGACCTGTAGGCAAGTATAAGTGAGCGGACAGACAAACAAACACACACACAAACAAACCGGAGTGATCAACATACTTGGGGAAAAAAAATTGTTTTGCCAAGTCACAAACAAACAAACAATTAAAAAAATTAAATTAAAATTGAATAAAACAAAATAATAAAGAACCTGTCTCAACCACACTCAAGATTGAACTCTCAAACCTGTCTCCTTCCTCCAAATCCTGGTGGCGTCTGGTCAAATCCATTTTTGGTGTTTGTTCCTCCTCCATCCCCTCCCTTAACTCAAATGTCCACACAGTTGACACCACACGTGACAAAGCCGAATGCCTCAACTCTATGTTTGCCTCTAAATATTGTGTCCCAAACCCATCTCTCTCTATTCCCACCTTTCCCAGTCGTACCCAGCTGCTCCTGGACTCTGTGTCCTTCTCTCCTGACAAGGTGGAGAAGTTTTTGTCCAACCTTGACTCTGATTCTGCAAATGGACCAGACGGTATCAGCCCACGGGTCCTAAAATCCTGCTCTGCCGCTCTATCTCACCCTCTCTCTGTTCTTTTTACCCTCTCTTTTGCTCAAGATCATCTGCCAGCATCTTGGAAATCAGCAAACATTACCGCTTTACACAAAAAGGTGCAAAAACAGATCCTTGCAACGACAGACCAATCAGCCTGCTCCCAATTATCAGCAAAGTCATGGAATCCATCATTGCTTCGGATATCAAATCCTTCCTCTTCTCCAATGGCTTGATCTCTGATCATCAATTTGGATTCAGACCACGTCATTCTCCTCTGGACATGTTGCTTCTGCTGTCTCAACAATGGATGGAGGTCCTCAATGCCAAACAGGAAATCAGAGCTGTCTCCCTTGACATATCATGTGCCTTCCATACGGTCTGGCACCCAGCTCTGCTCACCAAACTCTCCTCCTATGGTATCCATGGAAATCTCCACTCATGGCTTGCGGACTTCCTCTCTGGTCATAGGCAACGTGTGGCCCTGAATGGATTTCTCTCATCTCCCCTCCTGTTCTGGCTGGAGTTCCCCAAGGTAGTGTTCTGGGCCCTGTGCTAGTTCTGGTCTTCATCAATGATCTCTCCGACTCTCTGGAAAATCCTCTCCATCTCTTTGCTGATGACTCCACTATCTGCCGCTCCATTCCTCATCCCTCAGATCAGCATTCTGCAGCCTCCTCACTCTCTGCAGACCTGGACAAAATCACAGACTGGTCAAACAAGTGGAACATGTCTTTCAATCCTGACAAATCTCACACTCTTACTATGTCTCTCCGAAAAGACCGACTGGAAAACCCTCCCATCTACTTTCTCAACAATCCTCTCCAAGAAGTTCCGTCGCTCAAACTTTTGGGTCTCACTATCTGCCATGATCTTTCTTGGAAAAACCACATTTCCAAGCTGGCCTCCAAAGCCAGTTGCCGACTGGGCATCCTCCGTCGTGTGAAGTCCTTCCTTGGCATACCTGAGCTCCTCACCACATACAAAGCTTTCATCCGGAGCTCAATGGAATACTGTTCTCCCCTCTGGGCCGGTGCTCCTGCCTCACACCTAGCTCGGCTTCATGCTGTTGAAACCAAAGCTTTCAGAATCATTGGAATCTCCCGCGATGAAGCCAACTCCGAGGGCCTTTCACTCACTCACCGCAGGCAGGTTGGTTGTCTTTCTGTCTTCTACAGACTCCTCTCTGGCCTAGCCCCCCCAGCTCTGTCTGTGCTCTGTCCCCGAAATACTCCTACAGGTCGCACAATATCTGCCAGCAACTCTCTTATGGTGAAATTGTCAAAATCAAGACTCTGTGCTCACCTTCACTCTTTCATTCCTCTTTTCTCCCGCCTCTGGAACAAACTCCCGCACTCTCCTCAATCCCACTCCTCCCTCCAGGTCTTTAAAACAGCTGTTCACCACCATCTCTTATCTTCCCCCTTCCAAAACCTTGATCTTTTCTACCCCCGTTAATTCACCCCAGATCCATTTTTTAAAAATAGCGACTTCTTTCCTGGAGTGTCCATGTGTTTTATACCTCTCCCACCCCCATTCCCCTCCCATGCCTCCTCCCCGCCAAAAAAACGCCACGATAAAGCTAACTTAACATGGATATACACCTCAACACACAACCCCATTGATGGCAATGGCGGGGAAAACCCCGCCCGGGGGAGAAAACCCACTTGGGGAGGGGGGCAAATGAATACGCTACACCTTCATTTTGCAACCCTTAGTCATCCTGTCAAGTTTGTTTGAGATTGGATAAGTAACGACGGAATGTATCACGGTCAAAAAATCATCAGACAGACAGACGCCAGTTTGAGTATTTTAGTGTGATTGTAGTGACACTGTGTGGAGTATTGTGCATGTCATATGAACGCTCTAGTTTAAGTCTTTGATCGGACTCAGGCGGGGTTTGAACCAACGACCTCCCGGACTTAGAGTGGACACTCAAACATTACGCCACAGAGTCCAGAAAAGTGTTTTACTTTCTTTCAAAAAATAATAAAAAACGAAGTTAATTCTATGGATAACATGTATATATGTAAGAGAAAGATCCAAAATGAAGAAGAAGAAACTCTCTAACACACTGTGTTTGCAAATCGTGTCGACTATGTCACCACCTACTTCACCACCTACATCACCGCATGGATGCCACCATAACCCATATTGGCCACCATTGTTACCTCCGCCCCCGAAAGTTTGGGGAGGTTATGTTTTCACCCCTGTCTGTCTGTGAACAGGATATCTCAAAAAGTTATGGAAGATTCAGACTAAACTTGGTGGATAGGTTGGGTGTGAGCGTGACAAAGAAGAATCAAATTTTGCTGAAGATCCGAATAAAGATGCGGATATGAGAATTGTTAAGTGATTCTTCCCCAATGAGTGATAGGGTCAAAAACAATATATTGCACGATATTCCAAAAAGTTGTTCGTTAAGTGACAAGAACAAGCCGATCAGATTTTGGTTCAGGTCCGAATCCAGATCCGGCCAATCAGTGGATACAAAACATAAACTGTTCAGCCTGGTGGAGGAATGCGCTCCACCGAGTGCCCTTCTAGTTACCTCCGCCACCAAATGTGGATGGAGGTTATGTTTTCACCCCTGTCTGTTTGTCTGTCTGTATGTTTGTTTGTGAACAAAATATCTCAAACAGTTGTGGACAGATTTGGACGAAATTTGTCAGAGATGTAGCGAATGTGACAAGAATGAAAGGATTAGATTTGGGTGAAGACCCGGATCCGGCTACTAGAATTTTTCAAGTGATTCTTCACCATTGGGCGATAGGGCCAAAAACGATACGTAGCAGGATATCTCAAAAAGTTATGGATGGATTTGGATGAAACTTGTTGGACAGGTTGTGTGTGTGACGAGGAAGAATCGATCCGATTTTGGTGGAGATCTGAATATGGATTCGGATATGAGAATTATTTAATTCTTAAGCGATTCTTCACCATTGGGCGATAGGACCAAAAACGATACATAGCAGAATATGTCAAAACGTTATGGATGGATTTGGACGAAACCTGTTGGACAGGTTGTATGTCTGACAAGGACGATTCGATTCGATTTTGGTGAAGTTCCGGATCCGGGTCCAGATGGGAGAATTTTTTAAGTGATTCTTCACCTTTGAGTGATACGGCCAACCACGTGGAGGTATGCTCTCCACTGAGTGCCGTTCTAGTTTTGTTATTGCATTGTGGATCCATTCACCAAAATAAAAGGAAAAACAATTCTCATTTTCTGATGTATTTTGTGGACTTGTAACCAATGAAGACAACGAGGATAACAAACCAGAGATAAAAAAAATTGTTCACGTTCAACGCACGCTGGAGGCAACACCGGAAACTAAAGAGGTTCACGACAGGGGTGGTCATCGTCTGCTTCTGAATACCTCATGCCAGTGATGACGATGATGAGCACTCCTTTTTGCATCTCCAGGTGCTTAGGGCTGCCGTAGCAGTTTCTTGGCGATTTGGCACAATCCTGGACGGGTCGCCACTCCGACGCAGGATACTCAAATGGCTTTTTTTTTTTTTGTTTTTTTTTTTGTATACAAGATCGAGGCTCGTGAAAGAGCGAACATTAATCACACAGAAAGACAAACCGACACATAAAACATATAACATCGGGAGCGGTAGACAAGATGGGGAGAGAGGGGGAAGGACACAAACACAACATTTGAGAGCAGGGACCGAGAGACATGGAGACATCGAGAGATCTGAGAGAGGGCGAGGGCTTTGGGGGGGGGGGGGCATGGGAAGGGGGCGGTGGGAGAGGTATAAAACATATGGACACTGCCAGGACTTCCAGGAAAGAAGTTGGAATTTCAAACAAGGTGGATCTGGGGTGAATTAGCGGGGGTAGAAAAGATCAAGGTTTTGGATGGGGGAAGATAAGAGATGGTGGTGAACAGCTGTTTTAAAGACCTGGAGGGAGGAGTGGGATTGAAGGGAGTGAGGGAGTTTGTTCCAGACGCGGGAGAAAAGAGGAATGAAAGAGTGAAGGTGAGCAGAGAGCCGAGATTTCGGCAGTTTAACCATCAGAGGGGAGAGGAGTCGGTAGAAGACAGAAAGACCACCTACCTGCCTGCGGTGAGTGAGTGAAAGGCCCTCAGAGATAGCTTCATCGCGGGAGATTCCAATAATTCTGAAAGCTTTGGTTTCAACAGCGTGAAGCCGAGCTAGGTGTGAGGCAGGAGCACCGGCCCATAGGGGAGAACAGTATTCCATTGAGCTGCGGATGAAAGCCTTGTATGTGGTGAGGAGCTCAGGTGTGCCGAGGAAGGACTTCGCACGACGGAGGATGCCCAGTCGGCGACTGGCTTTGGAGGCCAGCTTGGAAATGTGGTTTTCCCAAGAAAGATCATGGCAGATAGTGAGACCCAAAATCTTGAGCGACAGAACTTCTTGGAGAGGATTGTTGAGAAAGTAGATGGGAGGGTTGTCCAGTCGATCTTTTCGGAGAGACATAGTAAGAGTGTGAGATTTGTCAGGATTGAAAGACATGTTCCACTTGTTTGACCAGTCTGTGATTTTGTCCAGGTCTTCAGAGAGTGAGGAGGCAGCAGACTGCCGATCTGAGGGAAGAGGAATGGAGCGGCAGAGAGTGGAGTCATCAGCAAAGAGATAGAGAGGATTTTCGAGAGAGTCAGAGAGATCATTGATGAAGACCAGAAAAAGCACGGGGCCCAGAACACTGCCTTGGGGAACTCCAGCCTGAACAGGAAGAGGAGATGAGAGAAACCCATTCAGGGCCACACGTTGACGACGACTAGAGAGGAAGTCCGCCAGCCATGCGTGGAGATTTCCATGGATACCAAAGGAGGAGAGTTTGGTGAGCAGAGCGGAGTGCCAGACCGTGTCGAAGGCACATGATATGTCGAGGGAGACAGCTCTAATTTCCTGTTTGGCATTGAGGACCTCCATCCATTGTTGAGACAGCAGAAGCAGCATGTCCAGAGTAGAGTGACCTGGTCTGAAACCAAATTGATGATCAGAGATCAAGCCATTGGAGAAGAGGAAAGATTTCATATCCGAAGCAATGATGGATTCCATGACTTTGCTGATAATTGGGAGAAGGCTGATTGGTCTGTAGTTGCTAGGATCTGTTTTTGCACCTTTTTTGTGCAAAGCGGTGATGTTGGCTGATTTCCAAGCAGATGGCAGTTGACCTTGAGCAAAAGAGAGGGTGAAGAGAACAGAGAGAGGGTGAGATAGAGCAGCAGAGCAGGATTTTAGGACCCGTGGGCTGATGCCGTCGGGTCCAGTTGCAGAATCAGAGTCGAGGGTTGACAGAAACTTTTCCACCTTGTCAGGAGGAAAGGACACGGAGTCCAGGAGCAGCAGGGTACGATTGGGTATGGTGGGTACAGAGAGGGATGGGTTTGGGACACAAGATTTAGAGGCAAACACAGAGTTGAGGCATTCAGCTTTTTCACGTGCGGAGTCAGCTGTGTAGCCGTTTGAGGTAAGGGAGGGGATGGAGGGGGAACAAACACCAGAAACAGATTTGACCAGACGCCACCAGGATTTGGAAGAGGGAGACAGATAAGAGAGTTCGGTCTTGAGAACGGAGAGATATTGTTTCCTGGCTCTCCTGAGGGTGGACACACACTTGTTTCGGGCTTTGTGAAAGGAAATGAGATTTCCTTCCGTTGGATTTGCTTTCCAGGAGACGAAGGCAAGTTGTTTCTGGGCAACAGCCTCACCACAAGATTCCGTGTACCATGGACGGGAGGAAGGGTATGACAACTGAAGACGAGATGGGATAAATCTGTGCATGAGAGAGAGCAATTTACTTTGGAAGAATTCCCAGGATGAGTTGATGTCAGAGGTGGTAGAGATGGGAGACCAGTCCAGATGATTGATGGCTGCTTGAAGACCGTGCCAGTTGGCCTGAGTGAAATGCCAGACTCGTCGACGCTGAGCAGGCTCCCTGAGGATGGTCAGAGAGATGTCCACTTTAACAAGGACATGATCAGATGATCCGATCGGAGCAGAAGAAGAGCAGCAGACATTTTCAGGGAAGTTAGTCATAACCAAGTCCAGAAGAGAAGATGTTCCGTTGACTGAGATCCGGGTCGGGAAATTGACAGATTGTGTCAGTCCCAGTGAGTCGCAGAAGTCCTTTGCTGAGGAGCCATGGCTGGTGAGAGAGGTACCCACACCCAGCCAACTGGCATGATGACAGTTGAAATCACCACATATGAGGAAGAGAGAGTTGGGATGAGTAGATAGAAGTTGGTCCATATCATCAGACAGCGAGAGGTAGATGGAGTCATCACTGTTTGGTGGACGGTACAACACACATATGAACAAGAGGTGGGAGCGAAGGGGAAGCCGTAGCCAGAGGTATTCCTGGGGGTGAGGTGGAGAGAGTGCAGTGCAGGGCGAGTGAGGAAGAGAGTTTTTGATAAAGATAGCAACCCCGCCTCCAGGACGAGGCTCAGGTCTATCATACCGGAGGAGAGAGTAGCCCGGGAGAGATACTATGGAATCAGAGACATCATAAAGGAGGAAAGTTTCTGTGAAGCAGATCACGTCTGGTTTGACAGAAGCAACCTGTATGGAGAGATCAGTTAAGTTTGAACGAAGGCCCCGGATGTTTGAGGTCCATACCGTTAATGAAGAGGAAGGGGGAGCATCAGATACAGAACAGGGGGGAGGAGGGGTAGGGTAAGATGTGGAAGAGGTGGAAGAGGTAGGGAGAGCTGTTGAAGGTGTGTCAGAGATTTCAGAATAGCTCGGAGAAAGGGAAGGATGGGGCGGACAAAAGGTTTGATGGTGATTGGGTGAGCCACAATGAGGTGTTATTTGAGGAGGGGGGAGAGCGAGGCAGAAGGTTGGGGGAGATGGAGGTGAGAGTTTGAAGGGGGAAGAAGCGGGGAGGACGCTTTGAGGAGGGGGAGTGAGAGGGGGGAAATTGAGAAGCAATGAGGGTGGGGAGATTTGAAGGGGAGGGGTGAGGGGGGAGTTTGGGAGGGAAGGGACAAGGGGAGGGATTTGAAAGGGATGGGATATGGGGGAGATTTGGAGGGGAGGGGTGAGGCAGGAGTCTAGGAGGGGAGGGGCGAGGGGGCGTCTTGGCGGGGAGGGGTGAGGGGGTAGTTTAGGAGGGAGGGGGCAAGGGGGGAGATTTGAAAGGGATGGGTGATGGGGAAGATTTGGAGGGGAGGGGTGATGGGGAAGATTTGGAGGGGAGGGGTTATGGGGAAGATTTGGAGGGGAGGGGTGAGATTGGATTTTTGAAAGTGTACGATTTATGGGAAACGAACATTTATTGCAAAATGAGTTTCTTGTGACCTTCGAGTTAAAAATACGTTTAAGGACGCTGGATGGAGGATGGAGTGCAGGAGAGTTTAGGGAATGTAGAAAAAAGGCACTATAGGAGATGGATATTTTTTTTGGGATGAATTGATTTGGTGAGCAAGTCGAAAGCAGCCTTTTAAAGAAGAAGAAGAAAAAGGTGTTATAAAATATGACGGAATACATAACTTGAGGGGAAAGTGTAAACATTGAAGGTTAATGAGTGAAAACTATCTGGGGAAATGGGGGAGAAACACGTGGTCGAAGAACGAACGAACGAATAAGAATGAATAAACGAATGAGAACAGAGAAGGAAATGTTTTTTGTTGTTTTTTTTTTGAGTTGAGATTTACACAAGGAAGTAGGCTATGGGTGAAAAGACTGGGAATACAGAGAACGAAAATTATTGGATCACAAACGACGGACCGCTGAGAGAAAAACAAAGCCTCAAGGTTGTACAGTGCACACTGTACAAGGCCTCAAGACACGACACGAATTAACACGATTTTCAATACAGGTATGAAAGATTTGCACCGAAAAATCTTCGTCGGGACACAATATACGTACAACACCATAAATAAATACAGTTTTAACGAAAATACAAATGGGAACAATCACTTAACTTCGATTTCAAATCGTTCGCGACGCGGCAAAGGCCTTGCTCGCGACACGGCAAACAGACGATCAATTTATGAAAGATAAACACCGAGAAACAACCAAAGTTGCACACAATAACTTCACACACCGAAAGATAAATACAGTTTCGACAAAATACAATTGTGAACAGACTTAACTTCGAAAAACGTGGAGACCGTGTGGAGCTTCGAAAATCACTCCCACCGTCTCCGAGATCTCAATTCATTGAGATCTCATTCATCCTCGTAAGCTTGTACTCATTTGGCCGACCTCGTAGACGCAAACCCGGTTCCCCGAGAGCCGAGTAATCATTCCCCGGCAAAAATATAGGGTAACTCCTCGGCTCTCGGGGAGAAAGATGTCCCCAGGGTGTGTAGATGCGATGACAAAGGAGAAGGGTACTGATCGCATGCGCGATAAGCAGTGTCCCCGAGAGGTGGGGACAATGTGTGAATGCAGTGTTTGTGAAAACTGGAGAGATGCCGATACCATTAGGATGGAACTATGGAAAGGAAACGAGACTTGAAGTACTGGGCCAAGGTTAACCCTGGACTAAACTTGTCAAAACCCGATTACGTCATGGACTCCCCACAATAATGACAATTCACAGGACTCACCATCCTCCTGGTCCCTTCCATCAGACCCAAACGAATCCTCTTCTTTGATCTTGATGCTCAGGACTCCAACATGTCCTACGGTCAGGTCCATATAAGTCTGCATAATCGGCCCCCCAGTAGGCCTCAATGCAAGACCCACAATAGGCCCCAGTGCAGGCTCCCCAGTCGGCCCCAGTGCAGGCCCCACAGTCGACCTCAGTGCAGGCACCACAGTAGGCCCCAGTGCAGGCCCCCCAGTCGGCCTCCGTGCAGGCCCCACATTCGGCCTCAGTGCAGGCCCCACATTCGGCCTCAGTGCAGGCCCCCCAGTCGGCCCCAATGCAGGCACCACAGTAGGCCCCAATGCAGGCCCCCCAGTCATCCTCAGTGCAGGCCCCCCAGTCGGCCTCAGTGCAGGCCCCCCAGTCGGCCTCAGTGCAGGCCCCCCAGTCGGCCTCAGTGCAGGCCCCCCAGTCGGCCTCAGTGCAGGCCCCCCAGTCAGCCTCAGTGCAGGCCCCTCAGTCCTCAGTGCAGCCCCCCCAGTCGGCCTCATTGCAGGCCCCCCAGTCGGCCTCAGTGCAGGCCCCCCAGTCGGCCTCAGTGCAGGCCCCCCAGTCAGCCTCAGTGCAGGCCCCCCAGTCAGCCTCAGTGCAGGGCCCCCAGTCGGCCTCAGTGCAGGTTCCCCAGTCGGCTGCAATGCAGGCCCCCCAGTCGGCTGCAATGCAGGCCCCACAGTCATCCTCAGTGCAGGCCTCCCAGTCAGCCTCAGTGCAGGCCCCGCAGTCGGCCTCAGTGCAGGTTCCCCAGTCGGCCGCAATGCAGGCCCCCCAGTCGGCTGCAATGCAGGCCCCACAGTCGGCCTCAGTGCAGGCCCCCCAGTCGGCCTCAGTGCAGGCCCCCCAGTCGGCCTCAGTGCAGGTTCCCCAGTCGGCCTCAGTGCAGGTTCCCCAGTCGGCTGCAATGCAGGCCCCCCAGTCGGCTGCAATGCAGGCCCCACAGTCATCCTCAGTGCAGGCCTCCCAGTCAGCCTCAGTGCAGGCCCCGCAGTCGGCCTCAGTGCAGGTTCCCCAGTCGGCCGCAATGCAGGCCCCCCAGTCGGCTGCAATGCAGGCCCCCCAGTCGGCCTCAGTGCAGGCCCCCCAGTCGGCCTCAGTGCAGGCCCCCCAGTCGGCCTCAGTGCAGGCCCCCCAGTCGGCCTCAGTGCAGGTTCCCCAGTCGGCCGCAATGCAGGACCCCCAGTCGGCTGCAATGCAGGCCCCACAGTCGGCCTCAGTGCAGGCCCCCCAGTCGGCCTCAGTGCAGGCCCCCCAGTCGGCCTCAGTGCAGGCCCCCCAGTCGGCCTCAGTGCAGGTTCCCCAGTCGGCCGCAATGCAGGACCCCCAGTCGGCTGCAATGCAGGCCCCACAGTCGGCCTCAGTGCAGGCCCCCCAGTCGGCCTCAGTGCAGGCCCCCCAGTCGGCCTCAGTGCAGGTTCCCCAGTCGGCCGCAATGCAGGACCCCCAGTCGGCCTCAGTGCAGGCCCCCCAGTCGGCCTCAGTGCAGGCCTCCCAGTTGGCCCCAATGCAGGCACCACAGAAGGCCCCAATGCAGGCCCCACAGTCGGCACCAAAACAGGCCCAATAGTCGGCCCCAATGCAGGCACAACAGTAGGCCCCAATGCAGGCCCCACAGTCCACCCCAAAGTCAGCCTCAGTGCAGGCCCCCCAGTCAGCCCCAATGCAGGTCCCACAGTCGGCCCCAATGCAGGCCCCCCAGTCGGCCGCAATGAAGGCCCGCCAGTCGGCCGCAATGAAGGCCCCCCATTCGGCCCCAATGCAGGCCCCTCAGTCGGCCCCAATGCAGGCCCCACAATCGGTCCCAATGCAGACCCCACAGTCGGCCCCAATGCAGGTCCCCCAGTCAGCCCCAATGTAGGCCCTACAGTAGGCTCCAATGCATGCCGGCCCCCAGTCGGCCCCACTGCAGGCTCCAATGTGGGCCCCACAGTCTGAACCAACGCAGCCCTCACTGTGGGCCATAATGCAGGCCACCCAAACGGCCCCAATGCAGGCCCCACGGTAGGCCCCAATGAAGGCCCTACAGTCGATTCCAACACAGGTCCCACAGTAGACCCAAATGTAGGCCCCAATGCAGCCCCCCCAATAGGCTCCAAAGCAGACCTCTGAGTAGGCCCCAATGCAGGCCCAACAGGGGCACTAGGCCTTAATATTGTCTGCACAGTCGACCTCAATGCAGGCCCCAGAGTCTCCTCAGCGTAATTTCCATGTCCATCCACGACGGTCCGTTCCGATCCTCTCCCCGCTTGGCACGTCTCCATGAAATGGTACAGCTTGGCATACATGGGGTAGTTGAACTTTCGTGTGACCAATAAACACAGTCGATCCCTCACCGGAGCGGGCTTGGCTCGGGCACAGAGAGCTCCGAAGATCTCGATCCCCAGACCCGTAACCACGGCTCGGAGAGACTCCTCCGACAAAGCCTGGATCTCCAGCCAGGACAGGCTGGACCCGAGGTCACGAAGAGCTGTCGTCTGGTCCATTGTCTGTGAAAAACGCACGTCCAGTGAGTAATAAATAAATGAAAAATCACTCAAAGAGCGACACTTGGCAAAACAACAAAGCAGAATGTGTTACGGATTCATCACTTCCGTTGTTGTGGTTTTCATCCACTGTAAACATTTTTTATTCCATGTACTATTATTGTTATCATTTGGGGGAAATAGAGATTACTATTTTCAAAAGGTAAAAAAGTTAATGTTTTAAATAAAACCGGAACCAGACGACGACGAAGAGGAAGAAAAGGCGGCGCGAGTGAGTCGGACAAGAAGCCGAGCTGCTTCGAGGTCTGGAGCAAACGATTGGCGAACGAGGGTCACGAGTGAACTTTGGGTTTCCCGTGAAAGGGATTCCTGCGACAGAGTGGTTATCGCTGTGACAGATTAACCTGCGTGTCAGGTTTTGCGGTTGATTCTGAAGAGAATCGTTGGAGTGCCGTTACGCCACGAGAACGGGCCGTCGGCCATTTTGACTCGCGCGCTTTGCGCATCGCTCAAGGTTTTTCACTTTGTTTCAACCATTTTCACCGCATTCAGACGTTAATCTGGTGTGCGTGTGTCACGTGACTTTTGAGTGGGAAATCTGTGGTTCGCCGATTTGGAGCCGTGGAACGTCCATACCCGAGGGTGTGATTTCCCAGTCGCCTTGGGGGCACATTTGCGCAGCTTTGGCAGCGGGCGTGACTGTCAACCGAACGGGATTCTGGTCTCGACTGGACATCGTTCTGATGATCGCTGGAGCGGATCGACTTTGGCTTGATGCCGGAATAGAATTGGGGAATGTTCTTCGTTTCGCTCACTGGGAGCACAGTGAGTTATATTGTACAAACCTGATGGTACCATCATAGGAAATATATATTGGTTGTACAATTGATTACTATTGTTGTTGTACTGTTATTCTTGTGTGATCTTAATACAATATTTGTTTGTTGGTAACAATTGGTGTGCCGTGGAGCCGTGGAACCGTGGAGCCGTGGAGCCAAAGTGGAAGACGCAGAAAACATGCTATGATATGATATTTCGCTCACATCTTCACCATTGATCTTTGACATACAGAATAACACATCTTTCTGCCGTGACTCCTCTCGGGGCTCGGAGGTACACCGTGACCGGGGTTTGGGGAGGAGCACGTAACAATTGGCACTCAGTAGAGCATCCTTTTGACCTAAAAAATAACAAGCGTTACGCCTCGGTCCCCCGTTGGGGAAGTGATGTGAGTTGACAAAGTGGAAGACGCAGAAAACATGCTATGATATGATATTTCGCTCACAAGGTTCAGACATACATGGAGGCGGCCATCTTGGATTTTGACGTGGCGACCCAATTTTCAATAGCGTTCTTCCTTATGCCTAGATACACCCACACACCAGATTAGAAGTTGGTACTTCGCTTATTTTTCAAGATATTCCGCTCACAAGGTTCAGACATACATGGCGGCGGCCATCTTGGATTTTGACGTGGCGACCCAATTTTCAATAGCGTTCTTCCTTATGCCTAGATACACCCACACACCAGATTAGAAGTTGGTACTTCGCTTATTTTTCAAGATATTCCGCTCACAAGGTTCAGACATACATGGCGGCGGCCATCTTGGATTTTGACGTAGCGACCCAATTTTCAATAGCGTTCTTCCTTGTGCCTAGATACACCCAAACACCAGATTAGAAGTTGGTACTTCACTTATTTTTCCAAGATATTTCGCTCACAAGGTTCAGACATACATGGCATCAGACATACATGGCGGCGGCCATCTTGGATTTTGACGTGGGTTGCACCCACACACCAAATTCGAATGCGGTCCTTCGCTTACGCACGCACGCCCGCACGCACACACGGACGGACGGACACACGGACGGACACATGGACGGAGGGGAAACCATAGTCCCCCTTTCGCTCCGCTGTACGACGGGGGACAATTAGTGGTTGAACTCAGTGACCTGATATGCAAATCGTCTTCAAAGTTTAAGTTAATCTGATGAAAATTGACAATTTTAGAAATTTGGCCTATGTTGACCTTTTGGCCTATGTTGACCTAAAAAATAGTTGGTGGTTGGTTCCAGTAAGCTGATATACAAATCCTATTCAGATTTCAAGTCAATCGGATGAAAATTGAGGATTTTAGGAATCTGCCGATTATGCAGACTTATATTTGAAAAAATACCTATGTTGACCTTATGACCTGTGTTGATCTCAAAAATAGTTGGTGGTTGAATTCAGTCAGCCGATATGTAAATCCTATTCAAATTTCAAGTCAATCGGATGAAAATTGAGGATTTTAGAAATTTGGAAAAAAGTGGTTGACCTTTGGTCTATGTTGACCTTTTGACCATTTGACGTCAAAAATATATAGGATTTTGTCGGAGCACGAACTCTCCCATTTGGTGAAGATTCGTGAAGATCTGTTTAAAATTGTGTCCTGCAGGCAAGTATAAATGAGCGGACAGACAAAAACACAAACCAACAAACAAACACACAAATGGAAACTCACTCATCGAGTGACACTTAGCAAAACAGAACAAAGCAGAATGCCACT
Organism: Myxine glutinosa; assembly: GCF_964187855.1. NCBI lineage: Eukaryota > Metazoa > Chordata > Myxini > Myxiniformes > Myxinidae > Myxine > Myxine glutinosa. The sequence continues at coordinate 405,456,582 of NC_136261.1, read as the reverse complement.
CAGTTGAGCATCCTTTTGACCTCACAAATAATTGGTGGTTGAATTCAGTGAACTGATATGTAAATCCCATTCAAATTTCAAGTGAATCGGATGGAAATTGAGGATTTTAGAAATTTGAAATTGTTGTTCACCTTTTGGCCTATGTTGATCTCAAAAATAGTTGGTGGTTGAATTCAGTTAACCAATATGTATATCCTATTCAAATTTCAAGTCAATCGGATAAAAATTGAGGATTTTAGAAATTTGAAATTGTTGTTGACCTTTTGGCCTATGTTGATCTCAAAAATAGTTGGTGGTTGAATTCAGTTAACCAATATGTATATCCTATTCAAATTTCAAGTCAATCGGATGAAAATTGAGGATTTTAGAAATTTGAAATGGTTGTTGACCTTTGGCCTATGTTGACCTATTGACCTTTTGACCCCAAAAATATATAGGATTTTGTCGGACCACGAACTCTAGCATTTGGTAAAGTTTCGTGAAGATCGGTTTAAAATTGTGACCTGTCGGCAAGTATGTGAACGGACAGACAAACACACACACAAACAAACACACAAACCGGAGTGAGCAACACACTTGTCAAAAAAAAAAAAAATGGCCAAGCAACAAATCACACATGTCTTGACCGTCTTTATGCCTCTGTTGACGAAGTCGACAAACGCATTATGTTTTCAGGTTGTCCGTCTGTCCGTCCGTGATAACTTGAGATAACGTGATACCTTTTGTCTGTGATAACGTCCGTCCATGTTAACTTGAGAATGGCGAAAGGGATCTTCGTCAAACTTGGTGCAGGTATATATAATGAGGTAAAGATGAACTGATTAGATTTTGGGGTCAGGAGGTCAATGGTCAGGTTCGGTAAAAATCCTGTTACCATGATAACTTGTGAACCAGTGATGGGATTCTGACCAAATTTGGCACAATTGTGTCTAATAATGTATGGATGAACTGATTCGATTTTGGGGTCAAGAGGTCAAAGGTCAAAGTCTGTTATAGGTCTATAACTTGAGAACGGCTGAAGTGATCTCATTTAAACTTGGTACAGGTATGTATAGTGATGCAATGATTAACTCCTTAGATTTTGGGGTCAAGAAGTCAAAGGTCAAAGTCTGTTATCGGTCTATAACTTGAGAACGGCTGAAGTGATCTAATTTAAACTTGGTACAGGTATGTATAGTGATGTAATGATCAACTGATTCGATTTTGGGGTCAAGAGGACAAAGGTCAAATTCTGTAATGGGTCTATAACTTGAGAACGGCTGAAGTGATCTAATTTAAACTTGGTACAGGTATGTATGGTGATGAAATTATTAACTGATTCGATTTTGTGGTCAAGAGGTCAAAGGTCAAAGTCTGTAATGGGTCTATAACTTGAGAACAGCTGAATGGATTTAAAACAAACTTAGTACAATTATTGTAATGATGTAATAATGTGGGCGGAGGCATATCGGTCGACGTCGTGACGTTGAAGAGTGCCGTTCTTGTTTTATAAAGAAAATGTTTCCGGAGAGTAACTGCAGCAAAGATAATTTAAAGACAAGATAGCTCAACCTGATGAAATTCAGTTTGGATTCTCGATCATTTTTGAAAAAAAACAATTCAGTTTCTCAGTTCAACGACTAATTTTCTCGGGGGAGGGGGGGGGGGAAGGGGGGCGGGGAAAGTTATTGTCGGCGGGGGCAGGGGAGGAGCCACAGACAGCACGACCGATATATATATATATATATATACTGTATATGCATATGTAATAATAATAATAATACATTTATTTTATATAGCGCTTTTCAAGAAGCCCAAAGACGCTTTGACAGAGTACAAAAAACAAGTGCAAAAAGACAAAAATCAATAGTTAAATAATCAGAGCAAAAGGAAGGAGAAGGAGAAGAGATAGTCAGGGGTTAAATGCTGTGGGTTAAATGTTGAATGCAGTGTTGAACAGGTGGGTCTTGAGTGATGTTTTGAATGTGGTGAGTGAGGAGGAGTCTCTGATGGTGTGAGGTAGTGAGTTCCAGAGGGTGGGAGCAGCGATGGAGAAGGCCCTGTCCCCCCAGGATCTGAATTTGGTCCGGATGGGCGGGGGGGGGGGGGGGGGGGGTCAGGAGGTTGGTACCAGCAGAGTGGAGGTTGCGGGTGGGAGTGTGTCTGGAGAGGAGGTCAGTCAGGTAGGATGGGGCCAGGTTATGGAGGGCTTTGTAGGTTAAGAGGAGGATTTTGTACTGGATTCTCTGGGAGATGGGGAGCCAGTGAAGCTTGTAAAGGACGGGGGTGATGTGGTCACGGGTCCGGGAATGGGTGAGTAGACGGGCAGCGGAGTTCTGAATGTATTGGAGTTTATTGGTGATTTTTGAGGGTGAACCATAGAGGAGGCTGTTGCAGTAGTCCAGACGGGAGGTGATGAAGGCGTGGATGAGGGTTTCTGCAGCCGTGGAGGAGAGGGATGGACGGAGACGGGCGATGTTTTTCAGGTGAAAGAAGGCTGTCTTTGTGATGTGTTTAGTGTATTTGTCGAAGGAGAGGGTTTGGTCAAAGATGATGCCAAGATTCCGGATGTGAGGGGAGGTGGATACTGGGAAACCGTCGATGTTGAGGGCAAAGTTATGGGTGGATTTGGTGAACGTTTTTGGGCCAATGATGATTATTTCAGATTTATCACAGTTAAGCTTGAGGAAGTTAATTTGAAGCCAGGATTTTATTTCAGTGATGCAGTTTGTCAGGATAGAGTGGGTGTCGGTGGAGACGGACTTGGTGGAGATGAAAAGCTGGATGTCATCGGCGAAGCAGTGGAATTGGAGACCATGACGGCGGATTAAGTGACCGAGGGGGGACAGGTAAAGGATGAAGAGGAGGGGGCCAAGAACTGAACAATTCTTCCCATTTTTCTGAAGAAAATAAATAAATAATGATTTTGTACTTACAAAGCAGGAAATTCGATGAGTCACGAGTGGAGCAAACATATTGTGTGAGGAAAGCGAGCGATAAACAGGCTGCACCACATGGTATGGACCGTCCGTTGTTTACTGGCACGAAGACAATGCTGAGAAAAATGGTCACACCCAATTGGTCAGTGGTGTGACCAATCGACGAGAGAAAAAGGTGACATCACACCCAATTAGTCATTGCCGCAACCAATCGATGAGTGAGCAAAGGCGACGTTTCACCAAATTGGTCATTGCCGCGACCAATCGACGACTGAGAAAAAGGTGACGTCACACCAAATTTGTCATTGCCGCAACCAATCGATGAGTGAGCAAAGGCGACGTTACACCTGATTGGTCAGTGCCGCAACCAATCGACGGTGGAGAAAAAGGTGACGTCACACCGTCACAACAGAACTAGTCCACAACTTTGAGATATCCTGCTCACAGACAAACAACCAGGGGTGAAAAGGTAACCGCCCACCTTCGTGACGTGGCGGATAAGTTTATCAAGAAGAGTCCGCAATGACGACGACGACGACGAACCATCCTCGGAATCTCTTCCCTCATCTTCAGGTACAACGGAGCCATTTTTCTGCAGGATTTCAGGGGATCCTGGAACAGGTCCTCCCGTCTCCTCGACGTCTTCTCCACGTCTGTTCATGACGGTCCGTCCCGATCGTCTCCCCGCACAGCACGACTCCACGTACCGACAGAGCTCGACGTACATGGTAATGTAATGGTGAACTTTCGTGCTGACAATGAACAGAGTCGATCCCTCACCTGGGCAGGTTCGGCTCAGGCAGATAGAGCTCCAAAGATCTCGATCCCCATCTCCGTAAACACGGGCGGGAGAGACTCCTCCGATAAACCTTGGAACTTCAGCCATGGCGGAACGAGACACTACGAGCTCTCGCAGAGTCCATTGTTCCTCCGCAATCCGCGCCGAAACATTCAAAGGAAAATAAATAAATAAACCTCATATTCAAAAAATAAATAAATAAACCTTATATACAAAAAATAAATAAATACCGAGTGTCAAAAAAAAAGAAGTTCCCTGACCGGGAATCGAACCCGGGCCGCGGCGGTGAGAGCGCCGAATCCTAACCACGAGACCACCAGGGAGACTGACCGCCATGAACAACGTTTCTGCCCATTTATTTTAATATAACAATTTTTGAATTTTATTATCATTTTTTATGAATTTATGTAATCTGGTGTTGGTGCGGCGTGGACATGATGGGCCGAATCTCCTGCGTGAAATCCCCTTGTTGTTTTCAATAATTGGGTCCGTTAAATCACAACAACACGTGTTTTCAAAAGCAAATAACGAGCGCTTGCCGAGCGAGCCGTTAGTTATCAACGGTTTCGAGTGGAGTGCATAAGCCGCATGGCGAGTGCTCCACCAATAAACGAGGTAACTCCAATCAGCTTGTGGAGTGGCTTAAGCACTCGAACAAGCACTTCATGGATGAGATCTCGTTTTACTCCCGTCAATGAGCGATGTTGGTACACACGCAAGCAAACACACTGAACAGCCGGAACGTGTGCTGAAAAGGATAATGACGGCACCTTATTATTTATTTATTTTGCGTGTACAAGATCGAGGCTCGTGAAACAGCAAACATTGATTACAGAAAGAAAAAAAAAGGACACACAAAACATACAATAAAGGGAGCGGGAGACAGGAGAAAGGGAAGCATACAAGTGCAACATTTGAGAGCAGGGACATCAGGAGATCTATGGGAGGGAGAGAGCTTGGGGGGAGGAGACATGGGAAGGGGGGTGGGGGTGGGATAGGTATAAAACACATGGACACTGCGAGGACTACCAGGAAAGAAGTCGGCATTTCAAAAAAGCGGATCTAGAGTGAATTAACGGGGGTAGAAAAGATCAAGGTTTTGGATGGGAGAAGATAAAAGATGGTGGCGAACAGTTGTTTTGAAGACCTGGAGGGACGATTGGGATTGAAGAGGGTGAAGGAGTTTGTTTCAGAGGCGGGAGTAAAAAGGAATGAAGGAGTGAAGGTGAATAGAGAGTCTTCATTTTGGCAATTTTACCAGAAGAGGGTTGCTGGCAGATCTTGTGCAACCTGCAGGAATATTTGGGGGGCAGAGCACGGATAGAGCTGAGGGAGCTAGGCCGGATAGGAGCCGGTAGAAGACAGAAAGACCACCGACCTGCCTGTGGTGAGTGAGTGAAAGGCCCTCATAATCAGCTTCATCATGGGAGATTCCAATGATTCTGAAAGCTTTGGTTTCAACAGCGTGAAGTCGAGCTAGGTGTGAGGCAGGAGCACCGGCCCAGAGGGGAGAGCAGTATTCCATTGAACTGCAGATGAAAGCCTTGTATGTGGTGAGGAGCTCAGGTGTGCCAAGGAAGGACTTTGCACGACGGAGGATGCCCAGTCGGCGAATGGCTTTGGAGGCCAGCCTGGAAATGTGGTTTTCCTAGGAAAGATCATGGCAGATAGTGAGACCCAAAAGCCTGAGTGACGGAACTTCCAGGAGAGGATTGTTCAGAAAGTAGATGGGAGGGTTGTCCAGTCGGCCTTTTCAGAGAGGCAAAGTAAGTGTGAGATTTGTCAGGATTGAAAGGCACGTTCCACTTGTTTGACCAGTTTGTATTTTGTCCAGGTCGGCAGAAAGTGAGGAGGCTGCAGACTGCCGATCTGAGGGATGAGGAATGGAGCGACAGAGAGTAGAGTCATCAGCAAAGAGATAGAGAGGATTTTCCAGAGTTGAAGAGATCATTGATGAAGATCAGAAAAAGCACAGGGCCCAGAACACTGCCTTGGGGAACTCCAGCCTGAACAGGAAGGGGAGATGAGAGAAATCCATTCAGGGCCACACGTTGACTATGCCAAGAGAGGAAGTCCGCAAGCCATGCGTTGAGATTTCCATGGATACCACAGGAGGAGAGTTTGGTGAGCAGAGCGGGGTGCCAGACCGTATCGAAGGCACGTGATATGTCAAGGGAGACAGCTATAATTTCCTGTTTGACATTGAGGACCTCCATCCATTGTTGAGACAGCAGAAGCAGCATGTCCAGAGTAGAATGACAGGGTCTGAATCCAAATTGATGATCAGAGGTCAAGCCATTGGAGAAGAGGAAGGATTTGATATCCGAAGCAATGATGGATTCCATGACTTTGCTGATAATTGGGAGCAGGCTGATTGGGCTGCAGTTGCAAGGATCTGTTTTTACACCTCTTTTGTGTAAAGTGCTAATGTTGGCTGATTTCCAAAATGATGGTAGATGACCTTGAGCAAAAGAAAGGGTGAAGAGAATAGAGAGAGGGTGTGAAAGAACGGCAGAGCAGGATTTTAGGACCCGTGAGGTGATGCTGTCTGGTCCAGTTGAGGATTCAGAGTCGAGGATTGACAGAAACTTCTCCACCTTGTCAGGAGAGAAGGACACAGAGTCCAAGAGCAGCTGGGTTCCACTGGGTAAGGCGGGTACAGAGAGAGATGGGTTTGGGACACAATAAATTGAGGCAAACACAGAGTTGAGGCATTCGGCTTTGTCACGTGCAGCGTCAACTGTGTTGCCCTTTGAGGTAAGGGAGGGGATGGAGGGGGAACAAACACATGAAACATATTTGACCTGACGCCACCAGGATTTGGAGGAAGGAGACAGGTTTGAGAGTTCAGTCTTGAGAGCAGAGAGATATTGTTTCCTGTCTCTCCTGAGGGTAGACACACACTTGTTCAGAGCTTGTTGGAAGGACATGAGATTGCCTTCAGTTGGATTAGCCTTCCAAGAGGCAAAATTCAAGTTGTTTCAGGGCAACTGCCTCACCACAAGATTCAGTGTACCATGGACGGGAGGAAGGGTGTGACAACTGAGGACGAGATGGGATAAATCTGTGCATGAGAGAGAGCAGTTTACTTTGGAAGAATTCCCAGGAAGAGTTGATGTCAGAGGAAGTGGAGATGGGAGACCAGTCTTGATGATTGATGGCTGCTTGAAGACCGTGCCAGTCGGCCTGAGTGAAATGCCACACTCGTCGATGCTGAGGAGGCTCTCTGAGAATGGCCAGAGAGATGTCCACTTTAACAAGCAAATGATCAGAAGAACCAATTGGAGCAGAAGAAGAACGGCAGACATTTGCAGGGAAGTTTGTCATAATCAAGTCTAGAAGCGAAGATGCTCCGTTGACTGAGATCCGGGTCGGGAACTTGACAGATTGTGTCAGTCCCAGTTGGTCACAGAAGTCCTTTTCTGAGGAGCCATGGCTGGTGAGAGAGGTACCCACACCCAGCCAGCTGGCATGATGACAGTTGAAGTCGCCACATATGAGGAAGAGAGAGTTGGGATGAGTGGATAGAAGTTGGTCCATATTGTCGGACAGGGAGATGTAAATGGAGTCATCACTGTTTGGAGGACGGTACAGAACACACATGAACAAAAGGTGGGTGCGGAGGAGAAGCCGCAGCCAGAGGTACTCCTGGGGGTTGGGTAGAGAGAGGGCAGTGCAAGGAGAGTGAGGAAGAGAGTTTTTGATAAAGAAAGCAACCCCACCTCCAGGACGAGGCTCAGGTCTATCATACCAGAGGAGGGAGTAACCAGGAAGAGATATTAAGGAATCACAGACATCTTGAAGGAGGAAAGTTTATGTTAAGCAGATTACGTCTGGTTTGTCAGAAGCAACCTGTATGGAGAGATCAATCAGGTTTGAGCGAAGGCCCCGGATGTTTGAGATCCATACCGTTGAGGAAGAGGGAGGGGGAGCATCGGGTGCAGGACAGGGGAGGGGAAGGGTAGGGTAAGATGAGGGGTGAGAGGGGGTGGTAGGGAGAGCTGTTGATAGTGTGTCACAGATTGCAGAAGAGTTAGGAGAAAGGGAAGGATGAGGAGGACAAAAGGTTTGATGGTGATGGGATGAGGCACAATAATAATAATAATAATTAATAATGCATTTATTTTATATAGCGCTTTTCAGGAAGCCCAAAGACGCTTTGACAGAGTGCAAAACATAATGCATAGCAAAACATAAAACCAATTGCAAAAAAAGAAGAATCAGACAACAATGAGGTGTTTTTTGATGTGGGGGGGGGGGGGGGGCAGAGCAAAGTAGAAGGTTGGAAGAGGTGGAGGTATGAGATAGAAAGGAGATGCAGTGAGGAGGAGCGAGCTTTGAGGAGGAGGGGGGGGAGAATTATAGAAAGACTAGCCGAAACCCGTGGAACATCCACGGAAGGGAGGATGTGGTGTCTGGATAGAGTGTACCATTATGGATGGCATAGGGGATTTGCTTGTCCGAGTAAGAGTTAGGAAGAAAGATGAGAATGAAGAGTGCGTATATGAACAACATTTTTCAATACAGATGGATACGGATGTAGTGGTGGAAGTTCAACTTTACCATTGTGGCAGCCGTTTTATGCTTCCTTCGGGAAACGAAGAGCTGCACAGTACTCACAAACATTGTCCATTGTTCCAGAAAAGAATTGTCCTACCTGAGGAAACATTTGACGGCCGAGGAATCGACTGTTTGAGCGGTGTGGTTGATCCATGGCAGTAGACGCTTCATTGCCATGTTCAGGGGCTTTGGCAGTGGAGTGGTGTGGTTGATCCATGGCAGTAGAGGCTTCATTGCAGTGTTCACGGGCTTTGGCAGTGCAGCGTTCAGACCGTCTTTGATGCTTGATCCTGAGGTTCCTTCCCCTGCCTTCTAGCTGTCTCTTTCGCGGCATCTGAAAAGTATTTTTTATGAGACTCCATATGGTGTGGGTTGGATTTGTGTGAACAAAATCAAGAAAAAGGCGACACTTTGGAGAATCCAACTTACACTGTGTATAAAGTGTCACCTCCTGACTTTGTATTTTATATTGTTAGAGACAAAACAAACACTAAATAACATAGCCACATACCAAAAACGTGTATTTTCAATTTTCACTTGTGCAAAAATGCTACTCACAATTACATCGCCTGTGCGTCGGCCTGTGATTGAGCCAGAGAGTTGGCCTGTGAGTCAACTTCCTTTCCAATGTCTGCAAGAATTGAAATACTGATTGTGAATGTGTAAAATTATATGAAAGAAGAACATGCATATCAATAGACGATGCCATCGAAAAGGAGAGCAGCTGTCAATAGAAAAGGATGTCTGACTTGTCAATTTGACATTATTGCACAGGAAATGACAAACAAAGAAACAGTTCATTTCCATCGGGTAATATTACGATGAGAGATCAGCCGATACCTTTATTATGTCCATGAGCATCCATGGCACTTCGAAAAAAAAACGTGGCATCAGCCAGCCGCAGCCAACTATCACGTACCGTCTCGAAGTCAATGCCATCCTTTTATCTCTTCGTATACAACTCACTGATTTCTACCTTAGGCCAGATTTTAAAAAAGAGTTGGTGATCGTCCTTTTTTCTCAAAAGTTCGGGTAGGGAGGGAGCTTTTTTTTTGTTTGTTTGTTTTTTTCCCCCTACTTTCCATTGAGTTTTGTTGACATGGAAAAATATGAAATAAAGACTCCTTTCTCCTCAAAATGATTTAATTTCTTCATTCATCTCACAGATTTACAGACATTGCCCAAATCTCTATGAAACACAGTGTTTGTGTGATTTTGGATGATGTTGAACGTCCTAGCTGAGCTTGGTAGTGAAAGGGCAAGACACCTGTACACGTATATCCACCATGACATCGGAAAAACAGATAAACACCATGCCCTTGGCACCTTGAAACTATTGAGCATGTTGAACAAGCATTCTGCCACGCTTTGGTACTGGCTTTGCAGTACAAATGTTACATTGAGGGTATTGCCCTGCCTTTTCGACCAAATTCTCCTCAGTACCACAGTGGATGCAGAGCATTTCATAGCCAGCAGAGTCGTACGCTAGTTCTATAGGGGAAGCACAGTTCAGATTGGCACGAACATAAAGATCAGCGAGTCTGGTATCCTGTTCAGGATCGTCATCACCATTGTTGTTGATCTCCGTGAACACACTTCCACAGCTGTAGAGAATGGTGGCCATAGCAGCACGAATCAATAGATTTCAGCGGGAAAAATCTCACACAATAGCCGCCATGAATGGCTAACGTAAAATGGGTGAAGTTGCCCGAGGCACTTGGACTTGCGACGCTCCGCGCAGCATGCCTGCGCAGCACGCGCCGCGCAGCATGCGGTGCAGAACGGCGCCAAATTTGACTGTGAAAAGATCGTTTTTTAATGATTTTTTTCAAAATAAAAAATAAAAAAAGTTTCGGGTCGGGTGTGTTTCGTACGGTCGGGCGGGGACGATCACCAACTCTTTTTTTAAATCTGGCCTTATCGTGAACAGGGTAAGTAAAGCCTACTTTGATAATCATGAACGGTGGCAGATGCAGGAGTTGGTGAAACGAAAGGGGGGGGGGCTGATCATGACCTACCCTACGCCACATGGCCTACGCCATTTGTTGAGATCATGGCCACAACGGGAACACAACAACTGGATAGGTAGGGCCTAGGCCTACGCATACTTTTCGTCACTCGGCGAAGTACACTTTGTTTTAAGCTTTCAGAAGCTGAAGCCTTGGTATTTATTGCTTTATATGATACTGATGGGCTGCTGATCGGTTTCACTTCGTTGTAATCACAGTATATGGAAGAAATTATGGTAAACCCACCTGATGAGGTTAGCGTACACCGCGATCGACACCTGCACAAATGCATGCTCTGGATTGTCCACTCAGTGGACGGCTTGCTCTTGCTGTCGCCTTCGACTGTCCAATCAGCGGACGGCTTGCTGTCGCCTTTGACTGTCCACTCAGTGGACGGCTTGCTATCGCCTTCGACTGTCCAATCAGCGGACGGCTTGCTTCGCCTTCACCCAGAAGACGCTAATAAAATGGAGTCGTAAGATGGCGTCGTATCGGCAGTTAATCGGATGCTTTTGGGCCCCAACGTCGGCTAACTCAGATTTTTCGAGTATAGTCAGGTTCACTATGTTTTTTCGTTCAAAATTTTGGTAGATTAGCAAAACTATACATTTTTGAAATATTCAGAGCATGAGGAATCCAAAAATTAATGTTTACATTTGCGTAGACACCTTTGCGAAAATGACACTCAGGAGTCAGGACAGTGATGAAGATCTGTAAAAGCATATTCCTGAACGGTATAGACTTCGTAGATCCTGTGTATAGGACTTAGAGTTCAATCTGATAATACCTATAACTTCCTATAACAACCTATAACTTCAAAGGACTTGCAATATCATGTATTATGTAATACAGTTATATCACAAATATAAAGACAATGGTGTGGCGGTTACCTTATGTGCAGGTAACCGCATGTGGCGGTTACCGTATGTGCAGGTAACCATTACCTTATTTGGGCATAGTGCACGGGCCAAGTTGGACTTTTGGTTGTGCGGACGTGACGTACGCGCGGTTACCGGAGCCACGCCCTCCGAAGAGGGCTTTTCGTTTTATATAAGCGTGCCGACTTCCGTTCCGTCTCCGTGTTTAGTGTGCTGGATCTTGCTGTTTGAATAAACCATCTTCGAACCCTACGAATGGCCTCGTTCTCTCGCCTTCCGCGACTCCTAAAATGGTTTTCAATTACCTTTGTTTGTTGCTTTTCTATAATCCTGAGCACTATTTTGAGGCCTTTATTGGATTCCTTGACCCAGAAAACATAGGATTAGCATATTTAATTAAGTCTCTAGGTTGACTAGAAGCCGAGATCGCGCAAAATATGTATTTTATGGCGGCCATTTTCAAAATCCAAAATGGCGGCCATGCAGGTGTCTGGGCAAATGCCAACATTGATTTTCGGATTCTCCATGCTCTGATAATTCCAAAAATGTACAGGTTTGCTAATCTCCCAAAATTTTGAACGAAGTTATATTTGTTAACATAGTGAACCTGACTAGTATGTCTATACGTGAATAAACAAAGAGTGCGGTTCGTAGATCGTAGATCCATTAGTGCCGTGGGCATCGGGTCACTGGGTGTGGCGTAAAGGGGATAACGAAGTCGAGTACTTACGCTATTATTATATAGAAGATAGATTATTATATAGATATAGATAGAATGTGGTCCCTGACCGGGAATCGAACCCGGGCCGCGGCGGTGAGAGCGCCGAATCCTAACCACTAGACCACCAGGGACACTCACTGAAACTCAACGTTTCTGCCCATTTATTTTGTTAATATAACAATTTTTGAATTTTATTATCATTTTTTATGAATTTATGTGATCTGGTGTTGGTGCGGCGCGGACATGATGGGCCGAATCTCCTGCGTGAAATCAGCTTGTTATCTATCTATAATTCCAGTAATCTCTGTCTGTCTGTCTGTACGTTTGTTTGTTTGTCTGTGACCGCTGTTTCTCGACAACTACCGGTCCGATATACTTGAAACTTGCCAGGTATATTGCTGGGGACCCGAGGATGTGCCTTTTCAAGGTTTCATATTAATCGGACAATTACTTACCGAGCTATGTACAAAAAACGATTCAACCAATCAGAGAGCAGCGAACGATCGCGTGTGCCGAACGTGGAGGACACACTCTGCCTCGGATGGCACATTTGAGAGCGTATTCATTTATTTCACGTTTGCAAACTATGTTGGCGTTAAACTATGTTTTAATAAAGTTTTAAAACTAATAAAAACGAATTTGCGATTCATTCGCTTTCCTGCGCGTTTGTGCACGCGATGGCGATTGCTTTACCAAACTCCGGAAGCCGTTCGCTTTGAGTTTGGACCAAACCATTCATGTAAATAGAGGGGGGGGGATTGTCACTGTACTCGCAAGCCGTTCGCCGTTCGCTTTGGCGTTGCGAATGAACCAAACCATTTCATGTAAATAGAGGGGGGGGATATAATTTTAGATAGATATATAGTACGGGCATATATATAGTACGGGCATGCCCTAGTTTTCAATAATTGGGTCCGTTAAATCACAACAACACGTGTTTTCAAAAGCAGATAACGAGCGCTTGCTGAGCGAGCCGTTTGTTATCAACGGTTTCGAGTGGAGTGCATAAGCGGCTTGGCGAGCGCTCCACCAAGAAACGAGGTAGCTCCAATCAGCTTGTAGAGCGCTCGCCAAGCGGCTTAAGCACTCGAGTAAGCACTCCATGGACAAGATCTCGTTTTACTCCCGTCAGTGGGCGATGTTGGTACACACGCAAGCAAACACACTGAACAGCCGGAACGTGTGCTGAAAAGGATAATGACGGCACCTTATTATTTATTTATTTTTCGTGTACAAGATCGAGGCTCGTGAAAGAGCTAACATTGATTACAAAAAAAAATAAAAGGACACACAAAACATACAATAAAGGGAGCGGGAGACAGGAGAAAGGGAAGCACACAAGTGCAACACCTGAGAGCAGGGCCATCGGGAGATCCATGGGAGTGAGAGAGCTTGGGGGGCGGAGACATGGGAAGGGGGGTGGGGGTGGGATAGGTATAAAACACGTGGACACTGCGAGAACTACCAGGAAAGAAGTCGGTATTTCAAAAAAGTGGATCTCGGGTGAATTAACGAGGGTAGAAAAGATCAAGGTTTTGGATGGGAGAAGATAAGAGATGGTGGTGAACAGTTGTTTTGAAGACCTGGAGGGACGATTGGGATTGAAGAGCGTGAAGGAGTTTGTTCCAGAGGTGGGATTAAAGAGGCATGAAGGAGTGAAGGTGAATAGAGGGTCTTCATTTTGGCAATTTCAACAGAAGAGGGTTGCTGGCAGATCTTGTGCGACCTGTAGGAATATTTGGGGGGCAGAGCATAGATAGAGCTGGGGGGGCAAGGCCGGATAGGAGCCGGTAGAAGACAGAAAGACAACCAACCTGCCTGCGGTGAGTGAGTGAAAGGCCCTCAGAGATAGCTTCATCGCGGGAGATTCCAATGATTTTGAAAGCTTTGGTTTCAACAGAGTGAAGCCGAGCTCGGTGTGAGGCAGAAGCACCGGCCCAGAGGGGAGAGCAGTATTCCATTGAGCTGCGGATGAAAGCCTTGAATGTGGTGAGGAGCTCAGGTGTGCCAAGGAAGGACTTTGCACGACGGAGGATGCCCAGTCGGCGAATGGCTTTGGATCGCTTGCTGAGCGAGCCGTTGGTTATCAACAGTTTCGAGTGGTGCGCATAAGCCACTTGGTGAGCGCTCCACCAAGAAACGAGGTAGCCCCATTTGCATATTTCAATGCAAATGGGCCATGGATCATGTGCATTCAATTTCAGATTTTTAGGATAAGGAATTCGATTAAAACATTTTTGGGTGGTATACCACTTCACCTATGATGTCATCATTATCATGCTTTTGTTCCCCGTTGGGAGTATTTGACAATGTGCCAAGTTTAAATTTTTTCCATTCAGCAGTTTCTGAGAAATAATTTTTTACTTATCTAATTTAATCCAAGATGGCTGCCTTAGCACGTGACGTATGACATCATAATTATCATAAAATTATTCTGCATGGGTGTCACTCCTATCCTGAAAGTTTCGTCTCAATCGGACATGTGGTTGCTGAGAAAAACGAGGTTTATCCCGTACGGACGGACGGACAACCTGAAAAAATAACTTCTCCGGCCACCTTCAGGGGCGGAGGCATAAAAATCGCCCATTCACTGTTGATGCAGTGTCTTTTACACCACCTTATTTAACACCTTGCATTAGTTCTTCATGTCTGTTGTTTGTGTCCTTTATGACATCCTGGTGCGCTGCTGCAAGCAAGGGGTTTTTTTACTTGCAAAATCGAATATTTTTCAAGTATATTGGCAGGTCTTGTGCGTCATTCTGTCTGTCTGTCTGTCTGATCGCCTACAGGTCACAATTTAAAATCGATCATGAAGTCATTTGATTTTGAGGTCAAAGGTCACATTGAGGTCAAATTTCTAAAATTGCCATTTTTCATCCAATTCACTTGAAAATTGAACAGCTTTTGCATATCGAGTCAGTAAATTGGGAAACCACCAAGGTCAAAAGTCAACTCCAGGTCAAAATTCTAATATTAATTTTCATCTAAAAAAAATTCAATCAATTTCAATCTGATTTGACCCAAGCTTTGATTAAAATCATCAATTTTAATCTTAATGAAATGGACAATTTCATGTATACATGGCAACTTTTTTTTTGGGGGGGGGGGGGGGGGAGAGGTGGATTTTGCAAGCATCATGCTCTGCATGACGTCTTCTGGTTTTTTAAATTTACTTTTGCAGAGCACAGATTCCAGAAGTTTAACAGACTACCTTGACATACACCTTCCCAAGTGCATTACATTTTTGGCGGCCCTCTTTTTGACACCCGGATATTTGGTTGACCGGACGATCTCTTCTTCTTCAATCGTAGTGCTGCAGCAAAACATACGACGTCTATTTCACCTCAGAGAGGTGTTTTGATTGTCAGTTTTATTTTGAGTAAGGGGTATGAAAAGGCCCCCGGAGCTCCGATTGACCGTCTCGCTGTGATCCTATTACAAGGGAAATCCGAATGACGGAAGTCTACAACAACAACATCCATTTTAAGGCCATTTCCCCTGCTAGAGTGGGGGTTAGCCTTGCGGTCCCCATGACAATCTTCTCCATTTTGCCCTATTTTCTGCATCTCTCCTTGTTAACCCCCTTGCCCGCATTTCTTCTTCCACCACCTTCAGCCAAGTCTTTCTCGGTCTTTCCCGTCCTCTACTTCCTTCAACATTCATTTCCATCACTCTTCTCAACCAGTCACTTTCATCCTTCCTCAACACATGACCAAACCATCTCAACCTGTTTCTCTTCACAGCATCAATCACAGGCTCTATTCCCAACGTCGTTCGCAATTCATAATTTGTCTTCCTCTCTCTCGTGCGTCAGGAAGGGCATCCGGCCGTAAAACATTGCTTCAAAAAGGGGACCGAAAAACAACAACAACCCCAGTTCCCGAAAAAGGCCAACCCCCGCTTGCGGGGAAAAATGGCCTCTAAAGGTGGTTTTTTTCTCTCAACGATACTCCACACATCTACCGAACCATTCACATTTCCACCCTTTCCAGCCTTCGTTGCTGCTCAACGTTCATTACCCGGAGCTCCTATTGACCGTCTCGCTGTGATCCTATTACAAGGGAAATCCGAATCAAGGAAGTGTCTAAAAACAAAATCTACTTGATTAAACTATGAACGTATTACAGCCTCAATGAAAAAAAAAAAGAAGTGTTACTCACTTGAATAATCAATAAAATCATTTACAGAACTTAGGTATTTATTCCCATGGCATTGGCATAGCAATTATTTTACAGGTTTACTCAAGTCAAAAATGCCCACATTGGAACGATTCAATTCACAAAACAAGAAATCCAAGTCAAAACTTTGAAATGTAAACTCTGTGCAGGGATTGCTTCTTTTTTTTTTCCACACAGAGAACAACGGCACAATGCAACCTGTATTTGTGGAAGTCCATCATCTTCTACTTTTCTCAACACGAAGAGGTCGGCGCTGGAGTCGAGAGCATCAGGTTTTTTTTTTAATCGCACCTGGCGGCAGAAAGCACTCCACCTGGAGGCCCAGGCCTGAGCGAAAGGTTCTCGGCAAGAAGGCAATTTCTCTGTAAGCAATGCTGCTTTTTTGTTTTCCAAAAAACTATCTGGTCACATTGCCTCGTTTTCAATGTTCATGTGGGATGGAATGGTCCGTCGTCCTTCTTTGTTGGTCATGGCTCGGTCAGGTCCATACCAACTGGAACACCGAGGTTTCATATCGATGGCTTATCTTTTTTTCTTTTTTGTGTGCAAGATCAAGGCTCGTGTAAGAGCCAACATTGATCACAAAAAGACAAACTGACATAAAACACATGATAAAGGGAGCGGGAGACAAGATGGAGAGCATAGCCGTTGAGAGATCTGTGGGAGGGAGAGGGCTTGGGGGGAGGAGGCATGGGAAGGGGGGGGGGGGGTGGGAGAGGTAAAACAATACACATGGACACTGCTCGGACCTCCAGGAAAGGAGTCGGTATTTCAAAAAAGTGAATCTGGGGTGAATTAGCGGGGGTAGAAAAGATCAAGGTTTTGGATGGGGGAAGATAAGAGATGGTGGTGAACAGCTGTTTTAAAGACCTGGACATCTTATGTCTTAGTACGTTGTTGTACGTCTCAGAAGTGTTTTTCATTCCGAGAGAAGGTGACTGATGCTGCCCATTTCAATTTCCGCAGAGCCACGTCAAGTTGACTCAGCAGTGCAATTTTCCCCAATACCGAGTGCCCTTGTTCTTGTCAAACGTCGGGGTTGTTCCGTCTCGTGACCTTGCACGTGTATCCAATAGGTCGACGGGCAAAAGAACCCTTGGCCACAGACACTGCAGCGATGCCGCTCTCTCGGCTGGTGGTGGCGCATGTGCGCTTTCAAATCGGACTCGTACCAGAACTTCTTCACACAAACTTGGCAAGCATAGCGGAACTCTCCGGTGTGAACGCGCATGTGCTTTATCAACTCCGATTCGTACCAGAATGCCTTTTGACACATTTCGCAAGTGAATCGACGCTCTCCCGTGTGAATGTGCATGTGCCTTGACAAATCGGACTCGTACCAGAAAGGCTTTTCACAAACGCCGCAACGATGTCGATACTCCCGCATGTGAACGGCTATGTGCCTCTTCAAAACGGAGTCGCACGAGAACGGCTTCGCACAAACTGGGCATAGGCATGGTTTCTTGGGCCGGCGAATGCGCATGATCTTTCCAAAATCCGATTTGTCCTGGGATTCTTTTCCACAAACTTCAGAAACAAATGGTCGCTCTCCCAAGCGAGGTTCCGCGTGTTCATGAAAGTCAAATGACGGACTCGATGTCTTCCCGCAAACAGAAGAGGTGCTCGGCCGATCTCCGTTGTGAGTTTGCATGCGTGCCGTGCATCCCGGTTTATGAATGAATATCTTCCCGCACACTTTGCAAGGAAACGAGTTCTTTCTCCTCTGGATACGAGCGTATAGCGCGAACACCTCTTGGAAATGGCGAGTGTCAGAATGATAAGTCCAGGAACCCGGTCGATGCATCTCCATGTGCAGCTGCAAATCAGCCTTCGTGAAGCTGCGAGAGCAGGAGGTGCAGGGAAACTTCCTGGTCAGCGTGTCTTGTGATCCTGTAAAAATCATTCAGAAAAAAGAAGCAACTTAGCAGCAGCTGGTTCAATGAATGTGAAGCTTAATTACCGACACTGAAGGTGCAATCGCAGCATATAAAACTAGAAAGGCATTCATTAGAGAGCATACGTCCGCCAGGTTGGCCACATCACTCAATGGTGAAGAATCACTTAAAAATTAAATAATTCTCATATCCGAATCCAGATTCCGATCTTCACCAAAATTGAATCGATTAGTCCTTGTCAGACACCCAACCGGTCCAACACGTTTCGTCCAAATCCATCCATAAATTTTTGAGATATCCTGCTATTTATTGTGTTTGGCCCTCTCTCCCAATGGTGAAGAATCACTTATAAAATTCTACTAGCTGGATCCGAAACCAGATCTTCCCCAAAATCTAATCATTTAGTCCTTGTCATATATGCTACATCTCTGCCGAATTTTGTTCGAATCCGTCCACAACTTTTTGAGATATCTTGTTCACAGACAAACAGCCAAACAGACAGACAGACAGGGGTGAAACCACAACGTCCATCTACCTTCGGTGGCGGAGGTAATCAATCAAACAGCTCGATTGGATACGATGAAAAATACCTGCAAAATGTGTCTACAAAGGGTGACTCGGCACCAAAACGACACCGACCGGATCGTGCTGTGAACTACAGCGGGGTTGAAGTGTGCAGGACACCATTTAATTTGTACGAGAGCTAGTTGCCACAAAGCGTTAAGATTTGTTCCATTTCAAGAGTTGTTTGTCATTCCTCTTCCCAGCAGAAATTATGTCGGGATTTGGAATGTAATCACAGAGCGAACACACACACACACACACACACACACACACACACACACACACACACACACACACACACACACACACACACACACACACACACACACACACACACACACACACACACACACACACACACACACACACACACACACACACACACACACACACACACACACACACACACACACACACACACACACACACACACACACACACCGTAAGCAATTGACTCGTTTCCCGACTGCATGGATCATCAGCTGGGCACCGTTCTTCCTCGAGGTTTCGATCCTTTCAGCCCAGGACCTCTCCAAACGGCGGATCCACAACCTCGATCGTGGATCCACATCAATAGATGGTACATCAGTAGATCCACAACCTCAGTTGCGTCCAGGCAGTCAGCCAATAGGATTTAATGTGTTATCATATATTTATAACTTTCCTTACACACTCTATAATATGATAATATCATTAAGTCATGCACATCTTACCCTTAAATACATCAATCGACCAACCGGCATGACCACACCACCTACCTTTCTATCAAACTGTGCTTCGAATGTTCAAACTGTCATTTATAACGGTTTTTGGCATGCTGCTGTATCCTAGCAACCACTGATTCCTAGCAACATTGATTTGTAGTATATTTAATTATTATATTGTACTGTATTTACATAAAGATCACACATACACATACACATTTACATAAAACACACACACACACGTGTACTCCTTATTGAACGGGTCCGTCGGATATTTGGCGTTTCCACAGCGAGCGAACGTGAGCAGACAGGACACCCGGAAAAATGTCTTCCCGAAAGACCACGTAGTCGACGATGCTCCGCCCGGGTCAATTAATCAAACACAGACTAAAGAGCCGAAAGGTGCGCTTGCTACGAACATACATTGTCTCGACAAATGAAATTTGCCAGGTGCTCTCAGGGCGGAGTGACAGTGACGTTCAGACAAAATGGCGGCACTTAGCAATGCAACCACAGAGCTAACTCCGTCCAAAATATTTGTTTGCTTCATGCAACTTTTTCTGAAAGATTCCTCCAAAATCATCAGTTTCCCCGGGAAGAAATTTTTCACCATCTCTTATCTTCCCCCATCCAAAACCTTGATCTTTTCTTCCCCCGTTAATTCAGCCCAGATCCACTTTTTTTTAATTCCGACTTCTTTCCTGTAAGTCTGAGCAGTGTCCATGTGTTTTATACCTCTCCCACCCCCCCCCCCCTACCCCTTCCCGTGCCTCCTCCCCCCCAAGCCCTCTCCCTCCCACAGATCTCCCGATGCACCTGTTCTCTGCTGTTGTACTTGTGTGTTTTCCTCTTTCTCCCCATCTTGTCTCCCGCTCCCTTTATTATATGTTTTATGTGTCAGTTTGTCCTTTTGTGATTAATGTTAGCTCTTACACACACCTCAATCTTGTATACAAACCACCCCCCAGCCCCCCCCCCCCCCCCCCAAAAAAAGAATTGGCACAAAGTTGCACCTGTTATTCAAAGTTCATGAATAACACTAATATCGATCGTGCTCAGAAAAGAAAAGCAAGAGTTGAAAAGCCCCTTCCCATGTCCTTTTTCTCAAGACCGTGTGGGGCACGGTGTCCTGCAAACTCTCCAGCCCATAATCATAAGACTTTTGTTTTAGCAAATATGTCATTGACCTTTATGTGACGTAAGTCAAGTTCCAGAAATCAATCGGTTGGCCGCAGTTTCTTGGGAAGGGTTATATTAGGTGGTTTGCCATTGCTTCCCCGGCATCGTTTGTCCGTGCTCTCGCCTTTATAAATGCAGAGCATCAAGCAAGTAAGCAGCACGTACCATTTTAAAGTCGTTGGTACAATTCGAACGCGGTTCGAACCACCCAGACTCAGGGCGGACGCTCCTTATACCATCGAGTCTTGTTGGACTTGTGCAGCAATCGGAGAGTGCCCCCATGACGCTGTTGTTGAATGTGTGGCGAGTAGTTTAACTGAGTGAAATTGGATTGGATTTCGTTTTATTAATCATTTCTTTACCAGCAACGAGTACAAAGACCGGTTTTCAAGTCATTCCATAAGGCAATTTCTGGTTACAGTGATAAAACGAACACACTATAACCACAAACAGACATGATAATACACTGTTTGTTTGTTTGGGTATCTTGTATCATTTATTCTTTTTTATTGCTACCCCTCCCCCCACCGAAAAGGAGGGCCCAGAGCCCAAAGAACCCACCTCCCCCAGTGGGACACAGATCACCCCCATGGCCCGAAAGCCCCCAGAGACCAAATCCCCACTCCAATGGAACCCTCCCCACCCTCACCTCAATGGATCCTTCCCCACATCCACCCCAATGAGTCCCTCCCCAGCCTCACCTCAATGGGTCCTTCCCCACATCCACCCCAATGAGTTCCTCCCCACCCTCACCTCAATGGGTCCTTCCCCACATACACCCAAATGTGTCCCTCCCCAGCCTCACCTCAATGGGTCCTTCCCCACATCCACCCCAATGAGTTCCTCCCCACCCTCACCTCAATGGGTCCTTCCCCACATACACCCAAATGTGTCCCTCCCCAGCCTCACCTCAATGGGTCCTTCCCCACATCCACCCCAATGAGTTCCTCCCCACCCTCACCTCAATGGGTCCTTCCCCACATCCACCCCAATGAGTTCCTCCCCACCCTCACCTCAATGGGTCCTTCCCCACATACACCCAAATGTGTCCCTCCCCAACCCCATCTCAATGGATTCCCACCACCCCACCCCAATAAAACCCTCACCACCTCTACCCCCAATGGATCCTCTCCCCCCAACTCCCAACCCCAATTAACCCCCCATCCCTAATAGTCCAATGGATCCCCCTCCTCCAATGGATCCTCCCTCCCACACCCAATAAACCCCCCATCCCCTACCCCAATGGACTCCTCCCACAATGGATCCCCTCCCACAATGGATCCCCCTCCCACAATGGATCCCCCTCCCACAATGGATCCCCCTCCCACAATGGATCCCCCTCCCACAATGGATCCCCCTCCCACAATGGATCCCCCTCCCATAATGGATCTCCTCCCATAATGGATCCCTCTCCACAACTACAGGTATGACTATGAGGTGCAGCTCCCCCAACTCACCATCTTCCATGTGGTCCCTTCCGTCCTCTTCAAAACCAACCGAATGCTCATGTTCTTCCTTGATCCGCAGGGATGTAACAGTTTCAGACCCTCCCAGGTCCTGGTCGTGCTCTCCACGTCCGGACAACACGGTCCGTTCGGATCTTTGCCCGGCACGGCACCACTCCATGAAACAGCACAGCTCGGCGTACATGGAACAGGTGAACTTCCCTGTGACCAAAGAACACAGTCGAGCCCTCATGGACGGGGGCTCAGCGAGGGCACACAGGATTCCAAACACCTCGATGCCCAATTCCTTGAGCACGACCCGGAGCACGTCCTCCGTCAATCCGTGCATCTCCAGCCAGATCGGGATCGGCCCGATACCGCCATTACCTGTGGAGTCCATTGTCCGTTAAGAACACTCGTCGCGCGGCCTGAAAATAAAACAAATAAATAAATTAATCAATACCGCCATCGCTCGAGGGTTTTGTTGTTTTTTTAGTTTTAAAATTTTTTACACTTTCATGACAAGAGACCTTAAGTTGATGATATTCGCTTGATGCTCCTCATAATCTTTATTCTTGAGAAAACAAATGGAAGAATCTTCCTTTTCCGGTGGAAGTGTGAAAGCTTCTTCTTCGTTTCCATATTTGTTGTTGTTGTTGGTGACGAAGAAATTTGCCACAAAGGCTTCTTCTTCATTTCCAATATTTGTTGTTGTTGTTGTTGTTAACGAAGAAATTTGACCCAAAAGCTTCTTCTTCATTTCCAATATTTGTTGATGTTGTTAACGAAGAAATTTGCTCGAAGAGCTTCTTCTTCATTTCCAAAATTTGGTGTTGTTAACGAAGAAATTTGATCGAAGAGCTTCTTCTTCATTTCCAAAATTTGGTGTTAACGAAGAGATTTGACGCTAAAGCTTCTTCTTCATTTTCAAAATTAGTTGTTAACGAAGAAATTTGACCCGGAAACTTCTTTTACATTTCCAATATTTGTTGGTGTGAGAAAAGTGTGGCACGCATAGGGATATCTCCAGGGTGTTCAAAATAGAACAAATGCTTTTTTTTTGTGTTTGTTTCGGTCAACAAGAGCTTCATGTTGTTGTTGTTCTTGTTCTTGTTGGGGTCGATTTTTGAAATGTGCACCAATTGGTCAGACAGCTGCCAGACGACACCCACCTCTGTCACTTGACTCCACCCACCATAGCACAAAGCGAAATGACAGTCATCAAGCGTTGCATTACGTAATGAAGCTTATGTTACGCAAATTACTAAATAAAAAAGCTATAACTAACTATACTGTCATGGCCATAATGTGTAGTTTTAAAATAGCGTTACACAATTGTTGAATGGCCCCACATTGCAGTTAAGCAATCCGTGACCATGTGACGAATCAACACGTTCTGACATAGCCGTGGCGGAGGATGACGTGGATGAGAGGTGTCGAGTTAATTATTTAATAGCACATTAAAGGTGTGTTTCCCAATCGTGCTGTTCATCTTTTAAGAGTGCTTTCAATGCACGCTTCCCAATCGGCCCGTTATCGGATTTTGTCACTGGTTGTGACCACAGTGCGGTCATTCTTGTTTTTAAATCTCAGGACGTGTTTTAACTTTCACTTTGAAATGAAGTCCTCCCGTCTCCTCGCCATCCATTCCACATCTGGACACAGTGGTCCATTCCGATCCTCGTCCCGCACGGCACGGCTCCAGCCTCCATGTACCGACAAAGCTCGGCGTACATGGTGAAGGTGAACCAAAGAACATATGGAATGTAATGCAATTCCTGCTCCATGTGTGTGTGTGTGTGTGCGTGTGTGCTGGTGCCGTGTTTTAAGAAATACCATATGCCCTTGTGACTACAACGGGATCGTGTGAGATCTTGCGAGAGCACGCCAGACAGCCATGACCTAACAAGAAAGCAGTTAATGTATAGGGGTGTCTTTATCTTTACCAGTGGTCTTGAGGAGGAATGAGAGTGAGGAGGGAAGAGGGGGAAAGGTCGCCAATTCTCCACATAAATGTGTTACGTGTAGCGCCGCCTCCAGGTGAGAGCCGGTATTACAAGTCCCACCCTTTACAGTCCAGTATTCCTGTTCCCACATTTTCCAGTGCAGTGAGGTGTTTGAATTATAAACAGTAGGCACGTTTTCGCTTCATGCACGTCACGCGGGTTATTAAAAAAATAATTGGGGAGCTGTCAGTTGCCTATACACTGCCCAAATAAAGGTACGCATCAGAAGAATGTAATGCATGCTTAGAAGAAGATCGCCTGTAGGACGGGTACCCTGATAGTGGTAAATAACAATCCGTCTCAGAATACCACCGTGTGCGGGTGGTCGTGTGGCGATTCATCAATGTGTGGCATCGGTGGACGTTAAATATTCCACTGTGTCCTTCGTGAAGAGCAGGTGACCTATCGCCGGCACCACAAACAAATTCCTGCATTGCATCAGCGGCACAGCCGGCCTGGTTCTGCGTACGAAAGAAGAAGAAACTTGAACGGCACTCAGTGGAGAGCATACCTCCGCCTGGTTGGCCATATCACTCAATGGTGAAGAATCACATAAAAAATTAAATAAATTTCATATCCGAATCTATATTCAGATCTTCACCAAAAGCACCCAACCTGTCCACCAAGTTTCGTCCAAATCCGTCCACAACCTTTTGAGATATCCTGCTATGTATCGTTTTTGGCCCTATCTCCAAATGGTGAAGAATCACTTCACCATTTGGATCATTTCATCCTTGTTAACACTCCCACCCTCTCCACCAAATTTCGTCTTATCCATCCACAACTTTTTGAGACATCCTGCTCACAGACAAACAAACAGGGGTAAAAACAACCTCCAACCTCCATCCACCTTTGGTAGGAGGTAACACTTTAGGTGAACAGAAGGAAAGTGACTCAATGATGAAGTTGAAAGAGGGAAAGTGACAGAGAGGGTGTGGGAGGAGGTAGAGCGAGGATGGGAGGGGCTAGAGATAGGGTGGGACAAATGCTTTTGGGAGGGTGTGAGGGAGAGGGAGAGAGGGAGAGAAGAGATCCTCTTCAGTCTCATTTTTCACACCAGCAAGCCTTCGTGAAATCTTTACCCCTCACGCGTGAAGCAAGAAGAGGGGTTAAGCAATTGGTTTACTTTGTCTATCTGTCTAAAAACGTCAATGCAAAGTGATAAATAAGGTGGTGTTGTAAACTTCTGAGAAGAGTTTTATCAAATCTTTATTTTATTTCCATTCAGTTATATACTTGAACAGTGAAGAAAACAAATCACCTTCTCGGCAATTTCAAAACCCTTCCGTTACTTCAGCAAAATATTACGGCATTTCATGTCATTACGACCAATCAAATTTGCCACTCGCAGACCCTTCCCATGCCCTTTTTGTCAAAACTGCACAGGGTAAGGTGTTCTACGAACTCTCTCGTTGCAACTGCATTGGTGGGCTCTCGTGTGAATGCGGACGTGCCTCATCATATCCGATTCACTCGGAAAGGTTGTTGCACGCACTCTGTAACTGCGTGGACGCTGTCCAGCGTGAATGCCTGCATGCCCGGTTGAGCTAGACTCCGGCCAGAACTTGTTTGTGCAAACTTTGCAACGGTCCAGACAATGCAAATGTGCTGGTGCCTTTAAAAAACCGCCTCATCAATAAATACCTTTAAGCAAACTTCACAATGGTACGGACCATCCTGCTCCAGTGCCCTCTTTGTTGTGGGATTTCATAAGATTCGGACAGTTTGGAGACCGGCGGAATGCCATGCCGCAAACACCACAGGTATACGGCTTCTCCCATTGGTTGTTATCTCCATTTGCGGGTTTCAGAAGGTGGGAGGAAGTTCTCCCAGAACTCAAATTCTCCACCTCCTTTTTCATTAAAGGATCATTATTGAATATGAATGAATGAATGATCGTTTTAAGGCAATTTTTCCCCGCTAGAGCGGGGGTTGGCCTTGCGGGCCCCATGACAATCATGGGTCCCTGTTTGAGGCAATGTTTTTATGGCCGGATGCCCTTCCCGACGCCAACCCTTGGTCGCGCTCTTATGATGCGCAGGGATACAGTGTGCCTATTCTGAGTCGGGGTACACACCGTGATCATTCATCCCAGCAAGCTGGTGCTCAATTTGCCGACCTCGGAAGGATGGCAGGCTGAGTCAACCCCCCTGGCGTTAATTCAGCGATCGACCGGGATTCGAACCCAGGATCCTAGGATCCCAAGCCGGCACCCTAACCGCTAAGCCAACGCCAGGCTTAGCCTTATTCATGAACCAAATTGTGAAACGTCGTTCGGCCTTGGCTGCCAGCTTTGTTGGTTTCAACTTGTACATGAATCTTTCTCCTTTACCGTTAGTCCCCCGTGCTTCTTACGGTGTACACTTCGCAGTGGAGGACGATTCCCTTCTCCTCTTATCTCCAGCTCTGTTCTTTTAATCATCTCCCATTTGTCTGGAACCTCGTAGTAGTTGGTTGTACAAGAGGCGACATCTTTTTAGCTTTGGTGTTGAGTTCTGTCCTATCATGAGGCAGGAATCCCCTCCCTCAATGGAGAGGGTGCAATCATTATCCATTTCAGCACACATTCCGGCTGCTCGGTGTGGCCGCACAGACTTAGGCCTTGGCCTACGATGGGCGTGTGTCCCTTTAGTCATTTTCTGTGACTGATTGTCATTGTTTGGCACATTTTTGCTAGAGCCAGGCATTTTGCTTTCCCCAAGAGGCCATCAGGCCTCGGCTGTTTGACATGTGTCTTCTACCCAGAGTAAACACGCAGGTGCTCTTCCAACTCAGATTTGTACCAGAACGTCCTCGCACAAACTTCACAACCGATCTGATAGACTCCCATGTGAATGTGCATGTGCCGCATCGGGTCAGACTCATTCCAGGACATCTGCGCAAATGTTCCAACCGTTTGGATGTTCCTCGGTGTGGTCGCGCATGTGTCTTCTTAATTCCGAACTGAAACAAAACGTCTTCGTACAAATTACACAACCGTATTGGAGTTCCCCCATGTGACTGCGCAGGTGCCGCTTTAAATGTGATTCGTGCGAGAACGTCTTCGTGCAAAGTTCGCAACTCTGCAGCTGCTTTCTGCTGTGAGTACGCATGTGTCTCTGACAGAATAATGATTGAGTGAATCTCTTTTTGCAAAACTTACAGGCAAATTGCTTCGGTGCAGGCACTGCAAAAACGCTTTTCAAGTGGGAAGTATCAGAACCATTGGCTCGTTGATACTTGTCGCTTGTTGATAATGGTCGGTGCAGGTCCAAGTGAACAAGCAGAGTAGCCTGAGTGGTGAAGCTGCGAGAGCACGAGGTGCACAGGAACTTCCTGATGATCTTCTCGTGTAACCCTACAAACAAAATTCACGTAAATTCATAATTTAAAGAAGCTGGCAAATTGAAAAGAAGGCCGAGAACAAGCTACAAGAGACACATTCATGGTATACAGTCACATCGCTCAATTGCATCTGTTGTCAATGTGCAAAATATCCTGACGTTTCCCACCTAAAGCAAAGTTGAAAGAAGGTGAAACGTCCAACCAGGAATGACCAAATATCAAATTTTGAGGGCTTGTTTCCCCTCTTTTGACCCCTGTGACTCTAAATTCCAACCCCAAGACATGAACTAGTGGTCAAATCAAAAAAATCATTCAATATTTCACGCCCCCCACACCCCCCCGTGTCGATTGTATATACCACAAGAAAGAGCAAGCAAAGATTGCAGACCCTCGCCAGAATATGTTTTTAGTTTTTAGTGATTTTTAAGGCTTTTGTGTTAAAACAGAAATGGCGGCCGAACCATGTGGCCGATGACATTGTTTTTTTTTCTCCACCAATTTATCCCGAGGTTTTCGAGGTTTCCGAGGAGGATTTTTTCTATGCAGCGCTTTCGAAGATATAGAGGTGCAAAGTTTTTCGGTTTTTCCAAGATGGGCTCCGTCCCACGTGACATATGATGTAATAATTATCCTTTTTAAGCATCAAGGTAATCACAAATCAATCTTCAGGCCACAATCAAATTTACATGGAAGGAAAGTGTGGAAGAGAAAACTCGGTGGTTTGCCTTTGCACTTCCCAGCGGTCAACTGACGAACTTGGGATTGAGCCGAGGCTCAGGTAAACATGGAGTGTGGCAGTCAGATCTCTTTGGAAAGGGGAAGTCGCATCTTTTACGCCCATCAGCATAAAAAACAATCAGATGGGACAACCTGCTCAATTCTGGAGCATGTACACATATCATATCCGTATATTGGACAAAATACAGTATATATATCCAGTCAGTACTGTACAGTGCCCTCCATAAGTATTGGAACAGTGAAGTCAAATTTATTTCATCCCTGTCTGTTTGTTACTTGACAAAACAGTTTTTTTTTTTGACAAATGTGTGTGTGTGTGTGTGTGTGTGTGTGTGTGTGTGTGTGTGTGTGTGTGTGTGTGTGTGTGTGTGTGTGTGTGTGTGTGTGTTAGGGTTTGTCAAGTAAGATTGTCAATTTTCATCCGATTTACTTAAAATTTGAAGACTATTTGCATATCTGGTCAGTGAAGTCAACCCCCAACTATTTTTGAGATCAACATCGGCCAAAAGGTCAATATAGGCCAAAGATCAACCACTTTCTTACGAATTTCTAAAATCCTCAATTTTCATCCGATTGACTTGAAATTTGAATAGGATTTACATATCCGCGAACTGAGACCAAGCACCAACTATTTTTGAGATCAGCATCGGCTAAAATGTCAACTTAGGCCAAAGGTCAACAACAATTTCAAATTTCTAAAATCCTCAATTTTCATCCAATTGACTTGAAATTTGAATAGGATTTACATATCCGCGAACTGAGACCAAGCACCAACTATTTTTGAGATCAGCATCGGCTAAAATGTCAACTTAGGCCAAAGGTCAACAACAATTTCAAATTTCTAAAATCCTCAATTTTCATCCAATTGACTTGAAATTTGAAAAGGATTTTTGATGTCAGCTTAGTGAAACCAACAACCAACTATTTTGAGGTCAACGTAGGCCAAAAGATCAACATAAGCCAAATTTCTAAAATTGTCAATTTTCATCCAATTAACTTAAAATTTGAAGACTATTTGCATATCTGGTCACTGAAGTCAACCCCCAACTATTTTCGAGGTCAACATAGGCCAAAAGGTCAATATAGGCCAAAGATCAACCACTTTCCTACAAATTTCTAAAATCCTCAATTTTCATCCGATTGACTTGAAATCTCAATTGGATTTGCATATCAGCAAACTGAAACCAACCACCAACGATTTTTGAGATCAACCTTTGTCACAAGGTCAACATAGGCAAAAAGGTCAACATAGGCCAAATTTCTAAAATTGTCGATTTTCATTCGATTAACTTAACATTTGAATGTGATTTGCATATCCGGTCACTAAATTCAACCAATAATTATTTTTGAAGTCAGAAGGATGCTCTACTGAGTGCCATTCTACTTTGTTCTCTTTTGCCAAGCGTCACACCATAAGTGATTTTTTTCGTCCGTTTGTGAACAAGATAACTCAAAGAGATGTGGACGGATTCGGACGAAACTTGGTGGCCAGGTTGTGTATGTGACAAGGACTAATCGATTCGGTTTTGGTGAAGATCTGAATATGGATTCGGATATGAGAATTGTTTAATTTTCTCAGTGAGTCTTCACCATTGAGAGATCGGACCCAAAACCGATATATAAATAAATAAAAAAATAACCACCTTTAGAGGCCATTTTTCCCCGCAAGCGGGGGTTGGCCTTTTTCGGGAACCGTGGTTGTTGTTGTTTTTCGGTCCCCTTTTTGAAGCAATGTTTTACGGCCGGATGCCCTTCCTGACGCCAACCCTTTTTGCCGCCTTTAACGACAAACAGGGAACAAAAACCGATATATAACATGATATTTAAAAAAGTTACGGGCGAGTTACGACTAAACTTGGTGGATGAGTTAGTTCGGTGACAAGAACAAGCCGATTAGATTTTGATTCAGGTCCGAATCCAGATCCAGCCAATCAGTGGGATACAAAACATAAACTGTTCAGCCTGGTTGTTATTGCTATATGCTCAAGTTGGATTTGCGATCAAAGGATGAATATGAGGCAAGAGTAAAGAAGGTTTATTGCCATTTTTCAGTTATATTTTCAGAAGTTTTACACCAATTTATTGCAGCCATTTTCAGTTGTTGTTTACAGTACACAGCTCTTAAAACAGCTGTTCGCCACCATCTCTCATCTTCCCCAATCCAAAACCTTGCTCTTTTCTACCCCCGCTAATTTCACCCCAGATTCACTTTTTTTAAATACAGACTTCCTTCCTGGAAGTCCTTGCAATGTCCTTATGTTTTATACTTCTCCCACCCCTCCCCCCCTTCCCACACCTCCTCCCCCCAAGCCCTCTCCCTCCCACAGATCTCCCGATGTCCCTGCTCTCAAATGTTGTGTTTGAGTGCTTCCCCTTCTCTCCCCATCTTGTCTCCCGCTACCCTTATTATATGTTTTGTGTGTCTGTCTGATTTTTTTGTGTGATAAATGTTAGCTCTTTCATGAGCCTCGATCCTGTATCCAAAAAAAGAAAAGAAAGTAGATTGTGATACTTTGACGCCTGCATTCTGGAGATTGTTGGTGATGTCACGGACAGTTCTTTTCGGATTTTTCACTGCTCTGCTGATTATTCTGTCATCAGCTGCAGTTGTTTTCCTGGGCTGACCATGCCATTGTCTATTGCTAAGTGCACTAGTGCTTTCTTTCTTTGTCATGATATTCCAAATTGTTGTACTTGCGTTGCCCAGTTTTTGTGTTGCGGTTCTAATTGAATTATTCAGTTATTTCAGCTTCCAAATTGCTTGCTTTTCTTCCATAGACAGTTCTCTGGTCTTCATGTTGGTTTATGCTTGCTGACTCCCGAGGAGGACTCCCGAGGAGGACTCCCGAGGCAGAAGGCAAAAACCAAGACGAGACATTCACAGCTCTTCTGTGTGTGATGAATCAATGCAACGAGAGACACCTGAGTAAGAAATACCTGTCAGACATCTGTTCCAATACTTATGCTTACCTAAAATGGTGAGACTCATTATAAAAAGTGCTATTGTTCTACATTGATAAAACATATACACATAGAAATACCAAAAAATAAAATCTGACCTTCTGTACTCTTGCCTCGTATTCATCGTTTGATCTCAAATCCAAACTTCTTGAGTATTTACCAATAATAACAAATTTAACTTCACTGTTCCAATACTTACGGAGGGCACTGTATATCTGTATATTGTGCAGTTCCTTTTAGGCCAATTTGGCTTGTGCGAGGAACAGACGATCAGGAGGAGGCCATTTCTCCCCTCATGCCTACACTCACTCAACACCACATTAATTCATTCTCTCAATTTATTTAATGAAGTTTACTGGAGGTGGGGAAGAGTAAAAGCAGGGAGAACATTGGAGCAGCACAGGGGCACCAGCAGAGCATGCGCGGGGGACGAGGTTTTGCAATCACTTCAATTTTTCAAAGCTTTATTATGATAACACGGAGAAGAAAAATTATTAATTTTTTCAAAAGGTCAAAGGTCAGCGTCTCCTAATATAATCCATTTTCATCCAATTTACCTGAATTTTAATTTACCATTTGAGCTTTGTCATGAAATTTTCAACAAAGCTTTATGATGAGAATATGGAGAAGAAAAATTAATATTTTCGTCAAAAGGTCAAAGGTCAGCTTTACATAAAATAGTCAATTTTCATCCAATTGATCTGAAATTTTAAGAATTTGCATATCAGGTCACTAAATTGGTTTACCAATCAAAAACTAGAAGCCGATTGTTTTATTTATTTATTTACAGATCAAAAAGGCAGAGGTCAAAGGTCAAGATTGCATAAAATCATCAATTTTCCTCTGATTGACCTGAAATTTTAAGAATTTGCATATTGAGTCAATGAATTGGTTCACCAATCAAAATCTATAAGATTATTGTTTTTTTTTATCAAAAGGGCAAGGGTCAAAGGTCAATATTGCAAAAAATCATAAATTTTCCTATGATTGACCTGAAATTTTAAGAATTTGCATACTGGGTCAATTAATTGGTTCACCAATCAAAATCTAGAAGACTAGTTTTTTTAATATCAAAAGGTCAAAGGTGAAGGGTGCATAAAATCATCAATTTTCATCAGATTGATTTGAAATTTGAGCAGGGGTTGTATATTGGGTCAACGAAGCCAAGAAGTCAAGGTCACCTAAAATCATCAATATTTTAGCTGTTTTTTTGTCATGTTTCGCACAAAGAAGAAGAAGAAGTCTGGCTGCAAAGCAGACGCGGCCAGTCGATAAATTTTCAGGTGCTTTCTCCTTTATATTTTAAATTTGGTCTTTTCTCATTTTAGAGGGAATGGAGGCGGATGAGGACAGTCGTGAGATGCCGAATTAACACACATAGACAGCACATTCACCTTTGGGTGAGACCTTCACGCAGACAATACAATCGTGATACAGATAAACAATCGCTCATCGATTCCTTGTCCTCTCTATCTCTCTCTGCTTAACCACTCCCCGTAGTCCAGATAGGCCCAGTCATAGTGTAGCTATGCCCGGATTCAATGTAGTTGCTCTTCGCTGTACCCTCTCCAAAGCAGTCGTTCCTCAGGTGTGGTGACCAAAACCACTGAAAGCCACCTCAGATGTGGTTACGACTCCATAGGATCGTGGTATTTTTACCACGGGCTTCCGCTAGTAAATGATAAACTGCATCTACCAATATTTTGCCCAATAAATAACGGGTGAAGGTTTTTGCCCAGTCTGTCAGGAACCGGCTGGCAAGGCCTGATGTTCAACTGAAGGTGCCAGTACTTTGGAACTTGGCCAGGGTTTATGGAAGAGATTACTTGGCCAGGGTTTATGGAAGAGATTACTTGGCCAGGGTTTATGGAAGAGATTACTTGGCCAGCGATCGCTTGCTCACTATTCAGGAGACAGTCTTGTATTAATGAATGCCGTCTTGGTACCGTCCTATTGGACAAGGTCTTTCTGCCTAAATGAACCAGAGACCTATTGCGTCATGCATGTCATTACACCACCGGATCATCTTGTTAGAGTACAGAATAAATACACCATTCGTAAAAGTATTTGTCTCCGAGCGCATCAAAATTGATATTCAGTGAACTGCTTAGGTCTTTGTTTCAGTAATTATTTTCATGACCAAGACTGGACGCATCACGACACAGTCCGGACAGGAAATAAATCAAGTTTATCATGAATTAATGGCAGTTCCCACGACTCACCATCTTCAGGTTGCATTCGCTCCTCTTTGGTACCAAAATAACCCTCGTGTTCTTCCTTTATCCACAGCACTCCAGTCGACCCTCCAGTAGGTTGTGCAGCAGGTACACCATTAGGTCGTGCCGCAGGTACACCATTAGGTCGTGCCGCAGGTACACCATTAGGTCGTGCAGCAGGTCCACCAGAAGGTCGTACAGCAGGTCGTGCAGGTCCTCCAGAAGGTCGTGCAGAAGGTCGTGCAGCAAGTCCTGCAGCAGGTCGTACAGCAGGTCGTGCAGGTCCTCCAGAAGGTCGTGCAGCAGGCCCTCCAGAAGGTCGTGCAGCAGGCCCTGCAGAAGGTCGTACAGCAGGTCGTGCAGCAGGTCGTGCAGCAGGTCGTGCAGCAGGTCGTACAGCAGGTCGTACAGCAGGTCCTCCAGCAGGTCGTGCAACAAGTCCTCCAGCAGGTCGTGCAACAAGTCCTCCAGCAGGTCGTGCAACAGGTCCTCCAGCAGGTCGTGCAACAGGTCCTCCAGCAGGTCGTGCAACAGGTCCTCCAGCAGGTCGTGCAACAGGTCCTCCAGTAGGTCGTGCAACAGGTCCTCCAACAGGTCGTGCAACAGGTCCTCCAACAGGTCGTGCAACAGGTCCTACAGCAGGTTGCGCAGCAAGTCCCCCAGTAGGTCTTGCACCGCTTCCACCAATAGGTTGTGCAACAAGTCCTCCAGCAGGTCCTCTCATCTCAGCGTCCTTTCCGTGTCCGGACACGACGGTCCATTCTGATACTCGCCCCGCACGGCACGACTCCATGTACCGACATAGTTCCGCGTACATGGTATAGCTGAACTTTCGGGTGACCAAAGAACAGATTTGAACCCTCACCGGTTCCGGCTTGGCCCTGGCACAGAGAGCTCCGAAGATCTCGATCCCCATCTCCTTAACCGCGGTTCGTCGCGCCTCCTCCCTCAAGCCCTGCATCTCCAACCAGACCGGGCCGAGGCCGAGCCCATCATGAGGTCTCCCCGACTCCATTGTCCGTCACGCACACGAGCCGCGATATTCAAAATAAATAAATAAAATGCGGATGCGGAAGCGGAACGCACCTTTTCCACGTACCGGATCTAGAAATCGAGGTTGTCAGAACTAGTGTAATTCAAAGAGACAGGACAACCTCCATTTTAAATGTTAAAACTAATTTATTGTGATAAGTTATAATTAATTTTGTTGTTTCAATTGTCTTCCGTCTTCCGCAGACGATACGTCATCGGGTTGTCCCGTGCTCCAGGCATTTTTTTTCCATTACCAGTTCCAGGCTGTGGACAATAATTAAATAGGCCTGTGTACTTTTGACCAGAGGATGTAGTTATTCGTCAAGTGTGATTGCTAGTTTATTTAGAACGATTAATATTTTGAAACAAATTTTTAGGGTTTGTGAGCGTTTTGATCTTTTTTAACGCCAAATCGGACTGTGGCACCGAAAGTACTTGTCCGGTGAAAAGCGGCCATGCGCGACAATGAGCTGTAGTAAACACTTTGATAATTTCATTTTATTGCGAAAGAATTACGTGCACATCTCAAGTTTCCAAGCAAGACAATATCATAATCTTTTGCTTTCAATTAACCTTTAAAACAAATTGGAGAAAACAAAGAAATACCTTTAATATCTCATGAAGAAAATTTAAGAAATCATGTTGGCTTTATTCGACAGTTACCTTTGCTGTGGTTAAAAACAGTGGCACGTGTGGGACAATACCAGGAACCTTTTGGATTTCATAGAATGTTCAAATACTGGAAATTGAATTGAAATTGAACTGGAGAAAGAACAATCGGAAGTGTGCAATGACGTCACGTCGCTCTGGGATATGAAGCCCGTCAGCCATTACGGGAGACAAATAAGACGAAGCAGTCTTGGCACAAACACGCGCAGATCAAAACGAAAACACATCAAATAATACCGAGTCTAGCATGGGGAAATCCGTACCACTGATGAAATGGCCGCGACATACATCAGCTCGTTGTAAACAGTTCGCTTTGTCTCCCATAATGGCGGCAGCATCACGAAGCCATAGAAGCAGAAGTGAAGTGGGGCGCACTCCCGATTGGCACTGTCGCAAAACAGCACCTGTCCTGAATATTTCTGCTTCCAGTGTCGTTTTCCAGTGTTCTCGCTGGAACTGATCATGTTCTTGTACGAATTTTGAACGGAAATTGCCATCTCTTGGGAATTTGGAAATTTTTATTTACAGGAAAGACAACCAAGTGTCAATCTTTCACATCATGCACTTAATACATAGGACAGATGCACCTGGCCACCTGGGTGTAGCACTCATTGTTTCTGTGTCACGTTTTCATCCAAAAAAAAAAAACTCAGGCTTTTGGAGAGCAGACTGCAAGCTCCCAATCTGTGCATTTGTAGGTGCAAAAAAATTAACTAGAACGCCACTAAGTAGACCGCATACTCCCGCCGTGGGGTTAGTTGGAATAATACTACTGCGGTTTTGAGATTTGTACATATGACATCATTAAAGGCTAAAGGTTTGCCCCCATAGTTAGTCCACAAGCAACACGTCGGCCCACTTCGAGTATTAGTTATGTCATAGTGAGTATAGGCCATTCCCTTAGTAATATCTGCATTGTGTAAAGACATGAGCTTAGGTCCTTTCATTTTGTGCCACCCTCCAAATTCCACCTATAGGCATAATTGATCCCGCGCCCCATTTGGCTGATCCTTCATTCTGTTACGCTTTGGGCTACCCGCAGCAGTTTGTTACGCTTTGGCTGCCAGCAGCATTCGCTGCCCTTTGTTCGCTCGAACTAGTCAAGTGACACGGGGTAGGCCTGAAAAGAGGGAGGAGCGTGGGGTCAAGGTGGGGCGGTGCAAGGCAGCACGTCAGAGGCGATGCCGGTAAGGGCCACCAGCCAACCAGGGCTCTAAGGGCATGGCGTGATAGGGTGTGGTAAGGGAGTCTAGCAAGTGCTAGAAGGTTCGCTGGGCAGGGCTATAAAAAGCTTCGCACAAAGCCTTTGAACAGGACTGGAAGGAATTGCGCTTTGCCAGAGGACTCGCACGGTTGACGCGATAAGGACTCGCATGAAAGGACTTGCCAGAGAACCTATGCACGAGAGGATGGAACTGTATTGATAGGACTGCAGTGAGGACTTGCACGAGAGGAGAGTAATGCCCCTTTTGCGAGCACAAATGGCATATGGCGTCCCGAGCCGGACACGCGGCCCGGGAATGACGTTGCCCCCCACAGAAATAGCAGGTGGCCCCACGTAAGGCCTTGGGTCTGGCCGTTGCGGCAGCCATCAGGACTGGGTCCTCCTCCGGAGCATCCTGGAGTTCCGCGAGCAGGTCCGCTTCCTCGGCGGTAGCACTCTCCGGCCGTGCATGTAGCGAAGTTCCCGCCAAGAGGCGCGTGCGATCATAGGTGTTCGATTGCAACCCGCTTCGGTGTATACCTTTCCTTGCTCGAGTGCCGTAGCGAAGGTCAGGTCGGTCTTCTCCAGGAGTTTGAGCCTTAGGTCCTGGGACGAGACCCCAGCGACATAGGCGTCTAAAAGAAGGTCATCTTGAGACTGCGCGTGAGTCCGTGGCTCCCTGGTGCTGTCCAGCAAGAGCTGCCGGAGCTCCTGGGCATAGTGGTCCATCGGCTCGTTGGGTTGCTGACGTCGCGTTAGTAGCAAATACCGAGCATACACCGGGCTCTTTTCCTTTATGTACAACCGTTTGAACTCCGCAATCGCGAGGTCGTACGTCGCGCATTGTGCGATGGAATTGTACACCTTGTAGTCGTTTTTCGAATGCAGCGTTGCTAGCTTCACGGCAGCTGTCGGCTCGGTCTCAGGCTCCGCGAAATGATGCTCCAACGTTTTGAGCCAGTGCTTCAGTTGCAATCCTCCATCCGAGGCTTGTGGGTCGGCACAGAATGTTGCAACCCCCAGCGTCTTGTTGCAACCCCAAGGCCTTACGCGGGGCCACCTGCTATTTCTGTGGGGGGCAACGTCATTCCCGGGCCGCGTGTCCGGCTCGGGACGCCATATGCCATGTCGGTAGATCTTTAATGGAATTAAGTGTTGTGGAAAACCAATCAGGTCCACACAACTGAGTCCAACTGGTGGTTTAATTCCATTAAGACCATGACATCATTCTGTAATACAGGAAATGCAATAGGAATAAGATTTGGCATCACATGGGTCCATCCATAACATTCAATGCAAGCAAGCTTAATATTCTATGCAGGCGTACCGTTAGCGAGTCTGCTAGATGTAACATGTCACAGGAGAAGTCTCGGAGCACTGTCCGCGGCGGGTCTTATAGCCCCGCCCCCTAGCGGTGTCAGTGAGCAGCGAGCATCACCCCGGGTTCAGTACGAATACGATTTCACTACACTGGTAGTATGACAATTCGGTGCAAAATTGCCGGCGTGGGGGTAGACGCCGTAGCGGACACAGGAGCTAGCGCCACGATCATCAGCCCTGTGATCCTTAATTCGAGTGCAGACGGCTGGGATAAAATCCAGCGTCTGGAAAATCATAGTTTGCAGCTGGCTACCGGGGTAACGGCCCCCATCATAGGGTGTGGTTTTGTAACTCGCTCAAGATTTTGGGTCTCACTATCTGCCATGATCTTTCTTGGGAAAACCACATTTCCAAGCTGGCCTCCAAAGCCAGTCGCCGACTGGGCATCCTCCGTCGTGCGAAGTCCTTCCTCGGCACACCTGAGCTCCTCACCACATACAAGGCTTTCATCCGCAGCTCAATGGAATACTGTTCTCCCCTATGGGCCGGTGCTCCTGCCTCACACCTAGCTCGGCTTCACGCTGTTGAAACCAAAGCTTTCAGAATTATTGGAATCTCCCGCGATGAAGCTATCTCTGAGGGCCTTTCACTCACTCACCGCAGGCAGGTAGGTGGTCTTTCTGTCTTCTACCGACTCCTCTCCGGCCTTGCACCCCCAGCTCTCTCTGTGCTCTGTCCCCCAAATATTCCTACAGGTCGCACAAGATCTGCCAGCAACCCTCTGATGGTTAAACTGCCGAAATCTCGGCTCTCTGCTCACCTTCACTCTTTCATTCCTCTTTTCTCCCGCCTCTGGAACAAACTCCCTCACTCCCTTCAATCCCATTCCTCCCTCCAGGTCTTTAAAACAGCTGTTCACCACCATCTCTTATCTTCCCCCATCCAAAACCTTGATCTTTTCTACCCCCGCTAATTCACCCCAGATCCACCTTGTTTGAAATTCCAACTTCTTTCCTGGAAGTCCTGGCAGTGTCCATATGTTTTATACCTCTCCCACCGCCCCCTTCCCATGCCCCCCCCCAAAGCCCTCGCCCTCTCTCAGATCTCTCGATGTCTCCATGTGTCTCGGTCCCTGCTCTCAAATGTTGTGTTTGTGTCCTTCCCCCTCTCTCCCCATCTTGTCTACCGCTCCCGATGTTATATGTTTTATGTGTCGGTTTGTCTTTCTGTGTGATTAATGTTCGCTCTTTCACGAGCCTCGATCTTGTATACAAAAAAAAAAAAAAAAAAAAAAAAAAACCCTCAAGTTGGGGTCGGTAAAGAGCGAGATAGAAGTTTGGGTGGTGGAGGTGTGCGACCCATGCCTAATCGGGTTGGATTTGTTGACTGGCAGCGGTTGTAAAATCGATTTGTGCTGGGGCCCCTGCAAGTGGGAGTAGATGGCTGCCATTGGGAGGGGTGAGCACGGCCGAAAGGACGGAGATGGAGGCTTCTGAGGCCGTGACCATTCCCCCAAGGGCCGAGGCAATATTGCCGGCCTGATGGCTAGCTCGCCCAACATGGCAGGAGTCCTGCAGCCTGGTCGAACCGGTGGCAGCGCAGTCCATCCCGGGTTTAGTCATGGGCCGCACCCTCGTAAAAACGGACGGGCCGGTGGTGGCCGTCCGGGTAATTAACATTAGTACAGAACCACGCACTACAGGACGGGGCACGAAGATAGCCGGCTGCACCCCAGTTAATTAAGTCGCGGCAGTGAGGGGCGAGCACATCCAGACGAGCTGGCCCCGGAGGGAGTCTTCAGAAAGTACTAGGAATTGGCCTGATCCCATTTGTGAGATGTTAAATCGAAG
Organism: Myxine glutinosa; assembly: GCF_964187855.1. NCBI lineage: Eukaryota > Metazoa > Chordata > Myxini > Myxiniformes > Myxinidae > Myxine > Myxine glutinosa. The sequence goes on along the minus strand of NC_136261.1, from coordinate 405,417,412 downwards.
TAGCGTAGAGTTGGAGGAAACCCAGAGGGAGGCCTTACACAAATTGATTGAAACCCATTTGGATATCTTCTCTTTGTCCTCCGAGGATATTGGACATACGGGCCTGGTGAAACATCAGATCCACACCGGTGAGGCCCGACCTATTCGTCCGCCCACCCGACGGCTCCCTTGGAGCAAGAGGGAGGAAGCTGATGAGCAGGTAGAAAAATGCTCGATGCAGGTATCATCGAGCCCTCGGGAAGTCCTTGGATGTCACCTGTTGTGTTGGTCAAAAAGAAAGATGGGACCACGCGTTTCTGCGTGGACTATCGCCAGCTAAACAACGTGACACTCAAAGACTCATATCCCCTGCCAAGAATTGACCCTACCCTCGATGCCGTTGCGGGCTCAAATTGGTTCTCAACCTTGGAGCTCAAGAGTGGGTATTGGCAGGTGGAGATGCATAGGGCAGGGAAGGAGAAAACGGCATTTTCCACAGGTAAGGGGCTGTATCAGTTCACTGTGATGCCGTTTGGTTTGTGTAACGCCCCCACCACCTTTGAACGATTGATGGAGCATGTACTGGGCGGCATGCCGTGGCAGTCATGTCTGGTGTACCTGGATGACGTCCTGGTGCATGCTAAAACATTCCCCCAAGCAATAGCTAATTTGGACCAGGTGTTTGGATGCCTCAGACCGGCAGGGTTGAAGCTGAGCCCGAGTAATTGCACTTTGTTTGCTAGCGAGGTGGCCTATCTAGGTCACGTCATTGGTCGCCAGGGGGTAAAAACAGACCCAGGCAAAATTACAGCGGTAAAGGAGTGGCCCGCACCATGTACCATCAAGGAGGTGCGGGGATTTTTGGGACTCTGCTCCTACTACCGGCATTTTGTGGCAAAATTTGCAGAGTTGTCCCGGCCCCTTCACCGGCTTACGGAGAAGGGGACGAGATTTAATTGGACAAGGGGGTGCCAAGAGGCCTTCCTGGCATTGAAGGGGTGTTTGACATCCGCACCCATTCTAGCTTACCCCACTAGTGACGGGACATTTACCCTGGACACGGATGCAAGCCAGGAAAGATTGGTGCAGTTTTGTCCCAGACACAGGGGGGCGTGGAGAGAGTGATCGCGTATTATAGTCGGGCCATGAGTAGGCCCGAGCGAAATTATTGCGTCACTCGTAAAGAGTTATTGGCTATGCTGGCTGCCATGAGCCATTTCCACCCGTACTTGTACGGGCGGAAATTTCTGGTTCGAACTGACCATTCCTCCCTGCAATGGCTCCTCCGGTTCTGGGAACCTGAGGGCCAAATTGCATGGTGGTTGGACAAGTTGCAGCAGTACGATTTTAGTGTGACCCATAGTGGCGGGAAGGCCCATGGGAATGCCGATGCACTCTCTTGATGTCTTTGTTTGGGGGAAAACTGTAAATTTTGTGCGAGACATGAGGAGAGAGAGCAATTGGCAGACTCCACCCCTACCCTCGTAGTCTGTGCAACCCGGGTGAGAGGGCCAATCTTGCCACTAACCGCCGATGAATAATTTGGAACTTTGGCTTGGAGCACGTCCCAGCGGGAGGATCCCGTACTGGGACCGGTGTACGAATGGGTTCGATTAGGGAGAAGACCGAATGGGGAAGAGGTCACCCCCCTTGGGGTGCCAACAAAGGCATATTGGGCTCAGTGGCAAACCCTGGAATTGAAAGGTAACGTCTTGTATCGCAAATGGGTAGAGATTTCCTCTGAGAGAACTTCCTGGCTGGTGATTGTCCCAGACAAATTTAAGAACACCATATTGCAGCAGGTGCATGGTACCCGCTCTGGCGGCCATTTGGGCAGGACAAAGACAACATCTCGGGTCCGCCGGAGGTTCTATTGGGTAAATATGGGGCGCAATATACAGGACTGGTGTCGGAGATGCGACGCCTGTATGGCTAAAAAGGGACCAGCACGGAGGATGAGGGCCCCCCTTCAATTACACCCGGTGGGGGCCCCCCTTAAGCGGGTGGATATGGATATTCTAGGACCACTACCCCGCACCCACCAAGGTACAAGTACATCCTCGTTGTAATGGACTATTTCACCAAGTGGCCGGAGGCGTATGCACTCCCCAACCAAGAAGCCGGGGTGGTAGCACAGGCCTTCGTGGAAGGATTTGTATGTCGGCATGGGATTCCGGAGGAGCTGCACACCGACTAGGTTCGAAATTTTGAAAGCCAATTGTTAAAAGATGTGTGCAGGCTCCTGTCAATTAGGAAAACTCAAACAACGCCCTTTAGACCTCAATCTGACGGGATGGTGGAAAGGTTCAACCGAACCTTGGTTCAACAATTGGCGTTATTTACCAGCACCCGTCAGGACGACTGGGACGAACATCTCCCATATTTGTTAATGGCCTACCGAACCAGCCAGCACGGGGCCACCGCATGCAGCCCAGCGTTGCTTATGTATAGGTGGGAGTTGCGGGCTCTCACCGACCTGCTATGCGGTCCCATGCCAGAGACCACTGATAGACCGCCGGGGGAGGGCTATGCACGTCACCTGGAGGAAGGCATGGAAAGGGTCCATGCCTTCGCATGCCGCCAGCTTTAGCTGGCGTGTGCCAAAATGAAGCGCAGGTACGACCACCGGAGCCAGGGGAGTCAGTACGCTCCGGGGATGAAGATTTGGTTCTTCAATCCCCGGAGGCGGGAGGGCAGGTGTCCTAAACTCACCTCACCCTGGCAAGGCCTGGGGGTCGTCCTGGCGCAAATTTGTGACGTGGTCATTAAGATCAAAATGACTGTGGCCACGAGCCCTCCCTTGGATCGTCCACGCCGACCGGGTAAGACCCTACACCGGCGAGCAAGCGCCCTCATGGATCACCTTGGCTTTAGAGGCCGAGGCAGGACCCAGTACCTCTAATGAAGGGGGCTCATAGTGCAGAGGACTGGGGGGGTGATAGTATTGGGGGAATGGTGTCCGATGTGGAGGGATGGTAGATCTACCATCCCTCACTTGGGGCACATGAGCTATATATTATGGGGTGGCAGAGAAAACTAGCCGAGGGTGGGCTAGGATATTGTTAGGGATTTAGAAGTGACAATAGGGACAAGATTTAAGTAGTGAATTTTGTGCAGGTAGAGGGGACGTAGTCAGATTCGATGGATGTTAATGACGAGGGAGTGCTTAGTGTAAGGGAAGACGGGAAAGCACGAGTTTTAGAGGGAAGTAGTTAGTTAGATGATGCTGTGTGTGTGTAGAAGTGTATAAGTGGTGTATTGAAGACGAATGGAATTGTGTTGAGTGAATTGACTTGCATGGTGTGGTGTGGAATGCTTTGGTGTGGAATGCTTGGTGGGAGTAAATGGTGTGGAATGAGTGCTGTGGAGTGCATGGTGCAAAGGAGTGAATGGGGGGAGGATGGACCCTTTCACGAGTACCCGGGGCAGGTAGGTTAAAGTTAGGTAGAGGGTTTCGGTAAATTGTTGGATATTGACACCTGTGGTGCAGGTAGTGGCAATGAAGTGCTTTGATGGGTGCATGAGTCTGTGGAAATGGCTGGGCGTGTGGGCTTTGTTGGTGCATATGGTTATTCGGGCACTCCGCCACTGGTGGTCTGTCGGCCAGGTGAGGCCGCAGGTAGGCTCTGGGAGCCAGTTAGAGTCAGAGTAGTGTTCAGTGGGGCCCGAGGATCCTAGGAGAGGACCCGGGTCGCCCAATGCCAGAGAGGGCATCAGAGGGGTGAGAGAGCCAGGAGGGGCCTTCCCCGATTTAGGGTAGTCGCAAGGAGCATGGTAAGCTCAGGTGGCGACTTCAGTGGCGGAGGTGCGCAGGTAGGTAGACCTGCTGGTGGAACCACACGACCCAGCCCCAAAATTGTGCGAAGGCACAGTAAGAAAAATTGGGGAGTGAGACCCAAATTTGGAACGCACCACAGGGTGGGTCAATGGGAATTGGTTTTTAGAACCACATAGTGTAACGATGGCCAATTGAATTGGCAGGGCAAGACCCCGGGTAGTGTAACTGAGTTAATGCTATTAGAGTATAGTTAGGATGAGAAATAACTTCGCACCATCCACATCCACTCCCCAAGGAGACGGAACTCCATACCGGGTTTTGCAAACGATTTGGATGGTGAGACGCATCATGACATGAGTGAGACATTGTGTTTATTCCATCTCTTCCTTCTTTGGAGGGATTGGACGACGAATTTGGCATCGAGGGGGATATGGGAGACAAGACGTAGTGACGAATTTGTAAATTGTAAATACAGGGAAGGGCAAGGGTAGTGTAGGCTGACACGGGGGGTTACGAACGGCTAGGGACGAGCTTTCGCTGCTCACACTCCCGCACCCCTCATGTTGCATTGCCTTGTATGATGTGTACCCTTGCACCCTTTCCTCCGCTAACTCTGCTTTGTCTTTCCTCCCCACCAATGGACCCGTTTTTTTGTTGAGGGGAGTGTACAGGAACCATGAACTGTGCTGCGGCACATTGCTACACCTGTGCAGCTGCACTCTGCTACCTTTTGCTGCACCAATACACCCTATGGACCACACCTTCTGTGGCCTGGCACCTTTGCTGAGCAGACATTTGCTGCAAACGTTACCTTGCCCCTGCGGACCACTGGTTTTAAGTGGTGCCAATGTCACGCAGATGGACCACATAAGTTTGGCCCTGCAAATAAAAACGGACACGGTTTGTGCATTTTTTATTCCGGTGTGTCAGGAAAGAAGACTTCAAGTTTTATTATGGCACACCGAAGACGAAGCAGGAATACGCGAGATGCAGCAGCCAAGCAGCAGCCAAGCAGCAAAAGCCAACATTTATTATGAAATGTGATTGTGCATTTTTGTGCATTTTTGTATATTTTTTTTGGTGTATTGGTGCATTGCATTGTGTGTTCTCCCCTCAAAATTTCTTTCCCACAAAATAACAGGTCCTGGGTTATAGAGATGTAAATAATTAGGGTTAGTCTTGTATATAACATGCTCCCCACCGGCTTTATGTATAGTTTGAGAATTCTTTCCGCAATTCGGTTAGCTGTGGGTGTGAGTCTGTTAGTTAGTACACAACGCAGTAGGTGGGACATATTTAGTATTGTAAAACTGTCACACACAGGGTGTGAGATTAAAGGTAGAGGGGAACCACATCTAAGTGTCACACGGAATTTAAAGGGTAGTCCTGAACCTTGCTCAAAACCGGTCGTTCTCACCTGTGTGGGTTTGGCTCGGGGACGAGCCTGGCGAAGGAGGGGGGCAGTGCTACGGTTTTGAGATTTGTACATATGACATCATTAAAGGCTAAAGGTTTGCCCCCCATAGTTAGTCCACAAGCAACACATAGGCCCACTTAGAGTATTAGTTATGTCATAGTATGTGTGAGTATCGGCCATTTCCCGGCCATCGGCCAATATCTGCGTTGTGTAAAGACAGGAGCTTTGGTCCTTTCATTTTGCGCCACCCTCCAAACTGCAACTATGGGCATAATTTATCCCGTGCCCCATTTGGCTGATCCCTCATTCTGTTACGCTTTGGGCTACCCGCAGCAGTTTGTTACGCTTTGGCTGCCAGCAGCATTCGCTGCCCGTTGTTCTCTCGAACTAGTCAAGTGACACGAGGTAGCCCTGAAAAGAGGGAGGAGCACGGGGTCGACGTGGGGCGGTGCAAGGCAGCACATCAGAAGCAATGACGGTAAGGGCCACCAGCCAACCAGGGCTCTAAGGGCATGGCGTGATAGGGCGTGGTAAGGGGGTCTAGCAAGTGCTAGAAGGTTCTCTGGGCAGGGCTATAAAAAGCTTCGCACAAAGCCCTTGAACAGGACTGGAAGGAATTGCGCTTTGCCAGAGGACTCGCACGGTTGACGCGATAAGGACTCGCATGAAAGGACATGCCAGAGAACCTATGCACGAGAGGAAGGAACTGTATTGAGAGGACTGCAGTGAGGACTTGCACGAGGGGAGAGGGCTGGTTGAGAGCACGTCATTGTGTGAACACTTCGAGGCTTAGCGCTGTATTGAACTATTACGTACGCAGCCACGCGAGTGAACGCGGCAATAGCCGCCAGTGTAACCGCCAGAGCCCAGCCCCTACCGTTCGCCCCGTGTTATCCCGTGCGCGCCATCGACACGCGGAGAGCTCCTGCCGTCTCTATTCATCTACTTCGCGGTGCGAGCTGGGGACCGGAGAGAGAGCTGCCCAGACGCCATCCCTGGACGTGCTTATTTTCATCTGCAATCCCCGGGTGAGTGTCTGTGTGTGAGACGGGCCGTTTGGCCAGGGAGTAAGTTAAGACTGTTATTAAGGCTGCACTGTTACGGATTCGTCACTTCCGTTGTGGTGGTTTGCATCCACTGTAAATATTTCTGATTCCATGTACTATTATTGTGTTCAAAAGGTTTATTGTCCATGAACTGTTTTCAAAAGATAAAAGGTTAAGGTTTTAAATGAAACAGGAACCGGATGACGACAAAGAGGAAGAAGAGGGGAAAAAGAGGCGGAGCGAGTGAAGTCGGAGAAGAAGCGAGTCGCTTCAAGGTCCGGGGCGAACGTTGTCGAACGAAAGTCGCTAGTGAACTTTCGGGGTTCCCACGAAAGGGATTCCTATGGCAGCGTGGTTAGCGCTATGACAGATTAAACCTGCGTGTCAGGTTTCGCTATCGATTCAGGAGAAAATCATCGCCGTGCTGTTGCGCCACGAGACCGGGCCATCGGCCATTTTGACTCACGCAGACTTGTGCTTCGCTCGCGGTTTCGTTTCTTTTCGACAATTCTCACCGCATTCAGACGTCGATCTGGGGCGTGTGTGTGACGCGGATTTTTGAAGGCTAATTCGTCCATACCCGAGGGTGTGATCTCTCAGTCGCCTGTAGGGCGCCTTTGGATTTCCCAGTCGCCTTGAGGGCGCCTTTGTGCAGCTTCGCCTGTGTGACTGCCCTGGCCATCCGCACAGGATTCAGGTCTCGATTGGACATCATTCTAGCGATCGCTGGAGCGAATCAACTTCGTCTTGAAGCCGGGAATAAAAGACATTGGGGAATGTTCTTGTTACACTCACTTGGAGCACAGTGAGTTATATATTACAAAACGGATTGTACCATCATAGGACATATTGATTGTACTTTTGAATACTATTGTTGTTGTACTGTTATTCTTGTGTGATCTTAATACAATATTTGTCTGTGAGTAACAATTGGGGTGGCTTCTCCATTGATATTTGACACACAGAATAACACATTTTTCTGCCGTGACTGCTCTCGGGGCTCGGAGGTACACCGTGACCAGGGGGTCGGGGAAGAGCATGTAACACTCGTAACAGTGTCTGTGTGTGAGACGGGCCCGTTTGTCCAGGGAGTAAGTTAAGACTGTTATTAAGGCTGCACTGTGTCTTCTTCTTCTCATCATTGTACATAGTGTGAATAAATTCTGTTATTCCTTTCTTCCCAATTCGACCGCTTCTGTGATTTCCATCATTGGGTAAGCGTGGCACGAATAAGAACCACTTGGACCGGGGTCTAGTAATTGATAACCGCTCGGCGTATCCACCAACACCCGTGATTCGGGCGACGCTCATCTCTTCGTTTCAGGGCAGCGCTAGTACTTGGGTAATAGCGAATCTGGTCCTACAACCCAATTTAGCGCTGTCTGGAAAGGACGTCATAGGCCTCGGGTCGTACCTGGTCAGTCAAAATCAAGGGGACTAATCCCCCCTTGGTAAGGGGAGAAGACCGGCGCTGAGATCCGCAACAATACGTTTTGTTTAACATCCCCTCTCCCCAAAACAATAAATGAAAAAGAAAGTAGGCCCTAACTGTCAGATAATTTATTTCGATATATCTCGGAATTGGAGGAGAAAAACATCATTTAAGAATAAGAATAAAAGCTTTAATGCAGTAAAACAGAAAAAAATCTTTCCCAGAAAAATTCCCCCAAAAAATTCCTGGATCCGGAACAATATCCTGAGCTTCACCAAAAACTAATCAATTCTTCCTTATCCCAAGGGCAATCATCCCACCAACTTTCATCCAAATCCGTTCAGAACTTTTCCAGATATCTTGTTCACAAACACACGAACACATGAACATACGAACACACACACACGGACGGACACGATCAAATGCGTTACTCCCTTGCGGGAGTAATAAACCTGAAAATTGCAGAGCTAGAACCAGGATTATTTATTTGGTCTGGGAAGCCCATGTGAGGTATCTTCTTCTTCAGCCTCTCACAACAGTTAACAACAGAGAAGCAAAAAGGGAACTGGACGTGTTCGTTGACAACAAACGCCTGGAGTTCCAGCAAGCCCCAACGTACCTCGGTGTACGCCTAGATCGGATACTGTCCTTCAAGCAACACCTAGAAGAAGTAAAGGCCAAGGTGACATCAAGGGTCTCGCTTATCCGACGTCTTGCTGGTACGACCTGGGGAGCCTCTGCCAAGACCCTACGAATATCCACGCAAGCCCTGGTCTTCTCTGCAACCGAATACTGCGCCCCAGCCTGGAGCAGAAGCCCACACGTGAGAAAGGTTGATGTTGTCATTAACAATGCCCTCCGCATTGTCGCTGGTTGCTTGAAGCCCACCCCGGCATTCCACCTGCCAGTCCTAGGGGGAATCGCCCCGGCCGTCCTCTGACGGGAGGCTGCTACCCTCACCCTGGCAAGGAATGCCCAGAAACACGACTGGCACATCCTGCACTACACCACAACGATAGTGGCGCCTCCAAGCAGACTCAAGTCCCGCCATCCCCACAACAAGGCGGCACAAGAGATGTTCGGTTCTATCCCTGAGGACCTGTCTAGAAGCGCATTGCTGGCGGCATCTTGGAAGCAGGTGTGGGAAACGGCCGGGCCCACCCGCATCCACCGCTACATCTGGGACCCAGGAGGTGGCGTCGTAGGAGAAGATCTACCACGCCTGCAATGGACCTTGCTGAACCGTCTACGTACGGGGGTCGGCCGCTTCAAATCATCGCTGAAGATGTGGGGCCTGGCAGACAGCGCCGCGTGCGAGTGCGGCGAGCCTGAGCAGACTGCCGAACACATAATTACCACCTGCCCCCTATACAGACCACCTTCAGAAGCCGGCCTCTTCGACGTAGGACCAGAGGCGAGGGCATGGCTGCACGACACTGAGCTGGCCATCTGATGATACACGAAAGAAGAAGCCTCTCACAACCCTGGGTGAATTTGCGATCTATTTTTTAAAAAGTTGGAATTTTGCCAAATCTGTTTTATTCGTTTGTTAATATACCTCACCCATTGACGAATCTGGAATTATCATTTTATTTGAGGTTCAAATTAACCCGGGAGTTTGTGTCAAACGATGCCTGCAAGTCTGTACATGTGATAAACTAGAAGGGCACTTGGTAGAGCGCATACTCCCGCCGTGGGTCAAGTTGGAATAATACGTTTTGTTTAACATCCCCTCTCCCCAAAACAATAAATGAAAAAGAAAGTAGGCCCTAACTGTCAGATAATTTATTTTGATATATGTCGGAATTAGAGGAGAAAAACATCATTTAAGAATAAGAATAAAAGCTTTAATGCGGTAAAACAGAAAAAATCTTTCCCAAAAAAATTCCCCAAAAACATTCCTGGATCCAGAATAATATCCTGAGCTTCACCAAAAACGAATCAATTCTTCCTTATCCCAAGGGCAATCATCCCACCAACTTTCATCCAAATCCATTCAGAACTTTTCCAGATATCTTGTTCACAAACACACGAACACATGAACATACGAACACACACACACACGGACGGACACGATCGAATGCGTTACTCCCTGGCGGGAGTTATACACCTCACAGCCACGAAACACGAAATTAAAAACACCTCACAGCCACAAAATACGTAATTAAAAACACTTCACAGCCACGAAACACGAAATTAAAAACACCTCACAGCCACAAAATACGTAATTAAAAACACCTCACAGCCACAAAATACGTAATTAAAAACACCTCACAGCCACAAAATACGTAATTAAAAACACTTCACAGCCACAAAATACGAAATTAAAAACACCTCACAGCCACAAAATACGTAATTAAAAACACTTCACAGCCACAAAATACGTAATTAAAAACACTTGACAGCCACAAAATACGTAATTAAAAACACTTCACAGCCACAAAATACGAAATTAAAAACACCTCACAGCCACAAAATACGTAATTAAAAACACTTCACAGCCACAAAATACGTAATTAAAAACACCTCACAGCCACAAAATACGTAATTAAAAACACCTCACAGCCACAAAATACGTAATTAAAAACACCTCACAGCCACAAAATACATAATTAAAAACACTTCACAGCCACAAAATACGTAATTAAAAACACTTCACAGCCACAAAATACGAAATTAAAAACACCTCACAGCCACAAAATACGTAATTAAAAACACCTCACAGCCACAAAATACGTAATTAAAAACACCTCACAGCCACAAAATACGTAATTAAAAACACCTCACAGCCACAAAATACGTAATTAAAAACACCTCACAGCCACAAAATACGTAATTAAAAACACCTCACAGCCACAAAATACATAATTAAAAACACTTGACAGCCACAAAATACATAATTAAAAACACCTCACAGCCACAAAATACATAATTAAAAACACTTGACAGCCATAAAATACATAATTAAAAACACTTCACAGCCACGAAATTAAAAACACTTGACAGCCACAAAATACATAATTAAAAACACCTCACAGCCACAAAATACATAATTAAAAACACCTCACAGCCACAAAATACATAATTAAAAACACCTCACAGCCACAAAATACATAATTAAAAACACTTGACAGCCACAAAATACATAATTAAAAACACTTCACAGCCACGAAATTAAAAACACTTCACAGCCACAAAATACATAATTAAAAACACTTCACAGCCACAAAATACATAATTAAAAACACTTCACAGCCACAAAATACATAATTAAAAACACTTCACAGCCACAAAATACATAATTAAAAACACTTCACAGCCACAAAATACGAAATTAAAAACACTTCACAGCCACAAAATACATAATTAAAAACACTTCACAGCCACAAAATACATAATTAAAAACACTTCACAGCCACAAAATACATAATTAAAAACACCTCACAGCCACAAAATACGAAATTAAAAACACCTCACAGCCACAAAATACATAATTAAAAACACTTCACAGCCACAAAATACATAATTAAAAACACTTCACAGCCACAAAATACATAATTAAAAACACTTCACAGCCACAAAATACATAATTAAAAACACCTCACAGCCACAAAATACGAAATTAAAAACACCTCACAGCCACAAAATACATAATTAAAAACACCTCACAGCCACAAAATACATAATTAAAAACACTTCACAGCCACAAAATACATAATTAAAAACACTTCACAGCCACAAAATACGAAATTAAAAACACCTCACAGCCACAAAATACATAATTAAAAACACCTCACAGCCACAAAATACATAATTAAAAACACTTCACAGCCACAAAATGCGTAATTAAAAACACCTCACAGCCACAAAATACATAATTAAAAACACTTCACAGCCACAAAATACGAAATTAAAAACACCTCACAGCCACAAAATACGAAATTAAAAACACCTCACAGCCACAAAATACATAATTAAAAACACTTCACAGCCACAAAATACGTAATTAAAAACACCTCACAGCCACAAAATACATAATTAAAAACACCTCACAGCCACAAAATACGTAATTAAAAACACCTCACAGCCACAAAATACGTAATTAAAAACACCTCACAGCCACAAAATACATAATTAAAAACACTTCACAGCCACGAAATTAAAAACACCTCACAGCCACAAAATACGAAATTAAAAACACCTCACAGCCACAAAATACATAATTAAAAACACTTCACAGCCACAAAATACGTAATTAAAAACACCTCACAGCCACAAAATACATAATTAAAAACACTTCACAGCCACGAAATTAAAAACACCTCACAGCCACAAAATACATAATTAAAAACACTTCACAGCCACAAAATACATAATTAAAAACACTTCACAGCCACGAAATTAAAAACACCTCACAGCCACAAAATACGAAATTAAAAACACCTCACAGCCACAAAATACATAATTAAAAACACTTCACAGCCACAAAATACGTAATTAAAAACACCTCACAGCCACAAAATACATAATTAAAAACACCTCACAGCCACAAAATACGTAATTAAAAACACCTCACAGCCACAAAATACGTAATTAAAAACACCTCACAGCCACAAAATACATAATTAAAAACACTTCACAGCCACGAAATTAAAAACACCTCACAGCCACAAAATACGAAATTAAAAACACCTCACAGCCACAAAATACATAATTAAAAACACCTCACAGCCACAAAACACGAAATTAAAAACACCTCACAGCCACAAAATACATAATTAAAAACACCTCACAGCCACAAAATACGAAATTAAAAACACCTCACAGCCACAAAATACGTAATTAAAAACACCTCACAGCCACAAAATATGTAATTAAAAACACCTCACAGCCACAAAATACATAATTAAAAACACTTCACAGCCACGAAATTAAAAACACCTCACAGCCACAAAATACGAAATTAAAAACACCTCACAGCCACAAAATACATAATTAAAAACACTTCACAGCCACAAAATACATAATTAAAAACACTTCACAGCCACAAAATACATAATTAAAAACACCTCACAGCCACAAAATACATAATTAAAAACACTTCACAGCCACAAAATACATAATTAAAAACACTTCACAGCCACAAAATACATAATTAAAAACACCTCACAGCCACAAAATACGAAATTAAAAACACCTCACAGCCACAAAATACATAATTAAAAACACTTCACAGCCACAAAATACGTAATTAAAAACACCTCACAGCCACAAAATACATAATTAAAAACACTTCACAGCCACAAAATACGTAATTAAAAACACCTCACAGCCACAAAATACATAATTAAAAACACTTCACAGCCACAAAATACATAATTAAAAACACTTCACAGCCACAAAATACGTAATTAAAAACGCCTCACAGCCACAAAATACATAATTAAAAACACCTCACAGCCACAAAATACATAATTAAAAACACTTCACAGCCACAAAATACATAATTAAAAACACTTCACAGCCACAAAATACGTAATTAAAAACACCTCACAGCCACAAAATACGTAATTAAAAACACCTCACAGCCACAAAATACATAATTAAAAACACTTCACAGCCACAAAATACATAATTAAAAACACTTCACAGCCACGAAATATGTAATTAAAAACACCTCACAGCCACAAAATACGTAATTAAAAACACCTCACAGCCACAAAATACATAATTAAAAACACCTCACAGCCACAAAATATGTAATTAAAAACACCTCACAGCCACAAAATACGTAATTAAAAACACCTCACAGCCACAAAATACATAATTAAAAACACTTCACAGCCACAAAATACGTATTTAAAAACACCTCACAGCCACAAAATATGTAATTAAAAACACCTCACAGCCACAAAATACATAATTAAAAACACCTCACAGCCACAAAATACGTAATTAAAAACACCTCACAGCCACGAAACACGCAATTAAAAACACCTCACAGCCACAAAATACGTAATTAAAAACACCTCACAGCCACAAAATACGTAATTAAAAACACCTCACAGCCACAAAATACGTAATTAAAAACACTTCACAGCCACAAAATACGTAATTAAAAACACCTCACAGCCACAAAATACGTAATTAAAAACACTTCACAGCCACAAAATACATAATTAAAAACACTTCACAGCCACAAAATACGTAATTAAAAACACCTCACAGCCACAAAATACATAATTAAAAACACTTCACAGCCACAAAATACATAATTAAAAACACTTCACAGCCACAAAATACATAATTAAAAACACCTCACAGCCACAAAATACGTAATTAAAAACACTTCACAGCCACAAAATACATAATTAAAAACACTTCACAGCCACAAAATACATAATTAAAAACACTTCACAGCCACAAAATACATAATTAAAAACACCTCACAGCCACGAAACACGAAATTAAAAACACCTCACAGCCACAAAATACGTAATTAAAAACACTTCACAGCCACAAAATACGAAATTAAAAACACTTCACAGCCACAAAATACGTAATTAAAAACACCTCACAGCCACAAAATACGTAATTAAAAACACTTCACAGCCACAAAATACGAAATTAAAAACACTTCACAGCCACAAAATACGTAATTAAAAACACTTCACAGCCACAAAATACGTAATTAAAAACACCTCACAGCCACAAAATACGTAATTAAAAACACTTCACAGCCACAAAATACGAAATTAAAAACACCTCACAGCCACAAAATACGTAATTAAAAACACTTCACAGCCACAAAATACGTAATTAAAAACACTTGACAGCCACAAAATACGTAATTAAAAACACTTCACAGCCACAAAATACGAAATTAAAAACACCTCACAGCCACAAAATACGTAATTAAAAACACTTCACAGCCACAAAATACGTAATTAAAAACACCTCACAGCCACAAAATACGTAATTAAAAACACCTCACAGCCACAAAATACGTAATTAAAAACACCTCACAGCCACAAAATACATAATTAAAAACACTTCACAGCCACAAAATACGTAATTAAAAACACTTCACAGCCACAAAATACGAAATTAAAAACACCTCACAGCCACAAAATACGTAATTAAAAACACCTCACAGCCACAAAATACGTAATTAAAAACACCTCACAGCCACAAAATACGTAATTAAAAACACCTCACAGCCACAAAATACGTAATTAAAAACACCTCACAGCCACAAAATACGTAATTAAAAACACCTCACAGCCACAAAATACATAATTAAAAACACTTGACAGCCACAAAATACATAATTAAAAACACCTCACAGCCACAAAATACATAATTAAAAACACTTGACAGCCATAAAATACATAATTAAAAACACTTCACAGCCACGAAATTAAAAACACTTGACAGCCACAAAATACATAATTAAAAACACCTCACAGCCACAAAATACATAATTAAAAACACCTCACAGCCACAAAATACATAATTAAAAACACCTCACAGCCACAAAATACATAATTAAAAACACTTGACAGCCACAAAATACATAATTAAAAACACTTCACAGCCACGAAATTAAAAACACTTCACAGCCACAAAATACATAATTAAAAACACTTCACAGCCACAAAATACATAATTAAAAACACTTCACAGCCACAAAATACATAATTAAAAACACTTCACAGCCACAAAATACATAATTAAAAACACTTCACAGCCACAAAATACGAAATTAAAAACACTTCACAGCCACAAAATACATAATTAAAAACACTTCACAGCCACAAAATACATAATTAAAAACACTTCACAGCCACAAAATACATAATTAAAAACACCTCACAGCCACAAAATACGAAATTAAAAACACCTCACAGCCACAAAATACATAATTAAAAACACTTCACAGCCACAAAATACATAATTAAAAACACTTCACAGCCACAAAATACATAATTAAAAACACTTCACAGCCACAAAATACATAATTAAAAACACCTCACAGCCACAAAATACGAAATTAAAAACACCTCACAGCCACAAAATACATAATTAAAAACACCTCACAGCCACAAAATACATAATTAAAAACACTTCACAGCCACAAAATACATAATTAAAAACACTTCACAGCCACAAAATACGAAATTAAAAACACCTCACAGCCACAAAATACATAATTAAAAACACCTCACAGCCACAAAATACATAATTAAAAACACTTCACAGCCACAAAATGCGTAATTAAAAACACCTCACAGCCACAAAATACATAATTAAAAACACTTCACAGCCACAAAATACGAAATTAAAAACACCTCACAGCCACAAAATACGAAATTAAAAACACCTCACAGCCACAAAATACATAATTAAAAACACTTCACAGCCACAAAATACGTAATTAAAAACACCTCACAGCCACAAAATACATAATTAAAAACACCTCACAGCCACAAAATACGTAATTAAAAACACCTCACAGCCACAAAATACGTAATTAAAAACACCTCACAGCCACAAAATACATAATTAAAAACACTTCACAGCCACGAAATTAAAAACACCTCACAGCCACAAAATACGAAATTAAAAACACCTCACAGCCACAAAATACATAATTAAAAACACTTCACAGCCACAAAATACGTAATTAAAAACACCTCACAGCCACAAAATACATAATTAAAAACACTTCACAGCCACGAAATTAAAAACACCTCACAGCCACAAAATACATAATTAAAAACACTTCACAGCCACAAAATACATAATTAAAAACACTTCACAGCCACGAAATTAAAAACACCTCACAGCCACAAAATACGAAATTAAAAACACCTCACAGCCACAAAATACATAATTAAAAACACTTCACAGCCACAAAATACGTAATTAAAAACACCTCACAGCCACAAAATACATAATTAAAAACACCTCACAGCCACAAAATACGTAATTAAAAACACCTCACAGCCACAAAATACGTAATTAAAAACACCTCACAGCCACAAAATACATAATTAAAAACACTTCACAGCCACGAAATTAAAAACACCTCACAGCCACAAAATACGAAATTAAAAACACCTCACAGCCACAAAATACATAATTAAAAACACCTCACAGCCACAAAACACGAAATTAAAAACACCTCACAGCCACAAAATACATAATTAAAAACACCTCACAGCCACAAAATACGAAATTAAAAACACCTCACAGCCACAAAATACGTAATTAAAAACACCTCACAGCCACAAAATATGTAATTAAAAACACCTCACAGCCACAAAATACATAATTAAAAACACTTCACAGCCACGAAATTAAAAACACCTCACAGCCACAAAATACGAAATTAAAAACACCTCACAGCCACAAAATACATAATTAAAAACACTTCACAGCCACAAAATACATAATTAAAAACACTTCACAGCCACAAAATACATAATTAAAAACACCTCACAGCCACAAAATACATAATTAAAAACACTTCACAGCCACAAAATACATAATTAAAAACACTTCACAGCCACAAAATACATAATTAAAAACACCTCACAGCCACAAAATACGAAATTAAAAACACCTCACAGCCACAAAATACATAATTAAAAACACTTCACAGCCACAAAATACGTAATTAAAAACACCTCACAGCCACAAAATACATAATTAAAAACACTTCACAGCCACAAAATACGTAATTAAAAACACCTCACAGCCACAAAATACATAATTAAAAACACTTCACAGCCACAAAATACATAATTAAAAACACTTCACAGCCACAAAATACGTAATTAAAAACGCCTCACAGCCACAAAATACATAATTAAAAACACCTCACAGCCACAAAATACATAATTAAAAACACTTCACAGCCACAAAATACATAATTAAAAACACTTCACAGCCACAAAATACGTAATTAAAAACACCTCACAGCCACAAAATACGTAATTAAAAACACCTCACAGCCACAAAATACATAATTAAAAACACTTCACAGCCACAAAATACATAATTAAAAACACTTCACAGCCACGAAATATGTAATTAAAAACACCTCACAGCCACAAAATACGTAATTAAAAACACCTCACAGCCACAAAATACATAATTAAAAACACCTCACAGCCACAAAATATGTAATTAAAAACACCTCACAGCCACAAAATACGTAATTAAAAACACCTCACAGCCACAAAATACATAATTAAAAACACTTCACAGCCACAAAATACGTAATTAAAAACACCTCACAGCCACAAAATATGTAATTAAAAACACCTCACAGCCACAAAATACATAATTAAAAACACCTCACAGCCACAAAATACGTAATTAAAAACACCTCACAGCCACGAAACACGCAATTAAAAACACCTCACAGCCACAAAATACGTAATTAAAAACACCTCACAGCCACAAAATACGTAATTAAAAACACCTCACAGCCACAAAATACGTAATTAAAAACACTTCACAGCCACAAAATACGTAATTAAAAACACCTCACAGCCACAAAATACGTAATTAAAAACACTTCACAGCCACAAAATACATAATTAAAAACACTTCACAGCCACAAAATACGTAATTAAAAACACCTCACAGCCACAAAATACATAATTAAAAACACTTCACAGCCACAAAATACATAATTAAAAACACTTCACAGCCACAAAATACATAATTAAAAACACCTCACAGCCACAAAATACGTAATTAAAAACACTTCACAGCCACAAAATACATAATTAAAAACACTTCACAGCCACAAAATACATAATTAAAAACACTTCACAGCCACAAAATACATAATTAAAAACACCTCACAGCCACAAAATACGTAATTAAAAACACCTCACAGCCACAAAATACATAATTAAAAACACTTCACAGCCACAAAATACATAATTAAAAACACTTCACAGCCACAAAATACGTAATTAAAAACACCTCACAGCCACAAAATACATAATTAAAAACACTTCACAGCCACAAAATACGTAATTAAAAACACCTCACAGCCACAAAATACATAATTAAAAACACTTCACAGCCACAAAATACATAATTAAAAACACTTCACAGCCACAAAATACATAATTAAAAACACCTCACAGCCACAAAATACGTAATTAAAAACACTTCACAGCCACAAAATACATAATTAAAAACACTTCACAGCCACAAAATACATAATTAAAAACACTTCACAGCCACAAAATACATAATTAAAAACACTTCACAGCCACAAAATACGTAATTAAAAACACTTCACAGCCACAAAATACATAATTAAAAACACTTCACAGCCACAAAATACATAATTAAAAACACCTCACAGCCACAAAATACGTAATTAAAAACACTTCACAGCCACAAAATACATAATTAAAAACACTTCACAGCCACAAAATACATAATTAAAAACACTTCACAGCCACAAAATACATAATTAAAAACACCTCACAGCCACAAAATACGTAATTAAAAACACCTCACAGCCACAAAATACATAATTAAAAACACTTCACAGCCACAAAATACCTAATTAAAAACACCTCATAGCCACAAAATACATAATTAAAAACACTTCACAGCCACAAAATACATAATTAAAAACACTTCACAGCCACAAAATACATAATTAAAAACACTTCACAGCCACAAAATACGTAATTAAAAACACCTCACAGCCACAAAATACATAATTAAAAACACTTCACAGCCACAAAATACATAACTAAAAACACTTCACAGCCACAAAATACATAATTAAAAACACTTCACAGCCACAAAATACGTAATTAAAAACACCTCACAGCCACAAAATACATAATTAAAAACACTTCACAGCCACAAAATACATAATTAAAAACACTTCACAGCCACAAAATACGTAATTAAAAACACCTCACAGCCACAAAATACGTAATTAAAAACACCTCACAGCCACAAAATACATAATTAAAAACACCTCACAGCCACAAAATACGTAATTAAAAACACCTCACAGCCACAAAATACGTAATTAAAAACACCTCACAGCTACGAAACACGAAATTAAAAACACCTCACAGCCACAAAACACGAAATTAAAACACTTCACAGCCACAAAATACATAATTAAAAACACTTCACAGCCACGTAATTAAAAACACCTCACAGCCACAAAATACGTAATTAAAAACACCTCACAGCCACAAAATACGTAATTAAAAACACCTCACAGCCACAAAATACAAAATTAAAAACACCTCACAGCCACAAAATACGTAATTAAAAACACCTCACAGCCACAAAATACGTAATTAAAAACACCTCACAGCCACAAAGTACGTAATTAAAAACACCTCACAGCCACAAAATACGTAATTAAAAACACCTCACAGCTACGAAACACAAAATTAAAAACACCTCACAGCCACAAAACACGAAATTAAAAACACCTCACAGCCACAAAACACGGAATTAAAAACACCTCACAGCCACGAAACACGAAATTAAAACACTTCACAGCCACGAAACACGGAATTAAAAACACCTCACAGCCACGAAACACGAAATTAAAAACACCTCACAGCCATGAAACACGAAATTAAAAACACCTCACCACCTCGAAATTAAAAACACCTCACAGCCACAAAATACGTAAGTAAAAACACCTCACAGCCACGAAATTAAAAACACCTCACAGCCACAAAATACGAAATTAAAAACACTTCACAGCCACAAAACACGAAATTAAAAACACTTCACAGCCACGAAACACGAAATTAAAAACACTTCACAGCCACAAAACACGAAATTAAAAACACTTCACTGCCACGAAACATGGAATTAAAAACACCTCACAGCCACGAAACACGAAATTAAAAACACCTCACAGCCACGAAACACGAAATTAAAAACACCTCACCACCACGAAATTAAAAACACCTCACCACCACGAAATTAAAAACACCTCACCACCACGAAATTAAAAACACCTCACCACCACGAAATTAAAAACACCTCACAGTGAAAAAATACGTAATTAAAAACACCTCACAGCCACGAAATTAAAAACACCTCACAGCCACAAAATACGTAATTAAAAACACTTCACAGCCACGAATCACGAAATTAAAAACACCTCACAGCCACGAAATTAAAAACACCTCACAGCCACAAAATACGTAATTAAAAACACCTCACAGCCACGAATCACGAAATTAAAAACACCTCACAGCCACGAAATTAAAAACACCTCACAGCCACAAAATACGTAATTAAAAACACCTCACAGCCACGAATCACGAAATTAAAAACACCTCACAGCCACAAAATACGTAATTAAAAACACCTCACAGCCACAAAATACGTAATTAAAAACACCTCAGAGCCACAAAATACGTAATTAAAAACACCTCACAGCCACGAAACACGAAATTAAAAACACTTCACAGCCACGAAACACGGAATTAAAAACACCTCACAGCCACGAAACACGAAATTAAAAACACCTCACAGCCACGAAACACTAAATTAAAAACACCTCACAGCCACGAAACACGAAATTAAAAACACCTCACCACCACCAAATTAAAAACACCTCACCACCACGAAATTAAAAACACCTCACAGCCACAAAATATGTAATTAAAAACACCTCACAGCCACCAAATATGTAATTAAAAACACCTCACAGCCACGAAACACGAAATTAAAAACACCTTACAGCCACGAAACGTGAAATTAAAAACACTTCACAGCCACGAAACATGAAATTAAGAACACCTCACAGCCACAAAACACGAAATTAAAAACACCTCACAGCCACGAAACATGAAATTAAAAACACCTCACCCCCATAAAACACGAAATTAAAAACACTTCACAGCCACAAAACACGAGATTAAAAACAATTCACAGCCACGAAACACGAAATTATAAACAATGCACAGCCACGAAACACGAAATTAAAAACACCTCACAGCCACTAAACACGAAATTAAAAACACCTCACTGCCACGAAACTCGAAATTAAAAACACCTCACTGTCACGAAACACGAAATTAAAAACACCTCACAGCCACTAAACACGAAATTAAAAACACCTCACAGCCACGAAACATGAAATTAAAAACACCTTACAGCCACAAAACGCGAAATTAAAAACACCTTACAGCCACGAAACGCGAAATTAAAAACACTTCACAGCCACTAAACACGAAATTAAAAACACCTCACAGCCACTAAACACGAAATTAAAAACACCTCACAGCCACTAAACACGAAATTAAAAACACCTCACAGCCACGAAACATGAAATTAAAAACACCTTACAGCCACAAAACGCGAAATTAAAAACACCTGACAGCCACGAAACGCGAAATTAAAAACACTTCACAGCCACGAAACATGAAATTAAAAACACCTCACAGCCACAAAACACGAAATTAAAAACACCTTACAGCAACGAAATGCGAAATTAAAAACACTTCACAGCCACGAAACACGAAATTAAAAACACCTCACAGCCACTAAACACGAAATTAAAAACACCTCACAGCCACGAAACACGAAATTAAAAACACCTCACAGCCACAAAACACGAAATTAAAAACACCTCACAGCCACAAAACACGAAATTAAAAACACTTCACAGCCACGAAACACGAAATTAAAAACACCTCACAGCCACTAAACACGAAATTAAAAACACCTCACAGCCACTAAACACGAAATTAAAAACACCTCACAGCCACGAAACACGAAATTAAAAACACTTCACAGCCACGAAACACGAAATTAAAAACACCTTACAGCCACGAAACGCGAAATTCAAAACACCTTACAGCCACGAAACGCGAAATTAAAAACACCTTACAGCCACGAAACGCGAAATTAAAAACACTTCACAGCCACGAAACATGACATTAAAAACACCTCACAGCCACAAAATACGTAATTAAAAACACCTCACAGCCACAAAATACGTAATTAAAAACACCTCACAGCCACGAAACACGAAATTAAAAACACTTCACAGCCACGAAACACGGAATTAAAAACACCTCACAGCCACGAAACACGGAATTAAAAACACCTCACAGCCACGAAACACGAAATTAAAAACACTTCACAGCCACGAAACACGGAATTAAAAACACCTCACAGCCACGAAACACGAAATTAAAAACACCTCACCACCACGAAATTAAAAACACCTCACCACCACGAAATTAAAAACACCTCACAGCCACAAAATATGTAATTAAAAACACCTCACAGCCACCAAATATGTAATTAAAAACACCTCACAGCCACGAAACACGAAATTAAAAACACCTTACAGCCACGAAACATGAAATTAAAAACACTTCACAGCCACGAAACATGAAATTAAAAACACCTCACAGCCACAAAACACGAAATTAAAAACACCTCACAGCCACGAAACATGAAATTAAAAACACCTCACCACCATAAAACACGAAATTAAAAACACTTCACAGCCACAAAACACGAGATTAAAAACACTTCACAGCCACGAAACACGAAATTATAAACAATGCACAGCCACGAAACACGAAATTAAAAACACCTCACAGCCACTAAACACGAAATTAAAAACACCTCACTGCCACGAAACACGAAATTAAAAACACCTCACAGCCACTAAACACGAAATTAAAAACACCTCACAGCCACGAAACATGAAATTAAAAACACCTTACAGCCACAAAACGCGAAATTAAAAACACCTTACAGCCACGAAACGCGAAATTAAAAACACTTCACAGCCACGAAACATGAAATTAAAAACACCTCACAGCCACAAAACACGAAATTAAAAACACCTTACAGCCACGAAATGCGAAATTAAAAACACTTCACAGCCACTAAACACGAAATTAAAAACACCTCACAGCCACTAAACACGAAATTAAAAACACCTCACAGCCACAAAACACGAAATTAAAAACACTTCACAGCCACGAAACACGAAATTAAAAACACCTCACAGCCACTAAACACGAAATTAAAAACACCTCACAGCCACTAAACACGAAATTAAAAACACCTCACAGCCACGAAACACAAAATTAAAAACACCTCACAGCCACAAAACACGAAATTAAAAACACTTCACAGCCACGAAACATGAAATTAAAAACACCTCACCACCATAAAACACGAAATTATAAACACTTCACAGCCACGAAACACGAAATTAAAAACACCTCACAGCCACTAAACACGAAATTAAAAACACCTCACTGCCACGAAACGCAAAATTAAAAACACCTCACTGTCACGAAACACGAAATTAAAAACACCTCACAGCCACAAAACACGAAATTAAAAACACCTCACAGCCACGAAACACGAAATTAAAAACACCTCACTGCCATGAAACACGAAATTAAAAACACGTCACAGCCACGAAACGCGAAATTAAAAACACCTCACTGCCATGAAACACGAAATTAAAAACACCTCACTGCCACGAAACACGAAATTAAAAACACCTCACTGCCACGAAACACGAAATTAAAAACACCTCACAGCCACAATACACGAAATAAAAAACACCTCACAGCCACGTGATTTAAAAACACCTCACCACCACATCATTTTACACCTCACCACCACATAATTCAAAATACCTCACCACCACATGATTCAAAACCACCACCACATTATTAAAAACACTTCACAACCACG
This sequence comes from Myxine glutinosa, assembly GCF_964187855.1. Lineage (NCBI taxonomy): Eukaryota > Metazoa > Chordata > Myxini > Myxiniformes > Myxinidae > Myxine > Myxine glutinosa. The sequence goes on along the minus strand of NC_136261.1, from coordinate 405,392,996 downwards.
GAAACAAAAGTTTCAGGGAGTAGTTCAGTGACAACAGACACTGCCCAGATATGTAGATAATATATAGAAAAAATAAACCTGAAAATCGCAGAGCCAGAATTATTTATTTGGTCTGGGAAGCCCATGCGAGGTTTCTTCTTCAGCCTCTCACAACCCTGGGTGAATATACGATCTTTTACAAAAAAGTTAGAATTTAGAAATTAGTTAGAGTTAGAAAGTTAGAAAAAGTTAGAGTTAGAAAAACTTAGAAAAAGTGAGAAAAAGTTAGAAAACAAGTACAAAAAGTTTTAATTAAAACAAAAGCCGCGTCGATGTTACACAATGCCTAGATGCAGCTGTGCCTATAACGTCGATGTTATAGGCACAGGACATTCCTATTGATTGGATTACTTGATGTTATTTTTGTGCAAAGTGAAAATATATCTCGGCAATTTCCCGTGTGTGGCGACGAATTTTTAATATATCTCGGCATTTTCCCATCTGTTATTTCAGGCGGTGTATGACTGACCATGCCGCGATTAAAAAAAAATATATCTCGGCAATTTCCCGTGTGTGGCGACACGTGAACGAAGCTATGCTCCTCTCTCCACATTATTGTGACGACGTATAAATTAAATATTTCATCGTGACGATTGTCATCAAATGGACGAATTTTTAATATATCTCGGCATTTTCCCGTCTGTTATTTCGGGCGGTGTATGACTGACCATGCCGCGATTTAAACAAAATATATATATCTCGGCATTTTCCCGTCTCTTATTTCGGGCGGTGTATGACTGACCATGCCGCGATTTAAAAAATATATATCTCAATGGACTTGAAGTTACAGGCCTTTGAGAATTCATTTCGTTCTATAAAGGGCAACTTTCATCGGATTTTCTTCCCGTTTTTTTTCAACCGAGTCTAAAACTATGTTAGCGACTGTGAAAAATGAAATGATATATCGAATTTGATTTGAAATAAAACTGTGTGAGAGAGGAAGACACCACGGGCCTACAAAACAGGCCTCAAAGCTATGCGAGTTAATAAAATGGAGGATATTTGTTTATATGAAGGCTCTCCCAGAATGGGTGGAGCTATGGTTCCCAGAATGGGTGGAGCTTTGAGGTTTTGTCTTCTCTGCAAGAACAAGAAGAAGAACAAGAAGAAGAACAACAACAGCAGAGGGCACTCTATGAGCAGCGTCTGCGACGCGGCTAAAAAAGAAAAAAGTTAGGCTCACATCCGTGTCCAGGGTAAATGTCCCGTCACTAGTGGCGTAGGCGAGAATGGGTGCGGATGTCAAACACCCCTTCAATTTTAGGAAGGCCTCTGGGCACTCCCTTGTCCAATTAAATCACATCCCCTTCTCCGTAAGCCGGTGGAGGGGATGGGCCAACTCCGCAAATTTCGCCACAAAGCGCCGGTAGTAGGAACAGAGTCCCAAAAATCCCCGCACCTCCTTGATGGTACGTGGTGTGGGCCACTCCTCTACCGCTGTAATTTTGCCTGGGTCCGTTTTTACCCCCTCGCGACCGATAACGTGACCTAGATCGGCCACCTCTCTTGCAAACAAGGTGCACTTACTCGGACTCAGCTTCAACCCTGCCTGTCTGAGGCACCCAAACACCTGGTCCAAATTAGCTATAGCCTGGGGGAAGGTCTTGGCATGTACTAGGACGTCATCCAGGTATGCCAGGCATGGTTGCCATGGCATTCCGCCAAGTACATGCTCCATTAATCTTTCAAAGGTGGCGGGGGCGTTACACAAACCAAACGGCATCACAGTGAACTGATACAGCCCCTTGTGGAAACCTGTGGAAAATGCCGTTTTCTCCTTCCCTGCCCTGTCCATCTCTGCCTGCCAATACCCACTCTTGAGGTCCAAAGTTGAGAACCAATTTAAGCCCGCAACGGCATCGAGGGTATCGTCAATTCTTGGCAGGGGATATGAGTCCTTGAGTGTCACGTTGTTTAGCTGGCGATAGTCCACGCAGAAACACGTGGTCCCATCTTTCTTTTTGACCAGCACAACAGGTGACATCCAGGGACTTCCCGAGGGCTCGATGACGCCTGCATTGAGCATCTTTTCTACCTGCTCGTCAGCTTCCGCCCTCTTGCTCCAAGGGAGCCGTCGGGCAGGCTGACGAATAGGCCGGGCCTCACCGGTGTGGATCTGATGTTTCACCAGGCCCGTACGTCCAATATCCTCGGGGGACAAGGAGAAGAGATCCAAATGGGATCCAATGAGTTTGTGTAAGGCCTCCCTCTGTGTACCTCCCAACTCTACGCTACTTCGATTTACCATCTCGCAAATGGGATCGGGCCAATTCCTACTCCTTATTGAAGGCTCCCCCTGGGGCCGGCTTGGCTGGACGTTCTCGCCCCTCACTAACGCGACTTCTCTAACTGGGGTGCAGCCAGCTACCTTCGTGCCCCTCACTATAGTGCGTGATATTAATTACTCGGACGGCCACCCGTCCGTTTTTACAAGGGTGCGGCCCATGATTAAGCCAGGTATGGATTGCGCTGCCACCGGTTCGACCAGGCTGCAGGACTCTTGCCATGTTGGGCGAGCTAACCATCGGGCCGGCACTATGGCCTCGGCCCCCGGAGGGATGGTCACGGCCTCAGGAGCCTCCAGCTCCAACCTTTCGGCCGTGCTCACCCCCTCCAATGGTAGCTCTTCCACTCCCACTTGCAGGATCCCCCAGCACAAGTCGATTTTACAACCGCTGGCAGTCAACAAATCCAACCCTATTAAGCATGGGTCACACACCTCCGCCACCCAAACATCTATCTCTTTCTTTAACGATCCCAACTTGAGGGTCACAAAACCACGCCCTATGATCGGAGCCGTTACCCCGGTAGCCAGCTGCAAACTATGATTTTACAGACGCTGGATTTTATCCCAGCCGTCTGCACTCAAATTAAGGATCACAGGGCTGATGATCGTGGTGCTGGCTCCCGTGTCCACAACGGCGTCTACCCCCACGCCGGCAATTTTGCACCGAATTGTCAAACTACCAGTACCAATATGGCCACAATGAATGACCTGTCGCGTCAATGAGGGCTCCTCTCCATCCCCGATTGCCGAACACCGCCCTGCATGCTCGGCACCTTCTAGTTTCCCGGGCTCTGGCGGGGGGGTGTCTGAGGTCGGCTAGGCCGATCGATACGGGGCAGAGTTGAGGGCATCGGCTGTCGGGGAGCATCCCGGCGTGGAGCTCAACACTCCCACGCACGGTGACCCAGCCGAGCACAATTATAGCACCTCACCTGGTAAGGTGCTTGCCTCCGGAATTCCAAATTTCCCCCCCTAAATGTCCGAATTGGTGTACTTTGTCGTGGCCCACCGGGTGCCACCGCCAGGGCCACCTGCCATGGTCCAGATCCCGCCAGGCGCCGGTCCACCAGCCTCCGGACCATGCTCTCCAGGTCAGAGCCCCCTTCGGGGGCGGGCCCCCTCGGGGGGCCGCCACCCATCACGGGCCCTACCTGACGCACAGCCACTGCGTGGCGCTCGCCTCCCCGGGCCAGGGGCCTCGCTGCCTCCCAATGGGCTGCAGCGTCGGCCACCTGGCTCATGGTCTGTGGGCGCCACATGGCAAGCTGTTGTCGGAGCCCCAGATCCGGAAGAGCCTGGATAAAGTGATCCAGCACCAGGCTTTCCTGGGAACTCACTGCCATGTCCGCGTGTGCGATTCCCACTGCGCGGAGAATATCATGGGCAAGTTCCCCGATGGTCTCCTGGGGCTTGCGTTTTCGCTGAGCAAGCTGAGCTTTAACAGGCTAGCTTTGCTGTTCAATACCAAAGCGATTAATTAAGGCCGCGCGGAGGGCTGGCAGGGTGAGAGCACCCGGTGGTAAAGCCGTCAGCACCTCCGCCGCCGCGCAGTGCCCCTGTACTCCACCTTCGTCCGGATTCCAACCGTTGCCTCTACATACATATTCGAACTGCGCCAGGTACGCCCTCAGATCACTCTTGTCGTCATACGGCGCGAGTGGGACCTTGTGGGTGCCCGAAGGCCGGACCCCGTGCGTCGCTCCTTGCGGGGTCAGCGCGGGGCCGAACCGTTCGGGCCCCCACAGTACACTATTCCCGGGGGGCTCTCGTGCATCCCCCGTCCCTCTAAACACTACCCCCGTTGGTGTCGATGCCTGGGTCACCCCTCCGCATCCCGCTACCCAATCCATACCCACACACCCTTGCTCACCAATACCCCTCGCATTCCCCATAGTCGGACCTCCTTGCACACCTCCTCTTTCCACACACTCTGCACCTGTAGCACACCTCACCAGTGGCCTCTCACGAACGCCTGGGTCTAAACCAACACCCAAGCTCACTGAATCTCCCCTCACACCATATACATTTCCGAGTATATCGCCACTCACCTCGGCACCTCTTCTTCGCTCCTCCTCCGCCACCTGCAAACTCTTTATTTGGTCAGTAAGCACATCATCACGCTGTGAGCACAGACCTTGCACCAATTCTATTACCTCCTCCTTTATCTCCCTCTTGGTCTCCCTCCATCTCTTTTTAATTTAACTTACTCCCTCTTCCACTTCCTCTAATTTTTGTTTCACCTCTTTTCTTTCCCGGTGCGCCCCCTCAATTTCTTCCTCTAAGGCCACCTTGGTCGTTTCTATGTGCGTCCTTATTTCCCGTTCTTTTGTCTCCATTTCCTCTGTCACCTCGTCCAACCTCTTTGTCAACCCCTCGTGTACCATCTGACATTCCTACTTCGTCGCTATAAGCTCTTTCTTTATTTCCTTATGGGTCACTTTCAACCCCCCTATTACCGCAGTGTTCTTCTCCACCTGCTCCCCTAACTCCTTTTGTCCCACTGTCAGCTGCTCTACTCCCCGCGTCAGGTCTTCTATGCCCCCCTGTAACCTAGCCGAACTGTTCCTCACCTCTTTCTCCATGCGCTCCTCACCCCGCTTTACCTCCTCGTGTACCCCCGCGATCTCTTCGCCCACTCCGCGCCTTATCTCCTCCCCCATCTCTCCCATCTCTTTGGTAGATGCCGCCCTCATCTGTTCCAAATCATTCCTCTGGCCATCCAATTTGGTTTCCAACCCGATTTTTACCTCTTCTATCTGATTCCCCATCTGCTTAATTTCCCGGGCGGATTGCTCCCCTATTTCCCTCAATTTGCCTTCCATCTTGTCTTCTAGCCCCGTTAACCCATTCTTCACCCCTTTCATCCCGTTGTCTAACCCCTCAAATTTGTTGTCTAAACCATCAAATTTATTGTCTACACCCTCAAATTTGGCTTCTAGCCCCCCCGATTTGATTTCCCAATCCTCCGATTTGGTTTCCCAATTTCTCACTGTCAGCCCTCCTTCTGTCTTCCATTTCTTCACCGGACTTGACCATAAAGGCCTTCATTTGCTCCCAAAATAGGCCCCAGTCCATCGGCGCGGCGGGCGCGGCTGCAGCAGCCATGCGCGACGCACCATTTTGTGCGCCTGAAACCTCATGCACGAGGCCGCCATCTTGTGCTCCTGAAATCCCTGCTACCGAACCCTCATTGCCTTCCTCTTCCCATTCCTCCCTGGGATCCTGGGTTGCCTCTAACCCTTCTTCTTCTACCCCCACCGGCATCAGGTCGCCTTGATTATCCATGGCACAATTTAATTTAGATGTTTTACACGACATTTTGGCCGCTGGTAATTTCGACCAAATTTTTTTTCAGATATAAAAATTTGGTTCGGGCCTCAAATCCCACGCCCAGACACCAATTGTTACGGAATCCGGAGTACGGCACTCCCCTTACCGAGGGGGGTTTAATCCCCTCGTCGTTAAGCTGGCCGTCTCCATTCCTGGACCCACCCCGCTCCTCTGTGGGATAGGATTGGCCACGGTGATTGGTCAAGGGATTCCCGGACACCTCCGCCAATCCCTCCACAAAGCAGTTGGGTGGCCCCGCTCGAATCCCGGACAAGATGTTAATTGCCGAGCGGTTTAGCAATCCAGAATCCGAGCCGTTAGCAATTGACTAACCCGATCCATAAGCGGTTCTGCCGAAATCGTGCCACCGGTACTCAATTGAAAGAAATCACGAAAGCGATCGGACGAGAATGAAAACCAAACAGGTAAGAAAGAACAGGGATTTATTAATTATTTACACAAAAACCAAAACCAAGGAAGAAACGAAGGTAATTTACAGAAGATAAGACACAGTGCAATCCTTATACAAGCTTACTTATTCCCACAGGACAACACAAACAGACTCACACGAATAGGGAATTGCAGGCAGGCATGAATGGCTGGAAGGAGAAGGTTCAGGTGGGACACAGAGCAGGAAGGTCCGGGCAAAATGCGCAGCAAAGAGGTCTGCTCCAGGTTCGCAGTTCGGAAGCGAACAGCCGGTGGCTCCACACGGCAGGGCTTTCTGCAGCAGCAGGTCTCTCCTTACTCGCCGCACCTCCTTGATGGTTACGGAATCGGAGAATGCCACAAAAGAAAATGCGCCTCCCTCCACAGAACTCTTGTGGGGTGCCTTCCTCCACAGAACTCTCGATTCGTGCTCCCTCACTCATCTGCCGTGGGGGCTTCGCACAACGGGTTATATAACCCCGCCCTTGGAACCCTCACGAACCTGCCAGATCTTTCGCTCCACACCCTCTCAAGCCAAACCCACTGATTCCTGGTTGGTCGTAAGGTCTGGCTGACACCACCTTTGGTGACGAGGTGGGGCCACGCCTGTGCTTCTGGTAGCTCCTCCCCCTTCTTCTCCGAGATGGAGCACATGGGCAATGGCGTTTTGGGAGCGAGCGGTAAGGCGGCTGCGGCTGGCAGAGGCGCTTTGGGGAAATTGAAAAGGGGGCCTATCTTATTTGTTTGATGCAACACAGATTCAACTATTGGAAACACATGGCCTTACCTGAAACACAGAATAATGAAATAACTATAGAGAGGTCCTATGATTACGTGTTGCAATGTGGACTAACTAAGGTGCGATTATTTCATTTAACAGCCAATTAAGGGGAAATGTACACAGGGGTTATTTATAAGGAAATTTAGTACTAAATTTACATGTGAAGGTTCTAAAAACCGCAACAATATGTATATATATATATATACATATAGATATATATATATATATATACTGTATATATATATATATATATATATATATATATATATATATATATATATATATATATATATATATATAGTGTTGTGGATTTGAGAATTGTGTTTTTTTTGTGTGTAAATATCACGCTCCGTGTTGTGTGTAAAGGTCAAAGGTCGTCCCTTAGTTAGTCCATATACAATCACGTAGCAAATCATAGATTTCCCTTTTCAATAGTTATCTCCTTATTATGTGTATTAGGTTAAGGCTCTGTCTTCCATTAATTGACACTGCATTGCACCAAAGTGAAATAAGGTAGATTCCTTTCCAATTCCCCATTTGTCAGAAATTGCCAACTGCACTCCACCATTAGCCACGAGGTAATTTTGGAGAAGAAAGGCGTGTCTCCGCCATCGTCATCGGAAGGTGGAGCCAGCGAGTCCCCACCCGCCAATCAGGACTGGTGAGATACCAGCACGGTCGTGGCGCGGGTTGATCGCGAGGTGCGATATAAAAGCGCCCGCGCAAGCCGTTTGAGGGAGATGCGGCAGATGAGTCTTTGGGGAGCACGCGGTGGATGAGCAATAATAAGCCTTTGGAGAGCACGCGACTCAGCGGTATGCAGGAGCAGCTTGAACCAGCGGAGCTCGAACAGCAGCAGCAGCTTGAACCGACAGAGCTCGTACCGCGGCAGCTTGCACGACCACAGCTTGGGCGTTGACGGCGGTGCCGACCGTGGCCGCGGAGGAACGGCGGCTGCCCGCGCCCGGCCCGACCGTGACCCAGTTCCCGTTGGACCTTCCTCTCCCTCCAGCCATCCACCTCCAACATTCGTTCCTGCCATCATCCCCCGTGTAAGTGTGCTCGTAGTCTGTCTTTTGTCTTGTCCCTGTGGTTAAATAAGACTGCAATAGGTAAGCTAGTGTTGCACTGTGTCCTTCTGGTCCGTCCCTCTTTCTGTCGTTATTTTCTTATCTTTCCATTCTCCTTGGTTCTTTTGGTCTTGTAAATAATAATAATAAATTAGGTTTGTTCTTCCTACCTTGCCTTTCTTTCCCTTACATCCGTCGTCTTTGTGATTTCCCTCATTGGACACCTGTGGCACGATTTGGCCAACGTTTAGGAATCGGGTCTAGTCTCTTGTTAATGGTTCGTGCCGCGGTTGCTAAACCGCTTGGCAATTAACATCTGTCCGCGGTACGAACGAGGTTGTGCACCTGCCTCTTCGGGGGTAGCTGTGCAACTTCAGGACTCACGTCGGTCAGTCAAAGACAAGGGGGTTGATCCCCCCTTGATAAGGGGAAAAAGGCCGACAGAGAGATCCGCAACAAATTGGTGTCAGGAGTGTCAGATTCGGACCTGAAGCGCGCTTAGCGCCCTCAAATTACGAGTGGCCCACAATTTTATTTTAACATCCTAAATTTAAAATCGTGCCATGGATGGTCAAGGCGATCGGATGCCGGTGGGAGAGTTAGAGGGTTTAGAGTCGACCCAGGACCCCAGGGAAATGTATGTGGGAGAAATGGAGGAGGAGAGCAGTGAGGATGTGGTAGCAGAGGCTTCAGGTACACGAGATGGGGGCGCCTCGCATGAGGGGGGAGGCGCACAAAATGGCAGCTCACACGCGGTTGCGGCAGCCACGCCCGCAGCACCGGTGGATTTGAACCTTTTTATGCTGCAAATGGAGGCCCTTATGGCCAAGATGGGTGAGCGAATGGAAAAAAAAATGGATGCTCGGAGCGATAAGATGGGTGAGCAATTGAGGGCTGATAGTGAGAAATTGGGAGGCCAAATGGGAGCAATGAGGGACGAAGCGAGGGGTACCAGTGAGCAATTGAGAGACGGGTTAAGTAATATGGGAAATAAATTTGAGGGTTTAGACAAGATATTTGAGGGTTTAGACAATAAATTTGAGGGTTTAGACAATATATTTGAGGGGTTAGACATTAAATTTGAGGGGTTAGACAACGGGATAAAAGGGGTGAAGAATGGGTTAACGGGGCTAGAAGACAAGATGGAAGGCAAATTGAGGGAAATAGGGGAGCAATCCGCCCGGGAAATCAAACAGATGGGGAACCAGATAGAGGAGGTGAAAATCGGGTTGGAAGGTAAATTGGATGCTCAGAGGAATTAATTGGAACAGATGAGGGCGGCATCTACCAAAGAGATGGGAGAAATGAGGGAGGAGATCAGACGAGGTGTGAGCGAGGAAGTCTCGGGGGTACGCGAGGAGGTAAAGCGAGGTGAGGAGCGTATGGAGAAAGAGGTGAGAAATGGGACGGCAAAGTTACAAGGTGGCATAGAGGAGCTGACGCAGGGGGTAGAACAGCTGATGGTGGGACAAAAGGAATTAGGGGAGGAAGTGGAGAAGAACACTGCGGTAATCGGGGGGTTAAAGGCGACGCAGAAATAAATAAAAGAGGAACTTATAGCGACAAAGAGGGAATGTCAGATGGTACGTGAGCATTGACAAAGCATTTGGACGAGGTGACAGAGGCAATGGAGACGAAGGACCGGGAGGTGAGGACGCACATAGAAACGGTCAACGTGGCCTTAGAGGACGAAATTGAGGGGGCGCACCGGGAAATAAAAGAGGTGAAGCAAAAGTTAGAGGATGTGGAAGAGGGGGTGAGTGAAATTAAGAAGAGACGGAGGGAAACTAAGAGGGAGATAAAGGAGGTGATGGAATATGTACAAGGTCGGTGCTCAAATCGTGATGGTGTGCTTGCTAACCAAATAAAGAGTTTGCAGGTGGCGGAGGAGGAACGGAGACGAGGTGCCAAGGTGAGTGGCGATATACTCGGAAATGTATATGGTGAGAGGGGAGATTCAGTCGGCTTGGGGGTTGGTGTAGACCCGGGTGTTCGTGAGGGACAAATGGTGAGGTGTATGACTGGTCCGGAGTGTATGGATGGAGGAGGTGTGCGAGGATGTCCGACTATGGGGCGTGTGAGGAAAAAGTGCTCGCCGAGGAGTGAATGTGCTGTCGAGAGTGAGTTGGTCGTAGCGCGTGTGCGGGGGTGGGGGGGGGGCACATGGAAGCGCGTGATGGGGAGTGTTACAGGGGATGTAACAAAAGAGTGCACACCTGTGGTGAGTGTTACGGAGGACGTAACGGGAGAGTGTGCGCAAGAGGATGCGCGAAAAAGGTGTGTAACAGAGGAGGGCATGAGTACAGAGTGCGCTGTCAAGAGTAAGGGTGAATGCGCGACCGAGTGTGGTGGTGAAAGTAGTGAGAGTGACACGGAGCATGAGTTGGTTGTAGCAGGTGAGAGAGGATGTACACCTGGAATGGAAGGATGCGCACCTGGAATGGTCAAGCGCGTGTGGGAATGCACACTGGAGTTAGTAGTAAAGCACGTGATTGGGTGTGCAAGTGAGTGCACACCCGTGGTTGTCACCGGGGATGTGACCGAGGAGTGGGCGCGAAGAGGTGTGTTGGTGAGGTGTGCGAACGCCGAGTGTGTGCTAAGGTGTGCGGTGGTCAGGTGTGTGATGAAGTCTGTGAGCGAAGCAAGAACAAGTGCAATAACGAAGTACGCGGGGTGTACGGGCGGCGTTGGAGCACCGAGCTCGGTGAGGATGAAAGGGGTCGCGTATGCGTGTGAGCCTGCAGGTGAAGCATCGACGTTAACCGGGTTAGCGATTAGATTGACTTGTAGCCGAAGCGAGCCCTCGGTTCGTGCCGGGCGTTGTGCGCCGCGGGAACCAGCGGGGATCGTAACCGCGGCGGTTTCAAAGGAAACGCCATGCGGGATCCACGCCGGGCCTCGCTCCGAACGGTCGCGTCTGTGCTCCGCTAGGCGGAGCGGGCGGCCCGGTTCAAGGAAGGGTCGGCACGGCAACCACTTGTGGTTGAGACGTCCCGGCAGGGCGAGATCGGGCCATCGGACGGCTCCGTGCCGAGATGGTGCGTGGAATCTCGGCCCGGGTAAGCCCCCTTCCCTGCACCGAATGCTGGACGAATCCAAATGCCGGCAACAAACCACCCGCATTCATTGCTCGGCTTTGCGAAGCCGAGCTTTGGAAATGAATTGGCGCACCGAGAGGCTCAAGTGAGTAGACGTGTGAGGGTGGTAGCAGTAGCAAATTGGAAAAGCAAAATTTTTGATTGGCTGGAATTACATGGGCAAAATTGGTAGTGAGAGATGCCCGATGTAGTGGGATGGCAACGTTGCCATCTCTCACGCGGGGGCAAAGGAGCTATAGTTTTATGGGGTTTATGGCAGTGTAAGCTCGCCCGGGAGGGTTAGGATAAAGTGTGTAGGGACCTCGAAGATTGACCACAGGTAACGGTAAGTTTAAGTAGCAACATTGGACAGGTAGTCGGGGACATAGAGAAGGTAGCTGGATTATAATAACGAGGGAGCGCAATAATATAAGGGGCGACGGGAAGCGCGAGTGTTAGCAGGAAACCAGGTAGGTCAGATGATGCCATGTGTGTGTGTAAAAGTGTATTCAGAAGTGTATTGTGAAAAGGTAATTGTGAGTTGTATTGAGCGTGGAAGTGTATGAAGCAGCGTATGAGGAATAATTGATTGTGCATTGTATTGAATGAATGCTCCTGGAGGAAGGAGGGTGCAGGAGGCACCAGGTGTGATTGCACAGGTGTGCAACTGAACAGGTGTATGGAGCAGTGTATGAGTGAGTAATGGTGATTGAGTGTTGTGTTGAGCAAATGGTCCTGGAGGAAGGAGGGTGCAGGAGGCACCAGGTGTGATTGCACAGGTGTGCAAGTGAACAGGTGCAGGTGAGCATGTTTGAATGGAATACATGGAGTATGGAATATATGGAGTATGGAATGGATTGTGTGGAGTGAGTATGGTGAAAACTGTGGAGTGGAGTGGATGGTGCGAAGGTGTGTATGGGGAGGATGGACCCCATCACGAATACCCGGGGAGGGTAGTTTAAGAGTTAGGTAGAGGGAGTAGGTAAATTGTGGTTGGATATTGGCATCTGTGGTGCATGGTGGAAGAATGGTGTTTGGATGGGTGCATTAGTGACGTGGAAATGGCTGGGCGTGTGGCCTGTTAGTATGTGTAGTTGAATGGGCACTCCACCACTGTGAGGATGTCGACCAGGTGAGGCCGCAGGTGTGCTCTGGGAGCCGGTAGAGTTGGGGATGGGGCCCGAGGATCCAGAGGACGGACCCGGGTAGCCCAGTGCCAGAGAGGGCACCGAGTGGGGTAAGCGCCAAGGAGGGCCTTCCCCAGTTAGATAGGTTAGGTAAGGAGCAGGTAAGCTCGAAGGCAACCGCAGTGGTGGAGGTGTGCAGGTGGGTAGACCTGCTGGGAGAGCCACATGACCCAGTCCTGAAATTGTGCAAGGGCACAGGGAGTTGAATGGGGGGAATGTGAGACCCCAAATTGATAAGCACCACAGTTTGGTCAATGGGAATTGGTTTTTAGAACCCATAGAGTAAGTTGGCCAATGGTTTGGCAGGGAAAGACCCCGGGTAGTGTAAAGTGTGTTAATGTCATTTAGGAAGTAGTTAGGATTAAGAATCTCCTCGCACCATCTACATCCACTCACCTGAGGTAACAGGACTCCGCACCATGCCATGTTGTTGTGATTTTTCTGTGCAAATGTTTGGAATGTGGGACACATCATGACGTGGGTGTGACATTGTGCTTTGTTGTTCCATCTCTCCCTCCATATGAGGATTGATGATGAATTGGGTGATGGCAAATTTGGTTGGAGGGATTGTGGTGACGAATTTGGTGTAGGGGAGATATGGGGAAGACGAGACATTAGTGACGAATTTGTAATGTGTAGATTGTTGTAAATATGGGGTAAGGGCAAGGGTAGAGTAGGTAACAGGGGGGGGGGGGGTGATGTACGGTAGGGATGAGCTTTCTCACTTCGCTCTCCGTACGCACCTCGTCCTGCATTGCCTTGTTTGATGTGTACCCTTGTGACCTTACCCCTCGCTCACCTGTCTTCTGTTCCCCTGTCTCCCACCCGAGGCCTGTGCTCTCTGGGCACCAAGGGGAGCGTGCGTGAGTCCGCCATTGTGTGCCAGAACCCCCGCAACCAGCTGCCTGCATCGATGCACCACTAATGGACCACATGTCTGTGGCTGAGCACCACTCATGGACCCCACGGGTTGAGGCATGGCCCCTCTGCTGGAATCGGCCACGATGGCCCGAGATCTTGCTGGCGGACCTTGGTAACATGGCACCTATGCCATACAGGCGAACCACTCATAGTCGGCCCTGTGGGCCATAAATAAAACACAATGGACACGTTCTGTGCTTGTTTTTATTATTGCAAATAGGCCGCCAGCAAAGCAGGACAACATCTGGAAGAACGACAATAGCCAGCAGAGGGAGCCGAAGAGCAAGACACCAACAGGGGGTTGTTATTTTTGTCATGAACTGTGATGACTGTGCACTGGTCGGTGCTTTTGGTGCTTTATGGTGTTTTGGTGCGTTTTTGGTGCTTTATGGTGCGTCGATGCAGCGCAGGCTGTCTCCCCCCCAAAAAGAACAATCACCGGTCCTGGGTTAGCTTTGTAAATACCAGCGTCAATTGTAAATAATGCTCCCCACCGTAAATGTGTAGTTTGAAGACAATTCCGCAATTCGGTTATCCTGTGGGCGTAAATCTGTTAGGCAGGGTGCAATGCAGCAGAGGGACATACTTATTTGTGTTTTAAAACTGTCACACTCAGGGTCAGGTTAAATGTACAGGGAACTACACCTACGTGCCACACTCAAGGTAAAAGTTTAATAGGCCCGGGAGGTGCCTAAGAGGATGAGGGTGCAGTGTTGTGGATTTGAGAATTGTGTTTTTTGTGTGTGTAAATATCACCCTCCGTGTTGTGTGTAAAGGTCAAAGGTCGTCCCTTAGTTAGTCCATATACAATCACGTAGCAAATCATAGATTTCCCTTTTCAGTAGTTATCTCCTTATTATGTGTATTAGGTTAAGGCTCTGTCTTCCATTAATTGACACTGCATTGCACCGAAGTGAAATAAGGTAGATTCCCTTCCAATTCCCCATTTGTCAGCAATTGCCAACTGCACTCCACCATTAGCCACGAGGTAATTTCGGAGAAGAAAGGCATGTCTCCGCCATCGTCATCGGAAGGTGGAGCCAGCGAGCCCCCACCCGCCAATCAGGACTGGTGAGATACCAGCACGGGCGTGGCGCGGGTTGATCGCGAGGCGCGATATAAAAGCGCCCGCGCAAGCCGTTTGAGGGAGATGCGGCAGATGAGTCTTTGGGGAGCACGCGGCGGATGAGCAATAATAAGCCTTTGGAGAGCACGCGACGCAGCGGTACGCAGGAGCAGCTTGAACCAGCGGAGCTCGAACAGCAGCAGCAGCTTGAACCGGCGGAGCTCGTACCGCGGCAGCTTGCACGACCACAGCTTGGGCGTTGACGGCGGTGCCGACCGTGGCCGCGGAGGAACGGCGGCTGCCCGCTCTCAGCCCGACCGTGACCCAGTTCCCGTTGGACCTTCCTCTCCCTCCAGCCATCCACCTCCAACATTCGTTCCTGCCATCATCCCCCGTGTAAGTGTGCTCGTAGTCTGTCTTTTGTCTTGTCCCTGGGGTTAAGTAAGACTGCAATAGGTAAGCTAGTGTTGCACTGTGTCCTTCTGGTCCGTCCCTCTTTCTGTCGTTATTTTCTTATCTTTCCATTCTCCTTGGTTCTTTTGGTCTTGTAAATAATAATAATAAATTAGATTTGTTCTTCCTACCTTGCCTTTCTTTCCCTTACATCCGTCGGCTTTGTGATTTCCCTCATTGGACACCTGTGGCACGATTTGGCCAACGTTTAGGAATCGGGTCTAGTCTCTTGTTAATGGTTCGTGCCGCGGTTGCCAAACCGCTCGGCAATTAACATCTGTCCGTGGTACGAACGAGGTTGTGCACCTGCCTTTTCGGGGGTAGCTGTGCAACTTCAGGACTCACGTCGGTCAGTCAAAGACAAGGGGGTTGATCCCCCCCTTGATAAGGGGAAAAAGGCCGACGGAGAGATCCGCAACAATATATATATATAATATATATATATATATATATATATATATATATATATATATATATATATATATATATATATATATATTGTTGCGGATCGCGGACAGATGTTATATTGACCGAGCGGTGGTGTATTACCGCGTCCGAACAGTTACTCCCCGATTAGAACCCGATCCCGCCCGATTCCACTCGAACGTTGGCCGAATCGCGCTACGCGAAATCAATGAAGGAAAGGACACAACGGCTGGGATAAATGAAACGACACAAGGGGGTACAGTTCTCAAGACCTCCGGAGGAGGATATAATTGGTGATGCAGAAAAGGGGTAGATTACAAGGCAAGAGGTAAAGCACAGAAAAGATGGGCACTTAGACACAGTCTTATCTTATCCCCGACAGACCACAGACAAACGGAACAAGACTGACTTACACAGGGATTGATGGCAGGGAAGGACAGGCAGTCGATAGCACAAGGTGCACCTTGGCTCCGGGACAGGATACAGCACGGTCCAGTCCAAAGATGCGGGGAGGTATTGCAGCGCTCGGAGGTGGCGTCTTCTCTCTCCAAGCTGAGGGCGCATCTGACGTCACCTCCCTCTTCCTGCGCATGCTCAGCGGGGAGTGACACGCCCTCGGCTCGTTGGCTCCACCCCAGATGGAATCGGTCCGCCGCTTCTATTGGGTGCGGGGGGTTACCGGGCTCCGCCCTTGACGAGGAGCTGACAGCGAGCCCCTGCGTGGTAACCCCGTCAGAGCACATGTTCAATGGCGGCTAACCAAGCCGGAGTGAGGACGCACACTCCCCACGCTGCCGCCGCTGTTGTTGTTGTTGTTGTTGTTGTACCATGAGGAAGAGCTGCGGGGAGGTATTGGGAGGTCCTAAACTTTCTAACGGTGCCATACAATCACATTCTGGTGCAACGAAGAGTCAGAATTAATGGAAACGAGTCCTTAACTGACATAGACTAAGAATAACTAGCAAGATGTCCTATAGTTGTCTACGTGAGATGCGGTGGACCTGGATGCGACATTTAATGGGGGAAATAGGGGAAGGTCGGGTCTACAGAGTGTTGTTTACAGAAAATGGGACTAGGGAATGGGGGATTGGGGATAGTTGGGAAGTATTGGGGAAATATGGGAATATTTACAAGCGGATATGGATGGAGGCCAATCTCATATCCGCAACATTGCACCCTTCTCTACCTCGGGGCGTCCCGACCCGATAAATTTTTACTTACTTTAGTGTGGCACTCAGATGTAGTTCCCTCTACTATTAACTCAACCCTGAATGCGACAGTTTTACAGATGTTCACAAATGAGTAAATATGTCCCCCTGCGACGTTGCACCCTTCTCATCACAGAAACACACCCACAGGATAACCGAATCGCGGAAAGAATCCTCAAACTAAACATACAGCCGGTAGGGAGCATTATTTACACAAGACTGATATTTACACTACGATCCAGGACCTGTTCTTTGAGGAACACATGCAGATGTTATGCATAGAGAGAGAGCACGCATGCCAGCATCGATACACCAACCCACGAGTGCCCTGTGGCCCTACGGCCTTTAATAATGTGCAGAGCACCCCATCCAAGCACCAAAAGCACCACCCCATACATACAGTCAGCACCATCCGGTGCACCAATAAAGTGTTCATAGTCACCGGTGGTGTCGCAGCCGGCCGATGTTCTGCCGCTGGTCTTGCCTTGGAGCCCACTTGGCCTTCTGGCTTCCTTAGAAATTAAGAAAGGCGCCAACCGCGTCCATTTCTAAATTGTGGCCGTCAGGGGGGCCAACTAGAAGTGGTTCACCTGTATGGCATAGGTGCCACGTTGACCCAGAGGTCCATCAACGGGTGGTGCTTGCCCGCAAAAGAACTGCGGTCCATGGTGGGCGGCCACAAAAATTGCGGTCCATATGGTGTATCGATCCAGGCAGCAAGCAGCGAAAGTACAGGCCCACAACTGCAGAGCCAGCACCTCTCTCTCCTCTCTCTCTGCCCCAAAGCCAGATCCTCGGAGGTGGGAGACAAAAATAAGACAAGTGAGTAAGGTGGTAAGGGCGCAAAAGTGCATGCAATATAAGGTAATGCACACTGGGGGCACATGGGAACCAGGTGAGACAGGTACGTTCCTACAGTACGCCCCCCCCCCCCCACCAGGTAACCTACATTGCCCCTCCCTTACCCCTTACTGTATCCACAAAACACCACACTACCCATAAACATCTACTTTACACATCAACAAACGTCCCTACTGTCTTCCCCGTTCCTCCCATAAACCAAATTCGTCTTCTCTCCCTCCTAACCAATCAAATTTGCCATTTCCAACTCTCATCAAAATTTGCCATCTCCAACTCATCAAAATTTGCCATCACCAATTCATCATCAGTCCCTCCTAAGGAGGGAGAGATGGAATCACCCCAATGTCTCATCCACGTCGTGATGCGTCTCACAAATCCAACAGCAATTCTCCTTTCCTGCAACACAAAACAAAGAAAACACAGGTGTGGAGTCATCATCACCACAGGTAAGTGGCTGCGTATGGTGCGACAGGTTCATCAATCCTGACTATCTCCTAAATGACTTTAACAACTTTACATTACCCGGGGTCTTTCCCTGCCAATCCATTGGCCAACTTACACTATGGGTTCTAAAAACCAATTCCCATTGACAAAACTGTGGTGCTTCTCAATTTGGGGTCTCACTCCCCCGATTCATCTCCCGGTGCCCTCGCACAATTTCTGGGCTGTGACGTGTAGCTCTCCCAGCAGGTCTACCCACCTGCACACCTCCACCACTGTAGTTGCCACCCGAGCTTACCTGCTCCTCACCCTAACCTAACTAACTGGGGAAGGCCCTCTCGCACTCTCACCCCCTCAGTGCCCTCTCTGGCACGGGCTGCCCGATCCACAACCGGGATCCTCAGGCACCCACTGACACTAACGGCTCCCAGAGCCCACCTGCGGCCTCACCTGGCCGACATCCTCACAGTGGTGGAGTGCCCAAACCAACTACACACACTAACAGGCTACACGCCCAGCCATTTCCACAACACTAATGCACCCATCCACAATACCATTCTGCATCCGCACCACAAATGCCAATATCCAACCACAATTTACCTATACCTTCTAACTATTCTTTAAACTACCCTCCCCGGGTACTCGTGAAAAGGGGTCCACTCTTCCCCCCTCCACACCTTCGCACCATGCACACCACTCCGTACCACTTACTCCAACTCTCTCCACACCACTCATTCCAATACTCCATGTATTCCACACACCTGTACTTGCACACCTGTGCTCTCATACTTGGTGCCGCCTGCACCCTTCTCTCCCCCAAGCGCATTTGCGCTGATCCACAACACTCACTACTCATACACTGCTCCACACTGCTCCACACACCTGTCCAGTTCTCACACAGCATCATCTCATCTAACTACTCCCCTCTGAAACTTGCGCTTCCCAGTCGTCCCTTTAAACTATTGCGCTCCCTCGTCATTATCATCCATACTAATCTACCTGCGTCCCCTCTACAGGTATCAGTCACTATCTAACCTTGACGTTACCTAATGTCATCTTCGCTAGATCCCTATCAATATCCTAACCCACCCGGGCTAGTTTTCACTGCCATACACCCCCTAATCTAGTGCGCATTTGCCCCACGTTTGTGAGGGATGACAGAGTTGCCATCCCACCACATCGGGCTTCTCCCACTACCAATTTTGCACATCAAATTTCAACAAATCAAAAATTTGCCAATCACTACCCATCATCTGCCAATCATTACTGCCAATCCTTTGCCAATCATCAAATTTTGTTTTTTTCTAATTTCGGGGCCAAAACACTATCCTCGTCATTACAGTCTACTTACTAATGCCTCTCGGTGCGCCAATTCACTTCTAAAGCTCGGCTTCGTACAGCCAAGCCATGAATGCGGGTTGTTTGGTGCCAGCGGCTGGATACGTCCCGCATCCGGTGCAGGGAAGGAGGTTTACCCGGGCCGAGGTCCCACGCACCATCTCGGCACGGAGCCATCCCATGGCCCGATCTCGACCTGCCGGCACGTCTCACCAAAAAGTGGTCGCCATGACGACCCTTCCTATCGGGCTGCCAGCTCCGCCTAGTGGAGCACGGACGCGGCCGTTCAAAGTGAGGCCCAGCGTGGATCGCGTACGGCGGTTCTTTCGAAACCGCCGTGGTTCGGATCCCCGCTGGTCCTCGCGGCACGCGAAGCCTGGCACGCACCGAGGGCCCGATTCCGCTATAAGTCGCTCTGACCGCTAACCCGGTTACCGTCGATGCTTCACCTGCATGCTTACATGCATACGCTACCCCTTTCTTGCTCATACATCCAGCCGTTTCCTTGCTCCTCGTCGTACCTTCGCTAACACACCCAGGTACACTCATTCCACTCACAGCCTTGGTCACACACCTGACCACCGAACACTTTGGCACACATTCGTTGTTCGCACACCTCACCAACACACCTCTTCGCGCCCCCTCCTCGGTCACCTCCTCTGTGACAATCACAGGTGTGCTCTCACCCGCACACCCAACCACGTGCCTCACCACCAATTCCAGCGTGCATTCCCACACATGCTCTACCATTCCAGGTGTGCATCCTTCCATGCCAGGTGTACATCCTCGCTCACCTGTCACAACCAACTCACGCTCCATGTCACTCTCACTACTCTCACCTCCACTCTCGGTCACGCACTCACCCTTACTCTCGACAGCGCACTCTTTCCTCATGCACCTGTCCGTTACACACCTTTCTCGCGCACACTCTCCCGTTACACCCTCTGTAACACTCACCACAGGTGTACACTCTTCCTTACTTTTGACAGCGCACTCTTTCCCCATGCACCTGTCCGTCACACATCTTTCTCACACACCCTGTCCCGTTACATCCTCTGTAACACTCACCACAGGTGTGCATTCTCCCTTTACACCCTCCGTAACACTCCTCACTACGCGCTTCCATGTGCTCCCTCGCACACGCGCTATGACTGACTCACTCTCGACGGCACACTCACTCCTTGGCGTGCACTTTTTCCTCACACACCCCAGGGTCAGACTTTCTCGCACACCTCCTTTTTCGCACACCAGACCGGTCACACACTTCACCAACGGCCTCTCACGAACACCCGGGTCCATCTCGACCCCCAAGCTTCTTAAATCACCTGGCGCATCATACGCACGACCATATTGGTCACCACTTACACCGGGTCCTCTTCCTCTTCGCTTCTCCTCCATCACCTGCGAATCCCTCATCCGGTTAATGAGCACATCATCACGATCCGAACACAGACTTTGGACCAATTCTTTTACTTCCTCTTTTATCTCTTTCTTATCCCCTCTCCGTCGCTTCTTAATTTCGCTCACCCCTTCTTCCACTTCTTCTAATTTCTGCTTCACCTCTTTTATTTCCCGGTACGTCTCCTCAAGCTCGTCCTCTAAGGCTACCTTGACCGTTTCCATGTGCGTCCTCACCTGCCGGTCCTTCGTCTCCATTACCTCTGTCACCTCGTCCAACCTCGTTGTCAGTCCCTCACGTACCATCTGACATTCCCTCTTCGTCGCTATCAAGTCATTTTTTATGTCGTTTTGTGTCGCTTTTAACCCTCCTAATACCACAGTGTTCCTTTGAACCTACTCCGTTAGTCCTTTTTGTCCCTCCGTCAGCTGTTCCACTTCCAGCGTCAACTCCTCTATACCACCTTGCAATTTTACAGTCCCCTTTCTCACCTCCTTCTCCATGTGCTCCTTACAGTGCCTCACCTCCTCGCGCACTCCTCCGACCTCCTCACTCACACCTCTTCTGATCTCCTCTCCCATCACTTGCATCTCCTGCCCAGATGCCACCCTCATCTGCTCCATTTCCTCCCTGTGAGCATCCAATTTAGTTTCTACCCCCATTCTGGCCCCCTCTATCTGCTGCCCCATTTTTTTAACTTCCCTTTTCGCTTGGTCCCTCATGTCCCTCAATTTGCCTTCCATACTGTTTTCTAACCCCTCTAACCCCTTTTGCATCCCTTCCATTTGATTCTCTTGAGCGGCCATTCTGTTTTCTACCCCCATTAACCCATTTTTCACCTCTTTTATCCCGTTGTCTAACCCCTCAAATTTGTCGTCTAACTTCCCAAATTTCTTGTCTAATCCCTTAAAATTATTGTCTAACCCCTCACCGGTACCCCTCGCTTCGTCCCTCATTACCCCCATTTGCTCACTCTGAGCCTCCATCCGGTTCCCCATTACCCCCATTTGGTTTCCCATTACCCCCAATTGCTCACTCTGCAGTTTGAGGGACGCCTGCATTTGCGCCATAAATTGCTCCATGAAGGCCTGCATTTGGGCCATCCCTCCCACTTGTGCAGCAGGTGCGGCCGCCGTAGCTATGTGCGAGGCGCCATTTTGCGCGCCCGCAACCTCGTGCGCGAGGACGCCATTTTGCGAACCTGCCGCCCTCACTGCTTCGCTCTCCTCTTGTCCCTCAATTTGGTCCTGGATCGACCCTGCCTCACTCTCCTCTACCGGAACCCAGCCGTCTTGATCCGCCATAGCGCTACTTTCAAAATTCGGGTTTTTATTTTAAAACAAAACAAATTTCGGTTACTTGTAATTTTGAGCGCGTTAAGCGCGCTTCGGGTCCGATCTCACTCCTCGACACCAGTTGTTACGGATCGCGGATTAGATGTTATTTACCGAGCGGTGGTATTGCCGCGACCTAACAATTCCCCCGATTCTTCCCCAACTCACCCGATTCCACCCGACGTTGACCAAGTCACGCTATGCTAAATCAATGACTTGGAAAGGACACAACGACTGGGATAAATGAAACGACACAAGGGGTACAGTTCTCAAGACCTCCGGAGGAGGATATAATTGGTGGTGGAGAAAAGGGGTAGATTACAAGGTAATGAGGTAAAGACACAGAAGAGATAGGCACTTAGACACAATCTTATCTATCCCAGACAGACCACAGACAAACGGAACAAGACTGACTTACACAGGGATTGATGGCAGGGAAGGACAGGCAGTCAATAGCACAAGGTGCACCTTGGCTCAGGGACAGGATACAGCTCAGTCTTTGGGAGGTCTCTCGGCGCTCGGAGGGTGCGTCCTTTCTCCTTCAGATCCGAGCGCATCTGACGTCACCTCCCTCTTTCTGCGCATGCTCAGTGGGGAGTGACACGCCCTCGGCTCGTTGGCTCCGCCCCAGATGGGATCGGTCCACCGCTTCTATTGGGTGCGGGGGTTACCGGGCTCCGCCCTTGACGAGGAGCTGACAGCGAGCCCCTACCTGGTAACCCCGTCGAGCACATGCTCGATGGCGGCTCGTTGGAAAGGCATGGTGCCCTCCCAACACCCCCGACCAACCAAGCCGGAGTGAGGACGCACACTCCCCGTGCCGCCGCCGCTGTTGTTGTTGTTGTTGTTGAACCGTGAGGAAGAGCTGCAGGGAGGTATTGGGAGGTCCTAAACTTCCTAACGGTGCCATACAATCACATTCTGGTGCAACGAAGAGTCAGAATTAATGGAAACGAGTCCTTAACTGACATAGACTAAGAATAACTAGCAAGATGTCCTAGAGTTGTCTACGTGAGATGCGGTGGACCTGGATGCGACATTTAATGGGGGAAATAGGGGAAGGTCGGGTCTACAGAGTGTTGTTTACAGAAAATGGGACTAGGGAATGGGGGATTGGGGATAGTTGGGAAGTATTGAGGAAATAGGGGAATATTTACAAGCGGATATGGATGGATCCAAATCCCATATCCGCAACAATATATATATATATATATATATATATATATATATATATATATATATATATATATATATATATATATTGTTACGGATCTCAGAGTACGGCACTCCCGTTAGCAAGGGGGGGTTAATCCCCTTGTCTTGTTAAGCTGGCCGTCTCCGGTCCTGGAACTATCCTGCTCCTTTGCGGGGTGAGATTGGCCATTGATTGGTCAACGGGTTCCCAAATACCTTCACCAATCTCTCCGCAAAGCAGGGAGATGAGTCCCTGCTCAAACCGCGGATGTGATGGCAATTGCCGAGCGGTTTAGCGTTCCGCGATCCGAGCCGTTAACAAAAGGACTAAACCCGATTAAAAGCGGTTGGCCAAATCGTGCCACAGGTACTCAATTGGAGACAGGACAAAAGCGATCGGGTGAGAATGAATCAAAAAGAGTAAAGGAAGAACACAGGTTTATTAATCATGTACACTAAATGAAGAGGAAACGAAAGGTAAAGAATATACAGAAGAAGAAGAAGCAGGACACAGGGCAGCCTTTTCAGTCTTACTTTGCAAACGCCCCAGACAGAACGAACACACTTACACTCAAAGGGATGGAATGGCAGGAAAGGCAGGAATCGCAGGAATGGCAGGAAAGGAGGAGAAGGTCCAAGCAGATGGCACAAGCGTTGAGGTCTGCTCCAGGTCGCCTCGTCCACGCTCTGGCTTGAGCAAGAACCCGGCGGCAGCTGCGCGTATGGTTTGCTGCACGCAGTCGGACAATGCCAATATATTTCTCGGGTAAACTGGCCTCCTGCTTATGTAATAGGTCAACACCGCGCTTCTCTCCTCTTGCTCGAACCTCTGGTGTCGCCGTTGTGCTCATCTCCTCTTGCTCATCTCATGAAGCAGTCCCTCTCGGCCGCTTTTATTGGGCGTTGTTAGATCAAGCCGCCGGCTCCCAGGACACGCCCAATGGTGAGCTTGCCTCGGCTCTGGTTGGCTCCAAGAGCTTACTGGTCCCGCCCCTCGCGTGAGACGTTGACAGGGCCACGCCTTGTTCTTGGCGCCCAACTTACTCCTCCCCCTTTTTCCTCCAGAGGACCGAGCGCATGATGGCATTTGCACGGGTCGTAGAAAAGCACTCTTACTGCCATTGAAGAGATTGGGGCCTATTCTTATTTGATTGATGCAACGTAGATTCAAACTATTGGGAACACAGCCTTAATTACACACATACTAATGAGATATCTATAGAGATCCTAAGGTGTGCTACGTGTTGCTCGTGGACTAGCTATGGGTGCGATCTTTAACGTTAGACAAATGGGGGTATTTACAGGGGATTATTTATAAGGGAACATTTACAAAAAATTACCGAGTGGAGGGTTCTAAAAACCGCAACAATATATATATATATATATTGCTGCAGTTTTGAGATTTATACAGTAAAGTCAATATAGGTTAAAGGTTTCCCCCCCATAGTTAGTCACACGTGCAACATGTAGCCTCATTTGTGGTATAGTTATGTCTTAGTATATGTGAGAGTAGGCCCCGTCCAGTGTTAATCCTGCATTGTGTAAAGACAGGAGGATAGGCCCTACTTCTACAAACCATTCCACGTCCATAGGCTCGATCCATTGCGGCTAAAAAGCCCTAGTTATGCTGGGCGCGAGTTAACACAAGGTGGGCCTCGGAAGGTGGAGGAGGGTTGAGGTCGGCGCGGCGGCAGCGAGGACGGTAAGCATGAGTCACCAATCAGGGCTCACAGCGTGTGGCTGCAGCACTGCGTCACGGGGCGTGGTTGGAACATTCGATCGGGCTAAGGGCGTGGCAATAAAACCCTTTGCGCGAAGCCCCCACCTCAGTTATGAGAAGGGAGAGGCGCTCGTCAGTTGAGTTATGAGGAGGGAGAGGTGCTCGTCAGTTGTGAGTTCTCAGTTATGAGAAGGGAGAGGCACTCATCGAGTTATGAGAAGGGAGAGGCGCTCGTCAAGTTGGGAGAGGTGCGCTGAAAGAAGTCACAAGTTCTGAGCTCTATGAAGGGAGACGCGCTTGAAAAGGATCACTTGCACTGTATGAACTTGTTTATGAGGAATATGTGGGCGCAGCCAGGGCGGTAATAACTTGAGCGGTTCAGCCAAAGCGAGTGAACGCGGCTGAATAACCGCCAGCCGCGCGAATTCCGCCCTCTACAGTTCGCCCCGAGATTACCCGTTTGTTCGAGCGACACGATATGAGTTCCTGCCTTCGCCTACCTCCATCTTCGTGGGACGTGCCGGGGACCGTGGAGAGCCGGACGGGGCCGAGCCTGGACAACCACCGTGGTGCTGGAGTACATCATCCTGCCCATCTGCAAACCCCATGTGAGTGTGTGTGAGACGGGCCCGTTTGTCCGTGGGTATTAAGAAATAAGACTGTCTAAGCTTCCCTGTGTCTCTTCGTCCTGAGCTGTAAATACGTGCATAATAATTAAACCTATTTGTTCTTCCTTTTCTTCTGAATTCGATCGTCTTTGTGATTTCTCCATTGACTAAGCGTGGCACGGGTAAAACCGCTTGAATCGGGTTCCATCATCTATAACGGCGCGGATCACGTGTACGCAGACCGCTCGGCGTATCACCATCACAAGTGGCTCATGCGAGGCTTATTTCCTCGCTTCCAGGGCAGCGCTAGTACTTAGGTATGAGCGAATTTGGTCCCGAAACCCTATTTGGCACTGTCCGGAAGGGACGTAATAGGTCTCGGGTCATGCCAGGTCAGTAAAGACAAGGGGATTAATCCCCCCTTGATAAGGGCAGAAGGCCGGCGACAGATCTGCAACAATATGATATATATATATATATATATAGATATATATATATAATTATATATATATATATATATATAATTATATATATATATATATAATTATATATATATATATATAATTATATATATATATATATATATAATTATATATATATATATATATATATATATATATATATATATATATATATTGTTGCGGTTCTGAGAATGTACATATATGATTAATAAAGGTTAAAGGTTTGCCCCCATAGTTAGTCCACATGCAACACGTAGGCCACCTTAGAACATTAGTTATGTCATAGTATATGTGAGATAAGGCCATTTCCAATAGTGATACCTGCATTGTGTAAAGGAAGAAATAAGAGTAGGTCCCATTCATTTTGCAGCCCACCCTCCAATCGACCTCGTTGGGCAGCATCCAGTCTGCCCCATTCCCCATTGCGCCCCATCCAGTCTGTGTCCCATTGCCCCTCGCATTAGGATGCTCAAACCAGCCAAATGCCACGGGGTAGGCCTGGAAAAGGGAGCGGAGCGCAAGGTCAGGGTGTGGCCACGTCAAGCAGACATCAAGGGCGGAGCCGGTAAGAGCCAACAAACCAACCAGGGCTCGGGTGGATTGGCGTGAGGGGCGTGGTCAGAGCGCGGCTGGCACATTCGAGAGGGTTCGCTGGGCAGCGCTATATAACCGCGCTCACAAAGCCCTTCGAGAGGACTTATGCGCATTACGAAGGACTGATGAGCGAGGGGCTTTGTAACATGTAACAGGACTATTGCGCTTTATCAAGAGGGCTGGAGGATATATGCGCTTTGCAAAAGGACTCGAGAGGACTATTACGCGCTTTACCAAAGAGGACGATTGGGAGAGGCGCTTCGCCATTTGAACTGTTGGAGCGCATACTGCGCCGGTTCGTTTATTACATACACGGCTGGCCCGCGAAGTAACCGCCAGCCTCGTGCAACTTTCCCCCGATTGTCCGATCCACGCCACCGAACCATGAGGAGCGCCTGCCGTCTGTCCTTCCATCTTCTTCGCGGCGAGTCGGGGACCCGGAGAACGAGCTGTGGACATCATCCCTGGACCTTCAACCCCGACCATCTACATCCCCATGTGAGTGTGTGTGTGCGGGCCCGTTTGTCCTGGGATAGGTTAAGACTGTTCTTAAGGCTGCACTGTGTTTCTTCTTCTTCGCATCATGGTACAAAATTGTAATAAACCAATCTGTTCTTCCTTTCTTCTTAATCCGACCGTATTAGTGATTTCTTCCATTGGGTAAGCGTGGCACGATTCGGCACCGCTCAAATCGGGTTTAGTACCTGTTAACGGCCCAGACCATGGCTCGCTATCGCTCGGCGTTTCCACCTAAAACCGTGGTTCGGGCGGGGTTATTTCCTTGCTTCCTGGGAGGCGCTGGTAATTAGGTAATAGGAATAATTCGGCCTACCACCCGATTCAGCGCTGACCGGAAGGAACGTCATAGCCCCGGATCACGTCGGCTAGATAAAAGACAAGGGGATTCATCCCCCCTTGGTAAGGGGAAGGCCGACGTTGAGATCCACAACAACATATATATAAATATATATATATATATATTGTTGCGGTTCTGAAAGTGTACATATTTGATCAATAAAGGTTAAAGGTTTTGCCCCCATAGTTAGTCCACATGCAACACGTAGGTCACCTTAGAACAGGGGTCAGGAACCTTTTTGACTGGGAGAGCCATAAAAGCCAAATATTTCTAAATATATTTCATTGAGAGCCATATAGTATTTTTAACGTATAATAAATTAAATATGTCTTACTTTTAATGCGACTTCTGGTGCTGCATGGTTTTGCTGATGGCCTTGTAGTCTGGTTCATACGTGGTGAGGTTGAGCTTCATGCAGGCGTTGAGGCTTCCATCAGTTAAACGTGAGCGTAGGTTGGTCTTAATGTTCCTCATATGCGAGAATGACTGCTCACATGCATATGTAGAGCCAAACATGGTCAATACGGCAATACTCACACGCTGCATTGTGTGGTATGTCACAGGAAGCTCGTCCTGTGACACATCTTCTTCAAAACTAATTTCTGTTTACTTTAAAATGACACAGTATTATTAAGAAATATCACAAGTATTTTAAAATCAGTTCCAAACTGATTTTTTTTTTTTTTTCAACTCAAAATTGTCTGGGAGCCATATGCCGTCACCGGAAGAGCCATATATGGCTCGCGAGCCATAGGTTCCCGACCGCTGCCTTAGAACATTAGTTATTTCTTAGTATATGTGAGATAAGGCCATTTCCAATAGTGATACCTGCGTTGTGTAAAATAAATAAATAAGAGTAGGCCCCGTTCATTTTACAGCCCACCCTCCAATCGACCTCATTGCACACCATCCAGTCTGCGCCCCATGGCCCATTGCGCCCATCCAGTCTGCACCCCATTGCCCCTCGCATTAGGATGCTCAAACCAGCCCAAATGCCACGAGGTAAGGCCTGGAAAGGGGGCGGAGCGCGAGGTCGAGGGTGTGGCCACGTCAAGCAGACATCAAGGGCGGAGCCGGTAAGACCCCAACAACCAACCAGGGCTCCGTGGGCATGGTCTAAGGGGCGTGGTGAGAGCGCGTCTGGCAAATTCCACTGGCTTCGCTGGGCGGCGCTATATAACCGCGCTCACAAAGCCCTTCCACAGGACTGAGCGAGCTCGTATTACGAAGGACTGTGCGGAAAGGACTATTGGGAAAGGGCTTTGTTGGAAGGACTGGCTGGCGTTGCGAATTGTAGAAGGACTCTTGTTGGACTGCGTCAAAGGTCTGGTACCAGGAGACTGATGAGCATCGAGAGAACTGCGAGGACTATTGGGAAAGGCGCTTTGTTGGAAGGACTGTGCGGAGAGGACTCGTGTGAAGGACTATTGAAAGAGGCCTGATTGGAGAGCGCCCTGTGTTAAAAAGACTTGTCGTTGTGAAAGCATTGCTGGAGCGGCGCATTGCAGAGGACTTGTGAAAGCGGCGCATTGTATTGAACTATACTGGGAACGTGTATAAAGCGCCGATATATCTATTACGTACGCGGCCACGCCAGTGTAATCGCCCAGCTTACAGATCCCCCTGATAATTGTCCGATCCGCGCCAACGGCACGTGGAGAGCTTGCCTTGCCATCTACCATCTTCTTCGTGGTACAAGTCGGGGACCGGAGCGAGCTGTCGACACGATCCTTTGGACCATCGCCTGACCATCTACAAACCCCGTGTGAGTCTGAGTCTGAGTGGGAACGGGCCCGTGTCCAGGGATAAGTTAAGACTGTTATAAGGCTGCCCTGTGTATCTGCTTCTTCTTCTTCACTGTACATCGCTTCTTCTCCTTCATTGTACAAAGTGTAAATAAATTACTTGTTCTTCCTGTTTCCTCTTAATTCGACCATCTTAGTGATTTCTCCATTGGGTAAACATGGCACGATTAGAAACCGCTCAAATCGGGTTAGTTCCTGTTAACAGCCCGAATCGCGGCTCGCTATCGCTTGGCGTGTCCACTAAAACCGTGGTTCGGGTGGGGTTATTTCCTTGCTTCCTGGGAGGCACTGGTAATTAGGTAATAGGACTAATTCGACCTACCACCCTATTCAGCGCTGACCGGAAGGAACGTGATAGCCCCGGATCGCGTCGGCTGGATAAAAGACATGGGGATTAATCCCCCCTTGGT
This sequence comes from Myxine glutinosa, assembly GCF_964187855.1. Lineage (NCBI taxonomy): Eukaryota > Metazoa > Chordata > Myxini > Myxiniformes > Myxinidae > Myxine > Myxine glutinosa. The sequence continues at coordinate 405,363,701 of NC_136261.1, read as the reverse complement.
AAGGGGAAGGCCGACGTTGGACATCTGCAACAATATATATATATACCCTGCAAAAAAAAGAAACACAAAACTGCCAAAAAAAAATGCAAAACTGCCAAAAAAAAATGCAAAACTGCAAAAAAAAAGAAACGCAAAACTGCAAAAAAAGAAATGCAAAACTGCAAAAAAAAGAAACGCAAAAGTGATTTTTGATGCATATTTTATATATCATATAAATAATCAACAGATGGTAATGGATTGTTCAAAATTGGCACACATCATTCTCATTGACCCAGGTTCCATATGGCACACATGGAACAGTAGATTTTCAAGGTGAAGGTCAACTGTGCTCAATATCTTGTATGACCACCATTAGAGTCCAAACCTGACTGGCATCGTCGTCCCATGGAAGCAATCAGATCCCGAATTGTGGCCTGATGAATGTTCACCGACTCTGCCTGCAGTGATTGTGCCAAGTGTCGGAGGTTCTGTGGTTGTTGCTGACGTGCTCGCAGTCGTTGATCCAGTGCATCGCATAAATGTTTGATTGGGTTTAAATCTGGAGACCTGGAGGGCCATGGCCAGACCTGGATGTTGTGATTACTCAAAAAGGCTGTTGTCAGTCTTGCCGTGTGAGGCCGGGCGTTGTCTTGTTGGAAAATGACGTTCGCTTGTTGCATAATGGGAAGGACGTGTGGTCGAAGAATCTCATCCGTGAGTCGTGGCATGTTTTCGCTGTTCACTTGCTGTAAGATTGTGATGGCATGCAAATGAAAACCCAACGTTTTTATAGCCCCACAAGTGATGTTGCACGTGCATGTCATGTTGGTGTGTTTCGGCACCAGGCTCTCACGTGGTTGTGTTTTTGCGACTGTTCCATCTTTTCGCCAAATTTCTGCAGTACCTCATTCTTTCCACACAAATCAATCCCAATCCATGCAGAAATGACCAATTCATTTTTGGTATTAATTTTGTATGGATATCGGCAACACTCTGTCAGATATTTACGATTTTACTACTTTTGTGTTTCTTAACAACTGTGAGCAACAAAGTATATCAACTGATGGATTTTAAAAAGCAACGACCTTGTTGACATCTGCCATTTTTGGCTTTTCCAAGAGTTTCATTCAGATGCTCATTTTACAACAACTCATGTATCCGAAAAACATATGGCTTCTCCCATAGTGCTGAACACATTCAAAGAGGAAAAAAGAAAGAATCACAGAACAATAAATTATCATTAAATATTAAATCAAAGGGTCAGGTGATGCAGAAGAATAACACCAGTAATCTCCATACCACCCGATACAACAATTACAGGGACTAGGGCATGCCCGTACGTGGGTGCCCGTTCCTTGCCAAAAAAAAAAAAAAACGCTACCCGTACGCTCTACCCCGCCCGTACGCCCGTACGCCCGTAAACAAAAAAAACAACGCTCTTCGCTTCCGCCCTTCGCTCTGACTGAATTGGGAGAAATAATGCGCATAAGAAATCGAGAAATTATTATTTTCTCCGGAAGAAATCGAATTACGAACCGTAATGGCGCACGCGCTCGGCTCGGCTCGCTCTCACATCGGCCACGCCTACGCAACAACGCGTTCTGTGATTGGCTGCCGGAAGTGAAGTCTTCACTGTCCGGAAGGTCGCAAATCGCAGTTACGATGAATCGCAAATTAGTTTTAATTAGTTTTAAAACATAGTTTAACACCAACATAGTTTGCCAACGTGAAATAAATGAATACGCTCTCAGATGTGCCGTCCGAGGCAGAGTCTGTTCGCCACGTTCGGCACACGTGATAGCTCGCTGCTCTCTGATTGGTTGAATCGTTTTTTGGACATAGCTCGGTAACTACTTCTCCGATTAATATGAAACCTTGAAAAGGCACATCCTCGGGTCCCCAGCAATATACCTGGCAAGTTTAAAGTATATCGGACCCGTGGTTGTCGAGAAACAGCGGTCACAGACATACAGACATACATACATACATACATACATACATACACACAGAGATTACTGGAATTATAGATAGACTAGGGCATGCCCGTACGTGGGTGCCCGTTCCTTGCCAAAAAAAAAAAAAAACGCTACCCGTACGCTCTACCCCGCCCGTACGCCCGTACGCCCGTAAACAAAAAAACAACGCTCTTCGCTTCCGCCCTTCACTCTGACTGAATTGGGAGAAATAATGCGCATAAGAAATCGAGAAATTATTATTTTCTCCGGAAGAAATCGAATTACGAACCGTAATGGCGCACGCGCTCGGCTCGGCTCGCTCTCACATCGGCCACGCCTACGCAACAAAGCGTTCTGTGATTGGCTGCCGGAAGTGAAGTCTTCACTGTCCGGAAGGTCGCAAATCGCAGTTACGATGAATCGCAAATTAGTTTTAATTAGTTTTAAAACATAGTTTAACGGCAACATAGTTTTCCAACGTGAAATATAATGAATACGCTCTCAAATGTGCCGTCCGAGGCAGAGTCTGTTCGCCACGTTCGGCACACGTGATAGCTCGCTGCTCTCTGATTGGTTGAATCATTTTTTGGACATAGCTCGGTAACTACTTCTCCGATTAATATGAAACCTTGAAAAGGCACATCCTCGGGTCCCCAGCAATATACCTGGCAAGTTTAAAGTATATCGGACCGGTAGTTGTCGAGAAACAGCGGTCACAGACAAACATACATACATACATACAAACATACAAACATACAAACATACACACAGAGATTACTGGAATTATAGATAGATAAAAGTGATTTGGGTGACCAGGCCAAATGGTGAGCCAACTGTGCTTCATAAAGAGTCATTTTGAGCTTTCTCATTGGCTGTCGCTAACCAGGACGATCACATTCTTCTCCCAATAAAATTTATTCTCAAAGGAGACAGGAGCTTAATGTGAGAGTGGAGGTAGTCAGAGACAGTGGAAACAAACGTTATCCAGGAACAAAATGTTGGAGTTCAAGGACCAGATGCTGTTCCCATCTCTTGGATTTCCAATGGGTTTGTGAGCTACTCGACATCACGTGCATAAGTTGCCTTCGTTGTGGTTATCAATCGAAATTGCTGCCTGATTACCCTTGCAGTGGGCTAACAGCAGGCCTAATCCCCAAAACAAAGTTTGCAATCAGGAAGTTGTCAGGAGTTGCATGTAAACATATGTGTAAATCAATATTTGAACATGTCAGAACAAGGCCGCTCTTCTGCAATTTTTGGAGTCAGAAGTGGATGTCACTCAGGTTGAAGCCACCAAAATCAGGCCGTATTGATCATCGATGCAAAGGCAAAGCCACGTGCAATCACCAGCCTCACTCAAATTGTGGTACGTACAAGGATTGATCTTGTACCAGTTATCCATTGTAATACTCGCTTGGAACATTCGGAGAGAGCCAAATGCGCAAAGTGGAAAAAAAATGATCAATTTCTTCAATACCTCAACGTTCTTCTCCTTCCCTGCCTGTGATCTCTTACTGCCTCATTAACCAGACTCATTGCGGTTGGACCATCCCTTGTGAGTCTGGTAGATGGCTGTTCCATTTTGACCCTGGCCGGGTCAAACCAAAGACGTAAAAAATGGTACGTCCCACTTCCTCACTTGATGCTCGGCATTTATAGGATAGATCAGGATAAACCCTGTAGGTGGGTATGCATGGGGAGGACGAAATTCCTCCATAAATTGCCTTGCCGTGCAGAGAAAAACTGTCTTGAAGATGGCGTCACTCGTACGCAGAATTCCCTGGGAAGTTGCGTCACTTCCCCCAAGAAAAGTGGCCATTTTTTGTCTGGTCAAGTCCGGTGTCGTCTCGTGTGTTTATCTGGACATGTGTGCGCACTGTGCGATTCGTGTTGCACTTTCTCTGTGATTATTAGACTTTGTTCAACAAAACCCGCCCCTACTGGTCCCTAACAGTTTGCACGTTGCCGTTTCAAGTTTTAGATGTTGTAGAAAATTTTTTTTTTTTGGACGTTTACCGTTGATACAGCGCCTTTTACAATAACTGATTTAATGCATTTAATTAGTTATTCGTGCCTGTTGTTTGTGTCCTTTGTAACGTCCCAAAAAGCAGTGAAGTTCCTGTTTGGAATGATTTTCTATTTTGTTTGACTGCCAGACAGGGAGACAGACTAAATAATTGCCCCACTCCATTGTGCATGCATGATCGGGATGATATTTCGTACAATTTTCCAAATTCAGAGCCAAAGTACTGCTAAGCCACAGGTTCGTTTTCCAATTCGTGTTCACAATGTAAAATTCAATTCAAATTAAGCACTTCCTGATCCGAAACTGACAGCTACAGACATCTATCTATAATTCCAGTAATCTTTGTATGTCTGTGTGTCTGTGTGTTTGTCTGTGGCCGCTGTTTCTCGACAACCACGGGTCCGATATACTTGAAACTTGCCAGGTATATTGCTGGGGACCCGAGGATGTGCCTTTTCAAGGTTTCATATTAATCGGACAAGTAGTTACCGAGCTATGGCGATTTCTTTACCAAACTCCGCAAGCCGTTCGCTTTGGACCAAACCATTTCATGTAAATAGAGGGGGGGGATTGTCACCGTACTCGCAAGCCGTTCGCTTTGGACCAAACCATTTCATGTAAATAGAGGGGGGGGGGGATTGTCACCGTACTCGCAAGCCGTTCGCTTTGGACCAAACCATTTCATGTAAATAGAGGGGGGGGATTGTCACCGTACTCGCAAGCCGTTCGCTTTGGCTTTGCGAATGGACCAAACCATTTCATGTAAATAGAGGGGGGGATATAATTTTAGATATATATATAGTACGGGCATGCCCTAGTACATACTAATTGAACCAATTGCTTAACCCCGCTTCTTGCTTCTCGTGCGTGGAGAAATGATGGATATGAGGATGTCGTGCCACTAATTTAAGAACGATATGGACACTCATTGATTGTAACCTCCTCAAGGTGGTATTCGAGGATGGGATAAGGCCCTCTTAAGGCCCAAAACAGCTTCCATCCTTAATTTTTTTTAGAATATTATGTTTTATGGAACAGGTGTTACCTTTTCAAACTTCGATGAAGGATCATTCTTTAGGTGGTCTGCATTATATTCCAAGGGCTTCTTCAAGGATTTTTTTTTTTTTGCTGAACTTCAGAGTATCCCTTTGTTGTGACATTTCCTGGTTTCAATTTCAATTACTTTGAAAGGTTCTTCCAAAAATGATTCCAAAAATGTATAGGTTTGCTAATCTCCCAAAATTTTGAACGAAATTATATTTGTTAGCATCGTGAACCTGACTATTTTCTATGATTCATGTTTGAGGTTGTGGCAATTTTCCAATTTTGTATATTTCCATTTACGAAGCAGTCAGTGGGTCCATTATAAAAAAGATAGACAAGGAACCCCAAACCACAAAACTTGCAAGTGAATGTCTTCTCTTGTAGGATGTAATTCCCTTTGTGACATGTAGGGCCCAAGTATCCACCTTATTGATACTTGGACAATGTTTTGAGGACCAAGATGTGATGTTTTCATACCACTATTCCAAAGGTCTATTAAACGATCATCGCTAAACCCCTGACAGCATCTGCAACTGGTAGTTCTCTCAAAGTCGAACGTTCAAGAGGGTATTCAAGGAGACGGACAATTCCCAGCCACGATTACCGATTATTGTTTCACGTCTTTCCGCGAAACCGATCAGACACAATGGCGATCGAGAAGTAGCCAAACCCACAATGCAACATTCAAAATGGCGCTCACACATACATATCTCAGTTTTCAAATATCCCAGTGAGGTTCTGCTCTATCACTCCAATCGCTCCGACTATCTCCAACACAATGTCAGCACTCCTCAACTTCCAGATTCTCTCGAGTCCATTTTTTAATGTCTTAGCACTTGGTCATTTTACTAATTTCCATGTTATTTCGCCAAATTAATTGGGTACCGATACCTCAATTAGGCAATACTGTCCTTTTCTATTTGAGCACTACCAGTCAATACACACTCCATTACTGGAGCGAGAGGATTAGTTTTCAGAATTGGATTCGTTTCCCACCTGCAATATCATAATCCCACCAGCAGGGGGTCATTGATTAAACCACTTCCATGCACAATTCCACATATAGAGGCAAATATTGCAAGTCATCTCCCATACTGGCTTGGAAGGGAGGATTTTTTTTTCAATGCCATGACATGACCCTGGGTACACCAATCTCGAATACAAAATTTGGTGGAGGTTGGCAAAGCCGGTTTTGATTCCGCAAGGAAGAGACATGCAGACATTGCCTTATTTTATACAGTACAAGCAAAAGTAACCGTTCAGTGACGGGGAAAAGTTTGAGTTAATGTATCGATTTCAATTATTTAATGGACTTTAAAGAGGTTATTTGAGTTGCATCCAGGTTTCACTAAGAGCGAAAGATCTGTGCTACCTATACCACAGTACCGCAAAATGGTAGTGCAACATCGGGTGGCTAAGGTTGGATATGTCTAAAAAGAGGGCGAAACATGGCTATTTCGAATTGTGTGTTACTCTGTGAAAGTCTAATAAATCTACTTTAATACAGATGCGCAGCTTTTCAAACGCGGCGGGAGAAGTAGCCGGCGTAAACGGGAGACAGACGAACGCACAGACACTGTGATTTGCATATATATATGGGATGTAGTAGGAAGTAGGATGTCTGGTGACAATGCCTTGTTTTCTATGACCACGTTTCATGGGATGATCAGGCAAGCGGATTGCCATCGTTTTTGACGATTGGAAAATGTGCCGATGAGCCGATGTGCCGATGGAAATCCGATTTGTACCAGAAAGTCTTTGCGCAATATTTACAACTGTATCGATGCTCTCCCGCGTGAGTGCACAGGTGCCGATTAAAGTCCGGTCCACACAAGAAGGTCTTCGTGCAAAGTTTGCAACTGTACGAACGCTCTCGAGTGTGAACGCGCATGTGCCTTTTTAAACCCGATTCATACCAGAACGACTTTGCGCAAACTTTGCAATTTTTTGGATGCGCTTCCGCATGGATGACCGAGTGGCTTCTAAACTTCGACTTAGACCGGAATGACTCTGCGCAGACCTTGCACTGGTATGTGCGTCCCTTGGTGTGAACGCGCACGTGCCTCTTTAAACCCAAATCAGTCAGGAACGTCTTTGAGCAAACTTTGCAAATGTACTGACGCTCTCCCAATTGAACACACCTGTGACGTTTCAAAATCGATTTGAATGGAAATGTCATCGCACAAACCTTGCAACTGTACGGACCCTCTCCGTTTCGAGTTTGGAGTTGGCTCTGCCAGACCGAAGACGGACTGAATCCCTCGTCGCGAGCGTTGGCGATGGACGGCTTCTTCGTCATGTGAATGCACCTGTGACGTTTCAAATCGGATTCGTACCAGAATTTCTTCGCACACACCATGCACCTGTACCGGTGCTCTCCCGTGTGAATACGCATGTGCTTTTGGCAGTTCGAGAACCGACCGAAACGCTTCCCACAAACGGAGCACATAAATGGTCGGACCCCGTCATGAAACTTCATGTGCTGGCTGTATAGCGAATGGTAAAGGAATTTTTTCCCACACAAATTGCAGGTAAGTTGCTTCTTTCTTGTCGTGCATGTTTCTTCCTTGAGAGCGTTTTTATAAAGCACGATTTGAAAAAGTATAGGATCGGAATGATCAGCGGATTGGTACTTTTCATCGATCGAAAGTGGTCGGTGCTTCCCCAAGTGCGCGTGCAAAGCAGCCTCAGTAGTGCATTTGCGAGAGCACGAGGTGCATGGGAAATTCCCGATGAGCTTCCTGTGCAATCCTGCAAAGAAAATTCACAAAAAGGTCAATTTTCAGCAGCTAGTTCAATGAACAAAAGGCAAGTCAAAGAAATGGATAATTTGCTCATGATGCGAGTGTGCAAAATATCTGCCACAAAAACGTGCTCCATTCGGAGTTTCCAATTGGGAATCAGTGCTGTGCCATGCCCTGTTCAAAATGTGCAAAGATCGAATTTACATGGGGGAAAGTTAAAAAATATATTTCAAGGTTTATTTCACCGCTTCATTGCCACGCCTGTACCACAGTGGATGTGCTGCCAAGCAGTCATCGGTTGGTGACTGTTGGCAGAGTTGAGTGGGGTACTCGGGTATGGTATGCAACTAGGCAGCATTTTGGAGGGGATGTGGGCAGGTAGCATTATGGAGGAGCTGTGGGGAGGCAGCATTATGGAGGAGCTGTGGGCAGGTAGCATCATGGAGGGGCTGTGGGCAGGTAGCATTATGGAGGAGATGTGGGCAAGTAGCATTATGGAGGGGATGTGGGCAGGTGGCATAATGGAGGGGCTGTGGGCAGGTGGCATTATGGAGGAGCTGTGGGCAGGCAGCATAATGGAGGGGATGTGGGCAGATAGCATTATGGAGGGGCTGTGGGCAGGTAGCATAATGGAGGAGCTGTGGGCAGGTAGCATTATGGAGGGGCTGTGGGCAGATAGCATTATGGAGGGGCTGTGGGCAGGTAGCATAATGGAGGAGCTGTGGGCAGGTAGCATTATGGAGGGGCTGTGGGCAGATAGCATTATGGAGGGGCTGTGGGCAGGTAGCATAATGGAGGAGCTGTGGGCAGGTAGCATTATGGAGGGGCTGTGGGCAGATAGCATTATGGATGGGATGTGGGCAGGTAGCATTATGGAGGGGATGTGGGCAGGTATCATAATGGAGGAGCTGTGGGCAGGCAGCATTATGGATAGGCGGGCGGATTCTCTTTGGATAGAGGTTGTGAGCAGTACGAACAATGAGGTACTCCTGGGAAGCTTACAGATTGGGTCCAGGTGAAAGGGAGGAGGCGAGGACAAAGGAGGAATTTCGAAGCTTCATTGAGGGGAATACAACAGCCTCCATATTTGTTTCAGTAAATATTTTATGCCTCATGGGTCTGGACTTGTCAGAATTCAGGTTAATCCTGAACTACTGGCAGTTCCCGTGACTCACCGTTCACATGGTCTCTTCCTCGATCTTCAGGACCAAGCAGGTCTTTGTCTCGCACCTTCAACTGCACAAATCCATGAGGTCCTCCAGGAAGGTCTCCCGTCTCCATGGCGAGGGTCCATCCCGATCCTCTCCCCGCACGGCACCACTCCATGTACCGACATAGTTCCGCGTACATGGTGAAGGTGAACTTCCGCGTCGCCAAAGCACAGAGTCGATCCCTCACCTGGGCGGGTTCGGCTCGGGCACAGAGAGCTCCGAAGATCTCGATCCCCACCTCCGTAACCGCGGCTCGGAGAGTCTCCTCCGATAAACCTTGGATCTTCAGCCATGGCGGGACGAGGCCGAGGTCACCACGAGGTCTCCGCGAGTCCATTGTCCGTCGAGACTCGAGAACCTGCGTGGCGATGTTCAAAATAAATAAAGAAATAAATAAGTCACACGTGTTGATAAAAAAAACTTTATAAATTAAGTTTCATTTTCGTTTAACTTCTCAGGATTCGTCTGATTTATATTAGAAAAAGAACGTAATCTTAAATGTTTAACTTTATTTTCGTAATGACATCATATTTTACTTTGTTTTATTGCGGTTGTTGTTTGTTTTTGCACGGCACTTCCGTGTTTTCCCAAACCTCTACGTCACGGATGGTTCATGGAAACCTGGATCAGCACCACATGCTTCCAGGTCTCCAAGTGGTCGGAAGCTCCCACCATCGAGAATCATTCAAGAATCGAAATTGGAATCACTGTCATCACCTCAGCCTTCATTGTGCTCGGCTGGTGAAAGAGCAAAGAAGAAGAAGAAGTAAAGATTCGATTTTGGGGTCACAAGGTCAAAAGCCAAAGGTCAGAGAAGAGGTCATGTTAGGTCCAAATATTGTTACCGCGATATCTTGTGAACCAGTGATGGGATTCTGACCAAAGTTGGTACACATATGGAATGATGTAAAGATTAACATATTTGATTTTGGGGTCAAGAGATCATAGGTAAAAGGTCAGAGAGGTCATGTTAAGTCAAAATCCTGTTACCGCAATAACTTGTGAACCAGTGATGGGATTCTGACCAAAGGTGGTGCACTTCTGTGGAATGATGTGAAGATGAACTTATTTGATTTTGGGGTCAAGAGATCAAAGGTCAGAGGAGAGGTCATGTTAGGTCAAAATCCTGTTACCACGATAACTTGTGAACCAGTGATGGGATTCTGACCAAAGTTGGGACACTTATGTAGAATGATGTAAACATGTACTAATTAGATTATGGGATCACTAGGTCAAAGGCCAGATGTCCCATTAAGTAAAAATCCTATTACCTTGATAACTTGAGAACCAGTGATGGGATTTTGACCAAACTTGGTGCAAGTATATATGAAGATGCAAAGATAGATTCGATTTTGGATTTTGGATTTTTCGAAAATAAGTCAGATTTTTTTTTTCTTTTTTTTGTATACAAGATCGAGGCTCGTGAAAGAGCTAACATTAATCACACAAAAAGTCAAACCGACACACAAAACACAAAAAACAAGGGGAGCGGCAGACAAGATGGGGAGAGAGGGGGAAGGACACAAACACAACATTTGAGAGCAGGGACATCGGGAGGACTTGGGGGGAGGTATAAAATATATGAACACTGCAAGGACTCTGGGGTGAATTATCAGGGGTAGAAAAGATCAAGGTTTTGGATGGGGGAAGATAAGAGATGGTGTTGAACAGCTGTTTTAAAGACCTGGAGAGAGCAGTGGGATTGAAGGGAGTGGGGGAGTTTGTTCCAGAGGCGGGAGAAAAGAGGAATGAAAGAGTGAAGGTGAGCAGAGAGCCTAGATTTTGGCAGTTTAACCATAAGAGGGTTGCAGGCAGATCTTGTGCGACCTGAAGGAATATTGGGGGGACAGAGCACAGAGAGAGCTGGGGGAGCAAGGCCAGAGAGGAGTCGGTCGAAGACAGAAAGACCACCAACCTGCCTGCGGTGAGTGAGTGAAAGGCCCTCGGAGTTAACTTCATCGCAGGAGATTCCAATGATTCTGAAAGCTTTGGCCTCAACAGCGTGAAGCCGAGCTAGGTGTGAGGCAGGAGCACCAGCCCAGAGGGGAGAACAGTATTCCATTGAGCTGCGGATGAAAGCCTTGTATGTGGTGAGGAGCTCAGGTGTGCCAAGGAAGGACTTCGCACGATGGAGGATGCCCAGTCGGCGACTGGCTTTGGAGGCCAGCTTGGAAATGTGGTTTTCCCAAGAAAGATCATGGCAGATAGTGAGACCCAAAAGCTTGAGCGACAGGACTTCTTGGAGAGGATTGTTGAGAAAGTAGATGGGAGGGTTTTCCAGTCGGTCCTTTCGGAGAGACATTGTAAGAGTGTGAGATTTGTCAGGATTGAAAGACATGTTCCACTTGTTTGACCAGTCTGTGATTTTGTACAGGTCTGCAGAGAGTGAGGAGGTTGCAGACTGCCGATCTGAGGGATAAGGAATGGAGCGGCAGATAGTGGAGTCATCAGCAAAGAGACAGAGAGGATTTTCCAGAGAGTCGGAGAGATCATTGATGAAGACCAGAAATAGCACAGGGCCCAGAACTCTACCTTGGGGAACTCCAGCCAGAACAGGAAGGGTAGATGAGAGAAATCCATTCAGGGCCACACTTTGCCTACGACCAGAGAGGAAGTCTGCAAGCCATGAGTGGAGATTTCCATGGATACCATAGGAGGAGAGTTTGGTGAGCAGAGCTGGGTGCCAGACCGTATCGAAGGCACGTGATATGTCAAGTGAGACAGCTGATTTCCTGTTTGGCATTAAGGACCTCCATCCATTGTTGAGACAGCAGAAGCAACATGTCCAGAGTAGAATGACCTGGTCTGAATCCAAATTGATGATCGGAGATCAAGCCATTGGAGAAGAGGAAGGATTTGATATCCGAAGCAATGATGGATTCCATGACTTTGCTGATAATTGGAAACAGGCTGATTGGTCTGTCGTTGCAAGGATCTGTTTTTGCACCTTTTTTGTGTAAAGCGGTAATGCTTGCTGATTTCCAAGATGCTGGCAGATGACCTTGAGCAAAAGATGGTGAAAAGAACATAGAGAGGGTGAGATAGAGCGGCAGAACAGGATTTTAGGACCCGTGGGCTGATGCCGTCTGGTCCAGTTGCAGAATCAGAGTCGAGGTTTGATAAAAACTTCTCCACCTTGTCAGGAGAGAAGGACACAGAGTCCAGGAGCAGTAGGGTTCGACTGGGAAAGGTGGGAACATAGAGAGATGGGTTTGGGACACAAGATTTTGAGGCAAACACAGAGTTGAGGCATTCGGCTTTGTCACGTGCGGTGTCAACTGTGTAGCCATTTGAGGTAAGGGAGAGGATGGAGGGGGAACAAATACCAGAAACGGATTTGACCAGACGCCATCAGGATTTGGAGGAAGGAGACAGGTTTGAGAGTTCAATTTTGAGTGTGGAGAGATAGTGCTTCCTGGCTCTCCTGAGGGTAGACACACACTTGTTTCGAGCTTGGTGGAAGGAACTGAGATTGCCTTCAGTTGGATTTGCCTTCCAAAAGGCAAAGGCAGGTTGTTTCAGGGCAACTGCCTCACCACAAGATTCAGTGTACCATGGACGGGAGGAAGGGTAAGACAACTGAAGACGAGATGGGATAAATCTGTGCATGAGAGAGAGCAGTTTGCTTTGGAAGAATTCCCAGGAAGAATTGATGTCAGAGGCAGTAGAGATGGGAGACCAGTCCAGATGATTGATGGCTGCTTGCAGACCATGCCAGTCGGCCTGAGTGAAATGCCAGACTCGTCGGCACTGAGGAGGCTCTCTGAGAATGGCCAGAGAGATGTCCACTTTAACAAGAAATCTAGAATATTGTCTGGATGTCTAGAATATTGATTTTTGGATTCAAGTTCCCAATGCTTTTCTTTATACTGTTCATCCATTATGCTCATTTGCTCATGTTGGTTGGGTTTTTAGCCATTGTTCGTATTTTTAACATTTAATTTGTTGCCTAAAAACACAAAATTGATTTTGGCAGATGTCCAAATCACTTTGCTTGATCGCGTCACATGGTTAAAATGCATTTGACATTTCACCTTGGGTCAAGGTAAGTAAAGTCAAATACATATCAAAGGTCAGTTAATATCAAGAACATGTCAACAGAAAACAAAAAGCAACATATTTTTCCAGTTTAGGATCCAGCAGAACACATTTGAGATGGTAACTAATGATTGGCATTCAATAATAATGCGAAGTGATGGGATTTACGTGTATGGTGAAGACTATATGTTAATTATGCATATTTTTTCTCTAATTCTGTCATTTGCTTATTAATTTGCATATTGCAAACATCTGAGAGGGCAAATGACAAAACGAATGTCATAATCAATGTTCCTTGTGAAATTTGACACATTTTGGAACCAAGGTCGATATACTTTGAATGAAGTGTAGTCACTGTAATGACGTTTGAACTTTGACCTTGAGTCAAGGTCTCTAAAGGTCAACCGAAAAAAAGTGGTGACATCATTTTTCCGATTCGTAGGACCCAGTAGAATACATTTATAGTGGTTGCCCAAAGTTAACATGAACATCATGGAGGACATCATGCACAAGAACTTGAAATTGAGTACACAGGCCCCCCCACCCCCACTAATGATGTAATAATGTGGGCGGAGGCATATCGGTCGATGTCGTGACGTAGAAGATAGTTTTTGGTGTTGATTTTCAGTTTTACTTGCAGGTCAAATGCAACACGAAGAAAAATGAATGTAATCTGAGTTTCACACAATACTGACGTACAAGATTTTTTTCTCATGAAGAGCGAGGCCGAACTGACAGTAGGGTAGCAGGCAATAATACGTGACCTTGAAAATGACATAATCCCTCACAGAATGCTCGGTGCGCATCCTCAGACACCCCTAAAACGGCGGTGTTCAGGGCACCATTATGTACAGTGTGTGTGTGTGTGTGTGCGAGATAAGGATTGTTACCTAAAATGGCTCACAAATCTTCTAAAAGAAGCAAAAAATATTTGGAAAACTATCTGAGAAAAAGGGCTGGCCTCTGTGCAACGAAAGACTTGGAGAATTTTCTCAACTCGGCGAACAGACAAATGCCCATACTCCAAACTATTGACCATGTGGACCGGTGCAAGGCCCAAGACTTATCCCATCTCGTCTTCAGTTGTCATAGTGGGGCAACTTAGCATAACAATTGTGCATTTTGTGAGGAAAGCAGCAAATTTGGCACACTAGTAGACTATCATATTATGAAAAGATCTGGATATTAGGCCATCTCAGATTCAGAGATTTGATTTTTGCAAGATTTCGATTCGATTGGGATCGAAGAGAACACCTTCTTCGTCTTCTGTACAGTGAAGTTGCCAGCTCTGAATTCTCTGGCTACATCTGGGTGCTTCATTGGGAGTGCAACCATGTCCATCAGGTGAACAGGGACCCACCTGGCATAGTGTGTGTGGTCTAAGGCATGGAACCATGGGACCAGTTCCGTCAGGGCATCAAGGTACATCGTGAATGAAGCCTGCCACAGAGAACGCACGGAGACCAGTACCAACATCTCCAGTTCCAGCACAGTTGCCCAGTACTGAAAGTTGGGAATGTTTTCTCCTCTCTGGTGACACCCGTCTTCGAACTCAGGCAGGTCTTCTGCATCATCAGCATATGTCATACAGTGGCGTTCATATGCACGGTGTTGCAGGATGTGCAGTGCCGCTGCAGTGATTTGACGAGCTCTTCTTGTGCGGGTGACGTGGGCAGCTCGCAGAAAGGAGTCGGCGGTCCCTGGCATTGCAATCTCAGCTTGCAAATCTGCAAAATCTGCAAATCTTGCAAAAATCAAATCTTTGAATCTGAGATGGCCCAATATCCAGATCTTTTCATAATATGATAGTCTACTAGTGTGCCAAATTTGGTGCTTTCCTCACAAAATGCACAATTGTTATGCTATATTTAGCTTAGCTGCCGGACTATCATGCCCTTCCTCCCGTCCATGGTTCATGGAATCTTGTGGTGAGGCAGTTGCCCAGAAACAACTTGCCTTTGCCTCCTGTAGAGCAAATCCAACGGCAGAAAATCTAATTTCCTTTCACAAAGCCCGAAACAAGTGTGTGTCCACCCTCAGGAGAGCCAGGACACAATATCTCTCCTCTCTCAAGACTGAACTCTCTTATCTATCTCCCTCTTCCAAATCCTGGTGGCGTCTGGTCAAATGTTTCAGGTGTTTGTTCCGTCTCCATCCCCTCCCTTACCTCAAACGGCTACACAGCTGACTCCGCTCGTGAAAAAGCTGAATGCCTCAACTCTGTGTTTGCCTCTAAATCCTGTGTCTCAAACCCATCACTCTCTGTACCCAACATACCCAGTCATACCCAGCTGCTCCGGCTCTGTGTCCTTTCCTCCTGACAAGGTGGAAAAGTTTCTGTCAACCCTCGACTCTGATTCTGCAACTGGGCCTCACGGCATCAGCCCACGGGTCCTAAAATCCTGCTCTGCCGCTCTTTCACAGCCTCTCTCTGTTCTCTTCACCCTCTCTTTTGCTCAAGGTCATCTGCCATCTGCTTGGAAATCAGCCAACATCACCGCTTTACACAAAAATGGTGCAAAAACAGATCCTTGCAACGACGGACCATTCAGCCTTCTCCCACTTCATCAGCAAAGTAAATGGATTCCATCATTGCTTTGGATATCAAATCCTTCCTCTTCTCCAATGGCTTGATCTCTGACTATCAATTTGGTTTCAGACCAGCGCACTCTACTCTGGACATGCTGCTTCTGCTGTCTCAACAATGGATGGAGGTCCTCAATGCCAAACAGGAAATTAGAGCTGTCTCCCTCGACATATCATGTGCCTCCGATATGGTCTGGCACCCAGCTCTGCTCTCCAAACTCTCCTCCTGTGGTATCCATGGAAATCTCAACGCATGGCTTACGGACTTCCTCTCTAGGCATAGTCAACGTGTGGCCCTGAATGGGTTTCTCTCATCTCCCCTTCCTGTTCAGGCTGGAGTTCCCCAAGGCAGTGTTCTGGGCCCTGTGCTTTTTCTGGTCTTCATCAATGATCTCTCTGACTCTCTTGAAAATCCTCTCTACCTCTTTGCTGATGACTCCACTCTCTGCCGCTCCATTCCTCATCCCTCAGATCGGCAGTCTGCAGCCTCCTCACTCTCAGCAGACCTGGACAAAATCACAGACTGGTCAAACAAGTGGAACATGTCTTTCAATCCTGACAAATCTCACACTTTTACTATGTGTCTCCGAAAAGACCGACTGGACAACCATCCCATCGACTTTCTGAACAATCCTAATCAAGAAGTTCTGTCACTCAAGCTTTTGGGTCTCACTATCTGTCATGATCTTTCCTAGGAAAACTACATTTCCAATCTGGCCTCCAAAGCCAGTCGCCGACTGGGCATCCTCCGTCGTGCGAAGTCTTTCCTTGGCACACCTGAGCTCCTCACCACATACAAGACTTTCATTCGCAGCTCAATGGAATACTGTTCTCCCCTCTGGGCTGGTGCACCTGCCTCACACGTAGCTTGGCTTCACGCTGTTGAAACCAAAGCTTTCAGAATCATTGGAATCTCCCGCGATGAAGCTAACTCCGAGGGCTTCACTTACTCACAGCAGGCAGGTTTGTGG
Organism: Myxine glutinosa; assembly: GCF_964187855.1. Classification (NCBI taxonomy): domain Eukaryota; kingdom Metazoa; phylum Chordata; class Myxini; order Myxiniformes; family Myxinidae; genus Myxine; species Myxine glutinosa. The sequence goes on along the minus strand of NC_136261.1, from coordinate 405,347,147 downwards.
TCTTTCTGTCTTCTACCGACTCCTCTCCGGCCTTGATCCCCCAGCTCTCTCTCTGTGCTCTGTCCCCCAAATATTCCTGCAGGTCACACAAGATCTGCCTGCAACCCTCTTATGGTTAAACTGCCAAAATCAAGACTCTCTGCTCACCTTCACTCCTTCATTCCTCTTTTCTCCCGCCTCTGGAACAAGCTCCCTCACTCTCTTCAATCCCACTCCTCCCTCCAGGTCTTCAAAACAGCTGTTCACCACCATCTCTTATCTTCCCCCATCCAAAACCTTGATCTTTTCTACCCCCGCTAATTTCACTCCAGATCCACTTTTTTGAAATACCAACTTCTTTCCTGGAAGTCCTTGCAGTGTCCTTGTGCTTTAAACTTCTCCCACCCCTCCCATCCCCTTCCCACACCTCCTCCCCCCAAGCCCTCTCCCTCCCACAGATCTCCCGATGTCCCTGCTCTCAAATGATGTGTTTGTGTGCTTCCCCTTCTCTCCCCATCTTGTCTACCGCTCCCCTTATTATATACTTTGTGTGTCTGTTTGATTTTTTGTGTGATTAATGTTAGCTCTTTCACGAGCCTCGATCCTGTTTTCCAAAAAAAAAAGTCAAAAAAGTGCACGGACGCGACACAGCCTCCCATCCGCCTTCTGCGAACATGGCAGGCTTGGTGATTATATGATGGGATTGAAAAGACAATGCTGTGCTTCACTAGTTTTTTGGCAAAGGACATCTTTGTGTCGTAAAAAATATACAGAACTTGTGCCAGCTATATCGACGTGGGAGCTGGATGGGTCAAGTACACCTCTGAGGAACATGCCGTGTCTGGGTCTTGTGAATATACACTATACAGGGTTAGTTTAAAATGACCACGCCCCTCCGGAAGAGCGCACATCCAAGCACTGGGTTCCTGAGATAGTTTTTCATTAATAATTGTATTTATATAGCCTCATCCATGGTTTTACGGGACACGGGGATATGCGTTTGCAAGGGCTCTTGAGAGGTCTTCTTCCTTCACCTTCTATAACCTGAAACGCACAGACCATATAGGTTGTTTGCCATTGCGCATTGTGGACACAGTATTAAATTTAGGGTCTCCTCTTTCCGGACACAGTGTCAATTCAGTTCCTTTACCTCTCCAGACACTTTGAGATATTAGCGATCCTTAAACTTAACGTACATTCACCATTCACAGTTTCTGTGGTTGCCCGTCTTTTACAGTTTACACCACACAAAGACACCTTTATTAAACACCTGCACCTCACACGAACCACACACTACAACGAAGAACAGAGTAGCATTTGAACGGACTTTGGTGGGAGTGCTGGCAGGTGGGAGAACCTGTCAGAAGGCAATCATGTAAGCCCCTGCCGAGAGTGCATCACACGCAGGTGCGACACCAGGAATGAGTGACAGGGGAAGAAGGAAGTACTCCAGAAAGCTCACCAATCCAAACCAAGAGGTGAACATCTGATCTGTAATCCCACCAAACTCCACACCGTTGAGGAAAGATAAAAGACAGAACGTGAGAGGAGGGGTGTCGTCACCTTCAATCAATCAATCAAAACTGAACCTCTGACTGATCCGGAGATCTGCTGCCAAGAGAGGAGAAGAACCTCCTTGCAATCGGAGAGAGAAGATCTGCACTGGACCGAGACCCGTTGCGCTGGGACCGAGGCGCACGTTGCACGAAGGTCCAGGCTGTGATCACCCCGAAGCGCTGGTCAGTGGGTCCATGGTGTGAGGCAGGTATGCCGGTGGATGGCTCTGCCAAAGGATGAGGCTGCATTACTGAAGTACAAATCTTTCCTTACTGTCCTCTAATTCTTTACCTCATCTCCCTTTGACACACAACGAGCCTCCTGACCAGAGAGAGACAGACTGATCAACACCCCGAGCGAAAGAGAGCAATCAACAACTTGCCTCCCCTTTGGTCCGGGCAAGCATACTGATTCAACTTCACACTTTTCCTCTCTACCCACCCTGCACCACGATACCACACTGACCTTCCCTCCCATCCCTTTTACCCAAACTGTAACAGGACCGGTACCTGTCCGTCAAAGGTGTCTGGGCAAGTCCAGGGGCCGAACCGACACTCCAAACTCCTCTCCCCCTCCTTTTTTCTTCCTGTCTAATTTCCTCGGACTGTGATCCTGGTGGGACTGTGACCCGGTGTGTACCCTGGTTAGAATAGGTACACCGTATCCCTGCGTGTCGTAAGAGGTGACAAAGAGGGTTGGCGTCAGGAAGGGCATCCGGCCATAAAAAACATTGCCTCAAAAAAGAGAACCATGACAATCACAACTACATAAGAGCAGGGTACATCCCGAAGTGGAGATCGGTTTCTGAGGTTTGGGACATGGAATGTAGGGACAATGACAGGGAGATCAGGAGAAGTGGTGGAAGTATTGGTCAGAAGAAGAGTGGACATATGTTGTCTGCAAGAGACGAGATGGAAGGGAAGTGGTGTGAGAATGGTGAAGGGTAGGCAGGGACAGAAATTCAAGTTTGTGTGGCAAGGGTGCCCGGAGGGCATGAATGGTGTTGGTGTCCTGTTTTCTGAGGAGTTTGTAGACAGTGTGGTGAGTGTGACTAGAGTGAGTGATAGGTTGATGATGGTGAAAATGATGATTGGAAAGCTCTTGGTGAACGTCATCTCGGGATATGCTCCACAGGTTGGTCGGAGCAATGAAGAGAAGGACAAGTTCTGGTGTGCTATAGAGAAGCTGATGGAAAACGTGAAAGATGAGGAAGTTGTTGTGGTAGGAGGAGACCTAAATGGACATGTGGGAAGGAGTATGGACGGTTTTGAGGGAGTTCATGGGGGTTACGGATATGGTGTGAGAAATGGAGAAGGTGAAAGGATGTTGGAGTTTGCTGATGGAGCTGATTTGTTGATTTGTAACACTCAGTTCCAGAAAGGGGATAATAAGCTTGTTACATACACGTCAGGTGGGTCGACGACAACCGTTGACTACCTGATGGTGGGTAGGCGAGATAGGGGGCACCTCCGGGACACAAAGGTGATCCCGGGGGAGGAGGCTGTTTCACAGCACCACTTGGTTGTCTGCGACATAAGGGTGAAAGGTGCGAGGATAGCTCGGCGGGTGAAGTACCAACCGAGAATGAAGGTGTGGAGGTTGAAAGAGGTGACAGGAAGGGAGGCATTAAAAGAGAGGCTGAGTAGGGTAGAGGATGATGTGGTTGAGCTTGAACGTGGTTGGATGTCAATGAAAGATAGTCTGTTGGGAGCCGTTGGTGAGGTATGTGGATGGACAAAAGGATCACCGAGGCACTCGGAAACATGGTGGTGTGATGATGAAGTTGGAAAGATTGACGAGAAGAGGAAGAAGTTCAAGGAGTGGCAGAAGACGAAGGGTAAGGGAGCAGAAAAAGCAGAGCATGAAAGTTATAAGGCAGCCAAGAAGGCTGCAAAGAAAGAGGTAGCAAAGGCGCAGGAGGCATGTAGGAAAATGTTCGGAGAACGCTTGGATTCGGAAGAGGGTCAGAGAGCGGTATTCAGGATTGCAAAGCAGATAGCGAAAGAGGTGTGATGTGATGGGGGTGAGTTGCTTGAAGGATGAAGTGGGACAAATCGTTGTGGACCCAGATGGAATTAAAGGAAGATGGAAAAGATATATGGAAATGCTGTTTAATACAGAGAATGAATGGGATGGCAACATAGTAACCCAGTTTTAGGACCGGCAGAGAAGATAACTGAGAAGGAAGTTGAGGAAGCGATAAAAGCAATGAAGAGTAGAAAAGTGGGAGGGCCGATGGGAGTTGTGGGAGATATGTTGAAGGCAGCAGGAAGTTGGGGTGTGAAGAGAATGACAGAGATCTGTAATCTGGTGGTGAAAGAATGCGCATTCCAGTGGTTGGGAACTGAGTACCCTCGTCCCTCTATACAAAGGGAAAGGTGACCCTCTGGAGTGTGGCTCCTACCGAGCGATAAAGTTATTGGAGCATGGAATGAAGGTATTGGAAAGGGTGTTGGAGAGAAGGATAAGGAAGAAGGTGAAGATCGACAAAATGCAGTTTGGATTTATGCCAGGAAGAGGAATGACAGACGCGCTCTTTATTGTGAGGCAGTTGCAGGAGAAGTACATGGAGAAGAGGAAGAAGTTGTTTCTTGGGTTTGTTGATCTGGAGAAAGCATTCGATCGGGTTCCACACGAAGTATTGACATGGGCATTGAGGAAGTTAGAAGTGGAGGAATGGTTGATCAGAGTAGTGATGGCAATGTACAAAAGAGCGCGCACAGCTGTAAGGACGAAGGACGGGAACAGTGATGAGTTTGAGGTGAAGGTGGGAGTGCATCAGGGGTCGGTACTAAGTCCACTACTATTTGTAGCTGTGATGGAGGTGCTGGCTCAGAACGTAAAGGAGGGTTTACCATGGGAGTTGTTGTAGGCAGTTGATCTGGTGTTGATTGCAGAAAGTATGGATGGGCTGAAGGAGAAGATGAACAAGTGGAAGGAATGTATGGAGACAAAAGGTCTGAAGGTGAATATAGGAAAGACGAGTGTGATGGCAAGTGGTAAAGCATGTGGTGAGGTGGAAAGAACTGGGAAGTGGCCATGTGCTGTGTGCAGGAAGGGTGTCGGAGTGAACTCTATTCAATGTACAATGTGCGCTGAGTGGGTTCATCAACAATGTAGTGGTCTGAGAGGGTCATTAACCAGTGTGGCAGCTACATTCAAATGTAAGGTGTGCACAGAGGGAGCTGCAGAAGGAGGAAATGTTGAGTTGGATCTTGGAGACGGCGTGAAGCTGGAAGGTGTGAAAACATTTTGCTACCTCGGAGACATGCTGAATGGAGAAGGTGGATCAGACACGGCAACGGTTGCTAGAGTGAAATGTGCATGGAAGAAGTTTCAGGAACTGAGTGGCGTGCTGATGAGGAGGGGAGTGTCGTTGAAGCTGAAGGGAAAGGTGTATGCTGCATGTGTGAGAAGTGTTATGATTTATGGGAGCGAGACATGGGTCATGAATGTAGAGCAGCAACGAAGGCTGGAAAGGGTGGAAATACGAATGGTTCGGTGGATGTGCGGAGTATTGTTGAGAGAGAGGAAGACAAATGATGAATTGCGAAAGATGATGGGAATAGAGCCTGTGATTGATGCTGTGAAGAGGAACAGGTTGAGATGGTTTGGTCATGTGTTGAGGAAGGATGAAAGTGACTGGTTGAGAAGAGTGATGGAAATGAATGTAGAAGGAAGTAGAGGACGGGGAAGACCGAGAAAGACTTGGCTAAAGATGGTGGAAGAAGAAATGCGGGCAAAGGGGTTAACAAGGAGAGATGCAGAAAATAGGGCAAAATGGAGAAGATTGTCATGGGGACCGCAAGGCTTCCCGCTCTAGCAGGGAAAATGGCCTTAAAATGCATGTTGTTGTTGTTGTTGTTGTGATCCTGGTGGGCCGATGTCATATGTGTTCGATAAGTAAGATTGTAGTAGGGTTTAAGCATTAAGGGGAATAAGACTTTTGGTATTTTGCTTGTATTTGATCATTGTAAATATTCTGACTTAATTGACCCTTGTAAATACCTGCGTGCTGAAATTCTATAGTAAACTGTTTCTTTCCAACCTCCCCATTTCATCTCCTTCCTATTGACTTGGTTAAGGTGCACTCGTGGTAGATGGGACGTTCCACCGCAAACAATTGACTCACTGGTATATCAGGTATGTACTTGGTAGCATCGCTCGGCTGCACTTGATTGAAGAAATAAGACAAGTGTTGTGGGTGTGACCCCCTTCCTCCCCCCCCTTTGATATTGTCAAGCCACCCAGAATGTAGGAATATTAATAGTAGAGAGAACCCTGCCAGGTCTGGCCGTATCAATCAGTGTTCATAGTTGACAAGCAACCTGCCGGACCGTGGAGTTATCCATAACCAGTGGCCTCAGAATCGAGAGTTCGGGAGAAGTCTGAGAAGTCCCACTCGTGACAAGCCCAGAAACCCGGATCCACAAGATCAATTATACTCGATTTTCCCATCTATTGTTAAAAGGAGAAGCATCAAGATAGATTGTACTAGATTTTTGCATCTATTCCTAAAAGGAGAAGCATCAAGATAAATTGTACTCGATTTTTCCATCTATTGCTAAAAGAAGAAGCATCAAGATAAATTATACTCGATTTTTGCATCTATTGCTAAAAGAAGAAGCATCAAGATAAATTATATGAGATTTTTTGCATCTATTGCTAAAAGGAGAAGCATCAAGATAAATTAAACTAGATTTTTGCATCTATTGCTAAAAGGAGAAGCATCGAGATAAATTATACGAGATATTTGCATCTATTGCTAAAAGGCGAGGCATCAAGATATATTATGCTCGATTTTTGCATCTATTGCTAAAAGAAGAAGCATCAAGATAAATTATACGAGATTTTTTGCATCTATTGCTAAAAGGAGAAGCATCAAGATAAAATAAACTAGATTTTTGCATCTATTGCTAAAAGGAGAAGCATCATGATAAATTATACGAGATTTTTGCATCTATTGCTAAAAGGAGAAGCATCGAGATAAATTATACGAGATATTTGCATCTATTGCTAAAAGGCGAGGCATCAAGATAAATTATGCTCGATTTTTGCATCTGTTTCTGAAAGGAGAAGCATCAAGATAAATTATACTCGATTTTTGCATCTTTGCTAAAAGGAGAAGCATCAAGATAAATTATACGAGATATTTGCATCTATTGCTAAAAGGAGAAGCGTGTGGGAGGGGGGGGGGAGGGAGGGGGGACGTGGGAGGGGGAGGGGAGGGGAGTTCTTTTTGTAAACGAACATCCACTGCGACTGCTTGTTTGTGTAAACGGGGAATATTAAAGGAAGTCAACACACCTCAGTCTCGTCCACGGATATTTCTCGCATTTCCTTTTTATCTGCGAGTCTGATTTGCATCCAGGAACACAACAATTATGGTTAACCATTTTGAAATTGCCACTCCATCATCGAAATGATGAAACCTGTTTAAAAGATTATTTGAATCACAGATTTCGTGCCAGCAACGGCAGATAAAAAGTGCCCAGCGAGCAGAAGCGAGTCACTGCAAACCCACAAACAGCACATGCGGAAAAGGTCTCAATGAGCATTTATACATCATTTCGGAAGTCACGTATTGAAATGAAATAAAAGTTTTATTGGATGTAGAAAAAAACGTTTTTGGGAAGTTTTCCATCGTACATGCACGGTCTTTGTCTTTGACACCATCCTTATTTAACATGTTAAATTAGTTATTCGTGCCTGTTGTGTGTGTCCTTTATGACATCCAAAAAATCAGTCCGTTTCCTGTTTGGAATGATTTTCTATTTTGTTTGACTGCCAGACAGGGAGACAGACTAAATAATTACCTCACTCCTTTGTGCATGCACGATCGGGATGATATTTCATACAATTTGCCAAATTCAGAGCCAAAGTACTGCTAAACTGCAGGTTCGTGTTCCGATTCATGTTCTACACTCTACAGGGTTCAAAATTTAAAAATAAATTGAAATCAAGTATTTCCTCAATCAGATACTGACGTCTGTAGACAGACAGACAGACAGACAGAGACAGACAGACAGACAGATGAACCACACACACACACGGTACAATTAGATGATTACGCCAAAAACTAAAAGGGCAGCAACCACACTCCGAGTGACTGAGGCAGTTGCGGTCAGGTTTCCGGACTGTTGGTAAACCAAAAACAACTGAAACAGGACTCGTGCCACAATGTTCGTGATAGAAAATCAACTCTTTATTTACAATGTACCCAAATTTCCTCGAATACCTGAAATCGAGACTTACCTTAACATATATAAAAAACAAAAGCTCACCAAATGTGCCAACACAATCTCTGAATTCTGTAACCAAAGCAGTAAAGTACAGTTATGTGGATGCATTGATGAGATGTTGCATAAAGCAATTGATGATGGCCTTGATGGAATAGTGAGCAGTAGAGGCAATCAACTAATTTACAATGGATCAGTTGATGATCGAATTGATGGTAACCTATAGTGAGAGATAGATGCATAGGCAACAAATATACAATGAATGCAATTGTGAAGCCGAGAACAAGTCGGAAGAAGAAGAAGAAACAGGACCGGTGTAGCACAACGGTGCTGAGAAATGATGCTTTGTTTATCATCTGTGCAACGTGTAGCGGTTTGGACCCACGACGTCAGCCGCAACCAGGGGAAGTCGAGCTGTTAGGTCCTCCAGAGTAGCTCACTACAGTCTTGCCATGGGGGATCACCAGTGCGATGAAAGGCCCAACAGGAACAGCCACTCATGAACAGCAAGCATGCCAAGTAGTCCATTTAGGCCGCGCTGAGGCCGGGCCTCTGTCTCTGACGAACGTAGACCATCCGAGGCCCACAGAGAGGATCTCACCGATCAATGGCATTCTCTCAAAATAACCGGGCATATATTGGCTTGATCACCCAGCCATACCATTGTTGTTTTGTATGCAGCCTGTGGCTGCTAGATGCATCATTTTTCTGGAAGCGCGTTTGTGCCACTGATGCAGTGCCCCAATTACCAGTGAGCTGGTACTCAATTTGCCAACCTCGGAAGGATGACAGGCTGGGGTCAACCACCCTGGTGTTCATTCAGCGATCGACAGGGATTCAAACCGGCTTTTGTCCCGGAGCAACAACAATATCAAGTTCCCTTACCCTGATTACATGTAGAAGAATTCCATTTGTCGATCTTTCATCTTTGCAAAACGGTCCATCACCCTGTCATATAGACAGTCTTGGCTCTTGAGGTCCTGAAGCAAATTAGATTCTATTGAAATGCAGGCCAACGCAGACAGTCGATGTTGCCCCTTTGTATCCCGCAGGTAAGTTTTCATTCCCTTCAAGCAAGAAAACGAAGATTCTCCTGACACACCGGTCAAGGGAATAGTCAGCATCAACTTCAGCAGTTTACACACTTCTGGTATCGTTTCTGAAAGACCGTTCTCCATGATGAACTTGAATAGCTCTCCTGGTGGTTTGTGGAAACTGGCATCCTCGTAGATGGCTTGCAGTTCATTCTTCAACCGCTGTTCGTCAAAAAACGGGTACGTCTCAAGCAGGACCTTCATCTCCTTGAGGGGAAACGCCTTTCCTTTGGAGACGTCTTTAAAGAGCTTACAATCTAGAATCTGGAAGAAATCGAGCTTTTTCATGTCGATAAACCTCTCTGATAACTGACAAATAATTGCATCGAGAACGTCGAAATACAAGCGCTTGTACATCTCCGTTGTGTTCAAGTCATGACGGCTTCTTTTACGTTTGCTTTCTTCTTCGTGACCAAGGAGCTGCAAAGTTTCTTCATAAAATCCCTTAAACCTGGCATTGTTCCTGAGTTGTGACAAGGCAAGGAGGGTACTGTCAATTACGTCAAACGACTTTAGAAGGTCGAGAGGCTTAAACCGGAGGGTTTCCAAGAGTACCTCTGCGTGTCCAAATATTGCACGAAAGACGGAAAGGAGAAAAACAAACTTGAAATCGCATAGGGTACGTTTTAGAGCAACGCTCCGTGCAATTGATTCGCCGTCACAACCGGGTTCGTTTATCACTCTGTTGAACACGATTTTGAGCGATTGCCGTCCTTCGTAAACTGCTTGGACAGCATGACTCTTAAAGTTCCATATACTCGCAGAACCACTTGGAACTCGGCCACGGCGAGCGCCAGCCTCTTCCAGTAGAGACGTTTGTTTTGCCGAGTGAGGGAAATTTTTTTGAAAACCATCGAGACATGCAAAAAACAGTTTAGCATCCTGGATAGCTCGAGTACCCTGTGACAGCACTTGCTGTAAGTCATGAGCGTACGAATGTATGAAAAGCACATACGGGCAAACGGAATTCACACATGCTCCGACTCCACTGCTCTGGCCTGCCATACAACTGGCACCATCGTATGATTGCGAGACCAGCTTAACCGTAGGGTTGTACTTATCAAGCCTTCTCAAGATGATTGCTGTCAGAGTCTCGGGAGTTCTGTCTTGGCTGATGTCAAGAAATCCCAAGAATCTCTCACAAATATCCCCTTTCTTGTTCACGTACCGAACGACGATAGTTAGCTGAGGCTTGCACGAAAAATCTGTGGCGTCATCAACCTGAACACTTATGAAGGGAGCAGCGGCGATTTCGCTGTCAATTTCATCGTTGACGATGTGAGCAATGCTGTCAATTATATCGTGCCGAATCGTTTTCGACAAATCCCGGAAAACTGCAGCACATTTCAAATGCTCTGCAAGTACGTCGTCGTACTCGGTTAAAATTTGCGCCAGTTCGACAAAATCCCCCTCGTTACAACTCGCTCTTGATTTGTCGTGTCCCCAAAATGCCAGCTCACGTTTTCCGAGAAACAAAACCGCATTGATGAGTCGACGTAGGATGTCTCTGTTTTTCGTTACCTGTTCGTTGTGGTTTTTTGCGCCATTCGTAGCAGCCCGACTTGAATCCTCGTTAATTCTCACTTGATCAAACAGTTTGAGTTTCAAGCTTGCTGTTACGTGAGCTTTGGACTTTCCGTGCCTCTCAATGGCCCGAGAGAGGTTTTTTAAATCCGAAAAGCCTTTCTTGGTCCACGGATTGCTGTTCGTTGCAGACGCAACGCCGTCACTCGATTCCTTACTGTCAAATAACAAACAAGGCCAACAGTACAGTCTCCTTTGTGTCATAGATCCCGTGAGCCAATCCGTTTTCTTGTACATCTCTTCGGAGAAGCGCCGCTTAACACATTTGCTTGGACCATCAACGTGTGTGATGTCAAGCTTCGGAGAAGGCCGACCCTCTCGCTTTATTCGTAACTGCTGTTCAAATGGCAATTTGCAAAACTCATGATCCATCAAGTAGTCTAGATTGCCATCCATCGTTGTCGGGACAGGGTTATCGCTATGTATTAGTGTGTGACTTATCAAAGACGACTGCTGTGAGAACGTTTTCGTACAAACATTGCAAGTATACGTCCGGTCCCATGTGTGAGTACGCATGTGGTACTGATAGTATATCAACTCATCAAATTCCTTACCACATATGGTGCACTTGCATGGACACTCCCTTGTATGACTGTGCATGTGCACCCGACAGCGGAATGACCGACTGAATCTCTTTCCACAAATATTGCAAACATACGGCTTCTCCCCTGAATGAACAAGTGCGTGAATGAGAAGAACCGCTTCAGACGCGAACGACTTTCCGCAGACTTTGCAACTGTACAGATGGTCTCCCGTGTGACTTTGCATGTGTACCTCGAGGTTTGATGATCGATGGAATCTCTTCCCACATACGGTACAAGAGTATGGCTTATCCCCGTTGTGAATGCGTTTGTACATTGTATCACTGGAAACCGGTCGGTGCCTCTTCATGTGCATCTTCAATGAGGCCTTGGTGGTGAAGCTGTGAGAGCAAGAGGTGCAGGGGAACTTCTTTGTGAACTTCTCGTGCATCCCTGTAAAGAGAAAAATTATTTCTCAACACGTGGTTCACTGGAAAGAAAAAGTATGTCGATGGCTTATGAATGTTGACACTGGGACAATTGTGTACGACAGAAGTGATTCTTGGGGAAAATGCCAGGGGCATAGAAAAGGCCCATTTATATAAGGGTATGTGCCATGTGGCAAACTATAGAAAAGAAGGGACATTCAAAAAAAATATCTTTGCATGCTGAACTACCCTTGTGTTCCGAGGAGGAACCAAGTAATGCTCCAGAAAAGTTCATATAAAGGGGCGCCCCACATCTGGCAAATAATATACTCTTGCGGTTTTGTAAATAAAGGCAACCACCCCCCCCCCCCCCCCCCATAGTTAGTTACACCACAACATGTAGCCTCGCTTAGTTAGTTATTTCTTATTAAATGTGAAGTATAGTCTCCTTCCCAGTGTTAGTATGCGTTGAGGCAGGCAGGGTAATGGTCGGCCTCATTGCAGCCTAAAGTGCCTCGTCATGGGCCTAGGCCAGGCCTTGCAGGCCCGAAGGAGGAGCTGGAAGGCGTGGCCGGTGAGCAACGAGCAGACAATGGGAGCTGAAGGGAGTGGCCAAGGGTGACCAATAAGGGGCTGTCACGACACGTGACCCCAGGCGGCCAATGGAGGCCCATGGAACATTCGAGTGGGGTGTCGGGGGGGGGGGGCTATAAAACCCGGCCCGGACCCCCCGGTCTCTCTCTGGCAGGCTGGCTCTCTCTTGCCAGCCTGCCAGAGCTCTCTCTTGCAGTCTGACTAACTGCTGGGAAGGCAATGGCAAACCACCCGATATCACCCTTGCCAAGCAGCCAAGGAAAATTTCCCTTTTGAGTGCAGAGAAAGACAGTTTGACGAGAAAACGGACACATGACGCTTCAGTCACATTGGCCAGAGGTTCAGTGCGCCGGCTCTACGGATATAAAATGGCTTCCAATTGCAAGTTGTCACTATTAATATATAGAGAATCTAGTAGCCGTTTGTAGGAGAATAAATACATTTCCAATAGAATTAGGTTTTCTTGTTGACTTAATTGGCGGAAAAGGACGTTTTCGTTTGAAGGAATAACTTGTGGTGAGAATATTTCTTTTAACTTCTGCTCTCCCACGATGAAGCTGATTCTGATGGCCTTTCTCTCACTCACCGCAGGCAGGTTGGTGGTCTTTCTATCTTCTACTGACTCCTCTCCGGCCTAGCTCCTCCTGCTCTGTGCTCTGTCCCCCAAATATTCCTTCAGGACAGACAAGATCTGCCAGAAACACTCTTCTGGTTAAACTACCAAAATAAAGACTCTCTGCTCACCTTCACTCTTTCATTTCTCTTTTCACCTGCCTCTGGAACAAACTCCCTCACTCCCCCACTCTCTTCAATCCCACTCCTCTCTCCAGGGGTTTAACTCCAGTAGTTTAACTTTAACATCCACCAATTCATGTTTGAACAGCTGTTCACCACCATCTCTTATCTTCCCCCATCCAAAACCTTAATCTTTTCTACCTCTGTTAATGCACCCCAAATCCACTTTTTGGAAATTCTGACTTCTTTCCTGGAAGTCCTAGCAGTGTCCATGTGTTTTATACCTCTCCCAACCCCCCTCACCCCTCCACTCCCCCAAGCCCTCTCCCTCCAACAAATCTCCCGATGTCCCTGTTCTCTACTGTTGTGCTTGTGTGCTTTTCCTCTCTCTCCCAACCTTGTCTCCCACTCCCTTTATGTTTTTTGTGATTAATGTTAGCATTACACAAGCCTCGATTTTGGTATACAAAAAAGAAAGAAAAAAAAGGTGTGCAAACAAGCGACACTTAAGATTATACACCACCCGTGAAATGATGTGCTTCTACCTCCACAAGGCATTGTCAGAGCGTTCTTCTGTACACCTCACATGTACACAACAAAGATCGTGCAAGCAATAGTAATTGGAGTCCCAGGTTCTGTTTGCAAGGAAAATTCATTTCAAATGGAGTGTGCAATGTTGATGGAGTTTGCAATGAATATACCTTGACAGCATAAGAACCACCGGTAGAGGCCATTTTTCCCCGCAAAGCCTTTTTTCGGGCACCATGGACCCATTTTGAAGCAATGTTTTACGGCCGGATGCCCTTCCTGCCGCCAACCTGTTAGTCGCCTCTTGCGACACACAGGGAATTACCAGTGAACTGATACTCAATTTGCCGACCTCGGAAGGATGACAGGCAAAGTCAACCCCCCTGGCGTTAATTCAGCGATCGGCCGGGATTCGAACCCAGGATCCGAGGATCCCAACCTGGCACCCTAAGTGCTTAGTCACATATGATGCTGCCGCCGCATGGTTCTGCGGTTTGTAGATGGGATTTTTACAAATCGTACGGCTTTGCGGGCTGCGGCAGCAGTGTTCACAAATGTTACGGGGTCCGCACGGCAATCGTAAAAGTCATGTAATCAAAATGCGTGAGGAGACCGCAAGGCGAACCACGAGGCGCCCTCACGGTGACCGCAAGGCAATCGCAAGGCAATCGCAAGGCGCCCGCACGGTTGTTGCGGCCGCCGTAAGGGCGCCGTGAAGCCGCCGCAAGGTTGTTGTGGCGGGTATATAAGGCGCGGCTCTGCGTACATTAGGATTTATTTCCAGATTTCAAGATGCCACCAAAAGGGAGTAAAGTGAAAAAGAGGAAAGCGAAAGAAGTTTGTGGAGGCACCGGACAGACAGAGAGAAGAGTTTGAAGACAGGGAACAACATAGAGAAGACATGGATGAAGATGAAGGGGAAGGTGATGAAGAAGCTGAGTCGGCCAAGTATGAGTTGTTTGATAAGATAGTTGCTTTGTTTGAGGAACGGCTCTACTTTTATGATGTCGGCGATGAAAACTACAGCAACAGGAAGAGGAAGGATGCAGAATTGGCAGACTTTGCCGACAACATCTACTGGACCCGTAAGTATTTGTTAAACTGTGCATAATTTTCAGTAATACGGTATTAGTGCGCATAAAAGCACATGTGCTTATAAATGAAAAATGGTATTTTTTTCTTTTAATTAAACTGTCAAAACATTTTGATTATAAGCACATGTGCCAGTGTTCGAACAAGATGTGCACCCATCAAGTGACAACTATCAGAGAGAGTTGGCATGTTTTTCAGCAATGAACATCACAATCTTTTTCTCAATATGAAATTCATTCTCCGATTCATATCTTTCATTGGTACCTAATCCATGCATCAACAGATATGATTGATGATAGAATAAACAATATCAGGTACAACTTTCTTCGTGATAAGCAAAATGCTAGATAGTATAGTGTAGCCTAGAATGTGGCATCTAAGTGATAATACATTCATTTGCAATCTTGTTCCGAGTTTTGAAAATTTGACCGCCCATCCTGATTAATGAATTATTTCCTTTCATTAGCACATGTGCTTATATTCGAATCCAAATTAACTTAGTTCGGTACAAAAGGGGCAAATCAGAAACAGAAAAGGGTCCTTGGTCTAGCTTAAGTCCTGGGAATGGGTTCCTTTACCAGCTTGTGAAGACCTTGCCAAGTGGTTTGCAGATGAGATTAGGGCAGGGGTTCTTTACCTTTTTTGAGTCATGGACTCCTTTGAGAATCTGGTGAAAGCTACGGAACCCTCCCCAGCAATGGTGGTAGTTCCATCTTCTGGAGAAGCCACTTGCCACTCCTTGCCAGGCGTCATGGGTCGAAGGGAGCACCAGGACCTCATCTTTGTACTCGGCTACAATGGCACTGCACACCTGCGGCACCAGGATGGAGATAGTGTTATGGGCAACACGAAAATTGAACGCCAGACTGTGGTACGAGTCACCCGTCACCAAAAAGCGCAACATGATGGCCAGTCTGAGTCCAGGCGCCAGGGCAGGCCTGCTGTCATCGCTCTTCGTAATTCTGGGAAGTAGCCGGTCCAGCATCTCACGAAACATGGCGGGCTCAATGCGCAGGTAGGACTTGAAATCCCCCCGGGACTCCCTCATGAGTTCCTGCATCAGGGTGTCGTAGTGTCCCAGGGTGGAACGCCGCAACAACCAGGGCTTCACCCACACCATTCGTCTTCTTCTCTCCTGACGGGCCCACTCTTCTTCTAACACTACTATAGCTACTATAATTTCTTCCTGCCGGCGGCCGATCTGCCTCAGTCGTAATCTCAGGTGTGCCAGGCGCAGTCTCTGTGGTGAAATCAACGCCATCTTGACGATCTGGCTAGTGTCACACCAGGCAATATATACCTCTTCAGAAAGATGATCGTACGGCGGCCGCCAACTCACGGTTGCCGTTAGGCCATCGTACGGCAGCACTAAAGTCACTGCACGGCCGCCGTACGATATTTAGAACATTGTACGGCCATCTCACGGAGGCTGCAAGACCACCGTGAGGTGACAGTAAGGAGGCCTCACGGTTGTTGCGGCTGCCGTACGATTTTCTAGGCACACCAGACAGGGTAAAAACCGTGAGGTGACCTTGAGGTCACCTCACGGCAACCGTACAGTGACCTTGCGATACTGCATGGGGTGGGGTTGCGGCCTACGGCTTAGCGATTTCCGAAAAAAAGTTTAATGTCAAATTTAAAAAATCATAAGCCCCTGCGACGAGCAAAAAACCTTGAGATCGCCTCACGGCTACCGTATCTACCGTGCGGCCACCGCACGGTTATGGCAATTTTGGGGACTTACGGCCGCCGCCAACATGCCGCAGGCCATTTGTGACCGAGGCATAACCACTAAGTCAAATTCCTTGACAGCATAATATTAACTAACTGCTATGACTGCTAAGGTTTCTCAAGGAAGTAAATCGACGGAAAGGTAATTCGACGTTGACAGAATAGTTTGTGGATTTATTTTGATTATTACTTCCGGTACATGTGCAAACCAGCGACACTTACATTATACACCACCCATGAAACTTCGTGCTTCCACTCACACAATAAATAAACAAGGCATTATCAGAGCATTATTATATCCGCCACCGAAGGTGGATGGAGGTTATGTTTTCACCACTGTCTGTTTGTTTGTGAACAATATATCTCAAAAAGTTGTGGACGGATTCGCACGAACTTTGGCGGAGACGTTGGGTATGTGACAAGGACTAATCGCTTCGATTTTGGTGAAGATCTGAATGTGGATTCGGATATGAGAATTATTTAATTTTTAAAGTAATTCTTCACCATTGGGAGATAGGGCCAAAACCGATACTTAGCAAGATATCTCAAAAAGTTATGTATGGATTTGGACGAAACTTGGTGGATAGATTGTGTGTGTGACAAGAACGAATCGATTCAATTTTGGTGAAGATCTGAATATGGATTCCAATACGAGAATTATTTAATTTTTAAGTGATTCTTCACCATTGACAGATCGGGTCAAAAGCGATTATATGACATGATATTTTAAAAGGTTATGGACGAGTTATGACTAAACTTGGTGGACGAGTTGGTTTGGTGACAAGAACAAGCCGATTAGATTTTGGTTCAGGTCTGAATCCAGATCCGGCCAATCAGTGGGACACAAAACATAAACTGTTCAGCCTGGCGGATATGCCGAGATATTGATGGGATATGCCGAGCGGATAGCAATCCGCGATCCGAGCTGTTAGCCAGTGACTAGACCCGATTATAGCGGTTGGGATCGTGCCACGCTTACCCAATTGAGAAATGACTAGGACGATCGGATGGAGAATAAATCAGAAAGAACAAGGTAATTTATTACAAATGTACAAAGAAGAAGAGGAAACGAAAGAATGTACAAGAAAGAAAGAGGAAGGAAAAGTACACAGGGCAGTCTTAAACAGTCTTACTCTATTCCCTGGACACGGGCCCGATCGCTCTCAGATTCGGTCTCAGACTCCAGACTCACGCGGGGATGTAGATGGTAGGGTGGAGATGGTAGGGTGGAAGGTCCGGCGATGGTGTCCAGGCTCTGGTCCGGCTCCGGTCCTTGACTCGTACCAGACGATGAAACCCGGCAGGCAGCTCTCCGTGTAGCGTAGTGCGAGCGGACAATTATCGTGACGGGGAAAGGTAAGCTTGGGCTATCGGCGTACGTAATTTGTGTACCGGCGCTTTTGTACTCGCGCTACCGGTCTTACTCGCTCCAAGCGCCTCCTCCCCAATGTCCTGCATGCTGCAGTTCTCAGTAATGCGTGCCGCGCGCTCGCCCAGTCAGCCCTCTCATGAAGCGCAATTCATTCCAATACCAATCTTTGGCTTCAGTTCTCTCGTAAAGCGCACGTCCCAGGTCAAGCGCCTCTCTCTCCCCGCTCAGACCTGAAGATCAACCTCCTTTCACAGGTGCAGTTGTGTCAGTCCTTCTCAAATCGCATCAGTCCTTACGAAGGCTTTGTGTTCGTGCTTTTATATCCCAAGCCAGCGAACGCTCTCGAAGCCCAAAACCACGCCTGTCAGGCGATCTCACTCCAGCCCTGGTTGGCTGGTTATGGCTTACCAGCCCCGCCTTGATGGCTGGGTGATGTGGCCACACCTCCATCCTGGCGCTCCGCCCTCTTTTCTGGCCTTACCTCGTGGGTTTCTGTGCTGGTTTGAGCAGAAGCCCAGCGAGGTTGCAAACGCCGCTGGCCCTAAAGGGCGAGGGCGATGGCTAGCGCTTAATGGCGTCGCTTGGAGGGGAGGCTGCCAAAATGAACGGATGGGGACCTACTCTTATTTGTTTGAGACAACGCAGATTCAACTATTGGGAATAGCCTTATCTAAACACATACTAAGAAATAACTGACGTCCTAAGGTGACCTACGTGTTGCTTGTGGCCTATCTATGGGGTGCTACCTTTAACCTTTAATGATGTTATATTTACAAGTGTGGGTTCTCAAAACCGCAACAATATCATGTTATTTTTATAATCGCTTTTGGCCCGATCTCTGAATGGTGAAGAATCACTTAAAAAATTAAATAATTCTAATAAGTGAATTCATATTCAGATGTTCACCAAAATATAATTGAATTGTCCTTGTCACACACACAACCGGTCCACAATGTTTCGTCCAAATCCGTCCACAACTTTTTGAGATATCCTGCTATATATCGTTTTTGGCCCCAGCTCTCAATGGTGAAGAATCACTTAAGGAATTCTACTAGCCGGATCCGAATCTGAATCTTCACCGAAATCGAATCATTTCGTCCTTGTCACATACCCAAGCTCTCTGCCAAATTTCGTCCGAATCCATCCACAACCTTTTGAGATATCTTGTTCACAGAATTTGCCAGACAGACAAACAAACAGACAGGGGTGAAAACATTATCTCCATCCACCAAAGGTGGCAGAGGTAACTAGTCTTACTCGTAAGCCTGGTGTTGGCCTAACGGTTAAGGTGGAAACCTTAATATTTTAAGGTCTTGAGTTTGAGTCCCTGTTATGCCGTTAAATAACACCACGTGGGTCGACCCAGCCCATCATCCCTCTGAAGTAGGCAAACAGATAAAACGATCGATGAAATCAACCTGACATTGATCGGGGAATGATAACCGCTGTGGAAAGCAAGGAGAAGCTGATGTTTTGGGCATTAACCCTTCATCGGGGCGAAATAAATGCTATGAACCAAAATGCATTTCGTACTTACCATCGTCCAGGTCTCTTCCCTCAACTGCATGATCAACAAAGTCCTCGTCTTCTTCATTCATCCCCAGGAATATAATCGATTCCTCGTCTTCATCAGCCTCATCCCCGTGAGCCTTCCCATGGGCAGGCACAAGGGGCCATTTTAAGTCCTGCTGCACATGCCGAGACTCCATGTACTGGCAGAGCTCGGTGTACATGGTGAAGGTGAACTTTTGTGCGACCAAAGAGCAGAGTCGGACCCTCGCCGAAGCGGGCTCGGCGCGGGCACAGAGAGCTCCGAGGATCTCGATCCCAAGACCCGTAACTGTGGCTCGGAGCGACTCCTCCGTCAAGCCCTGGATCTCCAGCCAGGCCGGGACGGGACAGATTTTGTCCTCGGCTCCTTTTGATTCCATCACCTGACAGAAAGCAATGTCAGAAAAGGAAAAAAACAAAGTAAATTGTTTTTAGAATGTTTGCACACTTGGATATTTTGGATATATTAGACACAGCAACCAATATACTGGTGAAATGGAGAGGATCGTTGAGAAAAACTGGTGTAACCTCCCCCCTTAGACCTTTCAACTGCCCATGAATTTACATATTCAGTCTCTTAGCAAAGGAGGAATGAATAATACATGTAATTGACACATGCGGGAAAATGAATTGATATATGTGGGAAAATGAATTGACATGTGGGAAAATGAATTGACATGTGGGAAAATTAATTGACATATGTGGGAACATTAATTGACATGTGGGAAAATTAATTGATTTATGTGGGAAAATTAATTGACATGTGGGAAAATGAATTGACAAATGTGGGAAAATTAATTGACATAAGTGAAAATGAATTGACAAATGTGGGAAAATTAATTGACAAATGTGTGAAAATGAATTGACAAATGTGTGAAAATTAATTGACATATGGGAAAATGAATTGACAAATGTGTGAAAATTAATTGACATATGGGAAAATGAATTGATTTATGTGGGAAAATTAATTGATTTATGTGGGAAAATTAATGATTTATGTGGGAAAATTAATGATTTATGTGGGAAAATGAATTGATTTATGTGGGAAAATGAATTGATTTATGTGGGAAAATGAATTGATTTATGTGGGAAAATGAATTGATTTATGTGGGAAAATGAATTGATTTATGTGGGAAAATTAATGATTTATGTGGGAAAATTAATGATTTATGTGGGAAAATGAATTGATTTATGTGGGAAAATGAATTGATTTATGTGGGAAAATGAATTGATTTATGTGGGAAAATTAATGATTTATGTGGGAAAATTAATGATTTATGTGGGAAAATTAATGATTTATGTGGGAAAATTAATGATTTATGTGGGAAAATTAATTGATTTATGTGGGAAAATTAATTGATTTATGTGGGAAAATTAATTGATTTATGTGGGAAAATTAATTGACAAATGGGAAAATGAATTGATTTATGTGGGAAAATTAATTGACATATGGGAAAATGAATTGATTTATGTGGGAAAATTAATTGATTTATGTGGGAAAATTAATGATTTATGTGGGAAAATTAATTGATTTATGTGGGAAAATGAATTGATTTATGTGGGAAAATTAATTGATTTATGTGGGAAAATTAATGATTTATGTGGGAAAATTAATGATTTATGTGGGAAAATTAATGATTTATGTGGGAAAATGAATTGATTTATGTGGGAAAATGAATTGATTTATGTGGGAAAATGAATTGATTTATGTGGGAAAATTAATGATTTATGTGGGAAAATTAATGATTTATGTGGGAAAATTAATGATTTATGTGGGAAAATTAATGATTTATGTGGGAAAATTAATTGATTTATGTGGGAAAATTAATTGATTTATGTGGGAAAATTAATTGATTTATGTGGGAAAATTAATTGACAAATGGGAAAATGAATTGATTTATGTGGGAAAATTAATTGACATATGGGA
Source organism: Myxine glutinosa (assembly GCF_964187855.1). Taxonomy (NCBI): domain Eukaryota; kingdom Metazoa; phylum Chordata; class Myxini; order Myxiniformes; family Myxinidae; genus Myxine; species Myxine glutinosa. The sequence goes on along the minus strand of NC_136261.1, from coordinate 405,326,215 downwards.
AAATGAATTGATTTATGTGGGAAAATTAATTGATTTATGTGGGAAAATTAATTGATTTATGTGGGAAAATTAATGATTTATGTGGGAAAATTAATGATTTATGTGGGAAAATTAATGATTTATATGGGAAAATTAATGATTTATGTGGGAAAATTAATGATTTATGTGGGAAAATGAATTGATTTATGTGGGAAAATGAATTGATTTATGTGGGAAAATTAATTGATTTATGTGGGACAATTAATGATTTATGTGGGAAAATTAATTGATTTATGTGGGAAAATTAATTGATTTATGTGGGAAAATTAATTGATGTGGGAAAATTAATTGACAAATGTGGGAAAATTAATTGACATGTGAAAATTAATTGACATATGGGAAAATGAATTGATTTATGTGGGAAAATTAATTGATGTGGGAAAATTAATTGATTTATGTGGGAAAATGAATTGACAAATGTGGGAAAATTAATTGATTTATGTGGGAAAATTAATTGATTTATGTGGGAAAATTAATTGATTTATGTGGGAAAATTAATTGATGTGGGAAAATTAATTGACATGTGTGAAAATTAATTGGCATGTGTGAAAATTAATTGCCATGTGGGAAAATTAATTGACATGTGTGAAAATTAATTGGCATGTGTGAAAATTAATTGGCATGTGTGAAAATTAATTGCCATGTGGGAAAATTAATTGACATGTGGGAAAATTAATTGATTTATGTAGGAAAATAAATTGACATGTGGGAAAATTAAATGACATGTATGAAAATTGACATATGTGGGAAAATTTATTGACATATGTGGGAAAATTAATTGACAAATGTGGGAAAATTTATTGACATGTATGGGAAAATTAATTGACATATGTGGGAAAATTACATGCCCAAATCAGGAATCAAACCCAGGTCCTCTGGTGAACCGTACCAGTGCTCTGGTATTTATTTATTTATTTAACAATCATTAATTCGTTTATAATACCTCATCTACCCGGTGTGTACCCCGGTTTAGAATAGGTACACCGTATCCCTGCGTGTCGTAACAAGCAACAAACAACATGCATTTTAAGGCCATTTTCCGTGCTAGAGCGGGGGTTAGCCTTGCGGTCCCCATGACAATCTTCTCCATTTTGCCCTATTTTCTGCATCTCTCTTGTTAACCCCTTTGCCCGCATTTCTTCTTCCACCATCTTTAGCCAAGTCTTTCTCGGTCTTCCCCGTCCTCTACTTCCTTCTACATTCATTTCCATCACTCTTCGCAACCAGTCACTTTCATCCTTCCTCAACACATGACCAAACCATCTCAACCTGTTCCTCTTCACAGCATCAATCACAGGCTCTATTCCCATCATCTTTCGCAATTCATCATTTGTCTTCCTCTCTCTCAACGATACTCCACACATCCACCGAACCATTCGCATTTCCACCCTTTCCAGCCTTCGTTGCTGCTCTACGTTCATTACCCATGTCTCGCTCCCAAAAATCATAACACTTCTCACACATGCAGCATACACCTTTCCCTTTAGCTTCAACGACACTCCCCTCCTCATCAGCACGCCACTCAGTTCCCAAAACTTCTTCCATGCACATCTCACTCCAGCAACTGTTGCCGAGTCTGATCCACCTTCTCCATTCAGCACGTCTCCGAGGTAGCAAAATGTTTTCACACCTTCCAGCTTCACACCGTCTCCAAGATCCAACTCAACATTTCCTCCTTCTGCAGCTCCCTCTGTGCACACCTTACATTTGAATGTAGCTGCCACACTGGATAATGACCCTCTCAGACCACAATATTTTTGATGAACCCACTCAGCGCACATTGTACATTGAATGGAGTTCACTCCGACACCCTTCCTGCACACAGCACACGCCAACTTCCCAGTTCTTTCCAACTCACCACATGCTTTACCACTTGCCATTACCTTCGTCTTTCCAATATTCACCATCAGATCTTTTGTCTCCATCCATTCCTTCCACTTGTTCATCTTTTCCTTCAGTCCATCCATACCTTCCGCAATCAACACCAGATCATCTGCATACAACAATTCCCATGGTAAACCTTCCTTTACGTTCTGAGCCAGCACCTCCATCACAGCTACAAATAGTAGTGGACTTAGTACCGACCCCTGATGCACTCCCACCTTCACCTCAAACTCACCACTGTTCCCGTCCTTCGTCCTTACAGCTGTGCGCGCTCTTTTCTACATTGCCATCACTACTCTGATCAACCATTCCTCCACTCCTAACTTCCTCAATGCCCATGTCACTACTTCGCGTGGAACCCTATCGAATACTCTCTCCAGATCAACAAACCCAAGAAACAACTTCTTCCTCTTCTCCATGTACTTCTCCTGCAACTGCCTTACAATAAAAAGCGCATCTGTCGTTCCTCTTCCTGGCATAAATCGAAACTGCATTTCGTCAATCTTCACTTTCTTCCTTATCCTCCTCTCCAACACCCTTTCCAATACGTTCATTCCATGCTCCAATAACTTTATCACTCGATACGAGCCACAGTCCAGAGGGTCACCTTTCCCCTTGTATAGAGGGACGAGGGTACTCAGTTCCCAATCCACTGGAATGTGGCCTTCTTTCACCACCAGATTACAGATCTCTGTCATTTTCTTCACACCCCAACTTCCTGCTGCCTTCAACATATCTCCCACATCTCCCGTCGGCCCTTCCGCTTTTCTACTCTTCATTGCGTTTATCGCTTCCTCAACTTCTGTCTCAGTTATCTTCTCTGCCGGTCGTAAAACTGGGTTACTCTCCATGTTGCCATCCCATTCATTCTCTGCATTCAACAGCATTTCCATATATCTCTTCCATCTTACTTTAATTCCATCTGGGTCCACAACGATTTGTCCCACTTCATCCTTCAAGCAACTCACCCCCATCACATCAAACCTCTCTTTCGCGATCTGCTTTGCAATCCTGAATACCGCTCTCTGACCCTCTTCCGAATCCAAGCGTTCTCCGAACATTTTCCTACATGCCTCCTGCGCCTTTGCTACCTCTTTCTTTGCAGCCTTCTTGGCTGCCTTGTAACTTTCATGCTCTGCCTTTTCTGCCCCCGTACCCTCCGCCTTCTGCCACTCCTTGAACTTCTTCCTCTTCTCGTCAATCCTCTTTCCAACTTCATCATCCCACCACCATGTTGCCGAGTGCCTCGGTGGTCCTTTTGTCCATCCACAAACCTCACCAACGGCTCCCAACAGACTATCTTTCATTGACATCCAACCAATTTCAAGCTCAACCACATCATCCTCTACCCCACTCAGACTCTCTTTTAATGCCTCCCTTACTGTCACCTCTTTCAACCTCCACACCTTCATTCTCGGTTTGTACTTCACCCGCCGAGCTCTCCTCACACCTTTCACCCTTATGTTGCAGACAACCAAGTGGTGCTGTGAAACAGCCTCCTCCCCCGGGATCACCTTTGTGTCCCGGAAGTGCCCCCTATCTCGCCTACGCACCATCAGGTAGTCATCGGTTGTCGTCGACCCACCTGACGTGTATGTAACAAGCTTATTATCCTCTTTCTGGAACTGAGTATTACAAATCAATAAATCAGCTCCATCAGCAAACTCCAAAATCCTTTCACCTTCTCCATTTCTCACACCAAATCCGTAACCCCCATGAACTCCCTCAAAACCGTCCATACTCCTTCCCACATGTCCATTTAGGTCTCCTCCAACCACAAAAACTTCCTCATCTTTCACATTTTCAATCAGCTTCTCTATTGCACACCACAACTTGTCCTTCTCTTCATTGCTCCGACCAACCTGCGGAGCATATCCAGAGATGACGTTCACCAAGAGCTTTCCAATCATAATTTTCACCATCATCAACCTTTCACTCACTCTTGTCACACTCACCACATTTACGACACGCAGGGATACGGTGTACCTATTCTAAACCGGGGTACACACCGGGCTCTGCGTGTCGTAAGAGTCGACTAAAAGGGTTGGCGTCAGGAAGGGGATCGGCCATAAAAAAAACATTGCCTCAAAAAAAAAAGAGAACCATGACAATTACAACTACATATGGGCAGGGTACAGCCCGAAGTACACCGTGGGGGACCCCACTCCCTCTCGTCAAAACTCAAGGTGGGGAACCCAATCGAAGCAAGGGTGGAAATCACTCCATTTATGACGACGAAACATCTGATGCCCGACGTGGAGATCGGTTTCTGAGGTTTGGGACATGGAATGTCGGGACAATGACAGTGAGATCAGGAGAAGTGGTGGAAGTATTGGTCAGAAGAAGAGTGGACATATGTTGTGTGCAGCAGACGAGATGGAAGGAAGTCGTGTGAGAATGGTTAAGGGTAGGCTGGGACGGAAATACAAGTTTGTGTGGCAAGGGTGTCCAGAAGGCGTGAATGGTGTTGGTGTCCTGTTTTCTGAGGAGTTTGTAGACAGTGTGTTGAGTGTGACGAGAGCGAGTGAAAGGTTGATGATGGTGAAAATGATGATTGGAAAGCTCGTGGTGAACGTCATCTCGGGATATGCTCCGCAGGTTGGTTGGAGCGATGAAGAGAAGGACAAGTTCTGGTGTGCGATAGAGAAGCTGATGGAAAACGTGAAAGATGAGGAAGTTGTTGTTGTAGGAGGAGACCTAAATGGACATGTGGGAAGGAGTATGGACGGTTTTGAGGGAGTTCATGGGGGTTACGGATATGGTGTGAGAAATGGAGAAGGTGAAAGGATTTTGGAGTTTGCAGATGGAGTTGATGTGTTGATTTGTAATACTCAGTTCCAGAAAGAGACCTGCAGTTCCAACCAACCTGCAGAGAATAAGCTTGTTACATACACGTCAGGTGGGTCGACGACAACCGTTGACTACCTGCTGGTGTGTAGGCGAGAAAGGGGGAACCTCCGGGACACAAAGGTGATCCCGGGGGAGGAGGCTGTTTCACAGCACCACTTGGTTTTCTACGACATAAGGGTGAAAGGTGCGAGGAGAGCTAGGCGGGTGAAGTACCAACCGAGAATGAAGGTGTGGAGGTTGAAAGAGGTGACAGTGAGGGAGGCATTAAAAGAGAGGCTGAGTATGGTCGATGATGATGTGGTTGAGGTTGAAAGTGGTTGGATGTCAATGAAGGATAGTCTGTTGGGAGCCGTTGGTGAGGTATGTGGATGGACAAAAGGACCACCGAGGCACGCGGAAACATAGTGGTGGGATGATGAAGTTGGAAAGAAGATTGATGAGAAGAGGAAGAAGTTCAAGGAGTGGCAGAAGGCAAAGGGTATGGGGGCAGAAAATGCAGAGCATGAAAGTTATAAGGCAGCCAAGAAGGCTGCAAAGAAAGAGGCAGCAAAGGCGCAGGAGGCATGTCGGAAAATATTTGGAGAACGCTTGGATTTGGAAGAGGGTCAGAGAGCGGTATTCAGGATTGCAAAGCAGATAGCGAAAGAGAGGTGTGATGTGATGGGGATGAGTTGCTTTCAGGATGAAGTGGAACAAATCGTTGTGGACTCAGATGGAATTAAAGGAAGATGGGAGAGATATATGGAAATACTGTTGAATGCAGAGAATGAATGGGATGGCAACATAAAGAGTAACCCAGTTTTAGGACCGGCAGAGAAAATAACCGAGAAGGAAGTTGAGGAAGTGATAAAAGCAATGAACAGTAGAAAAGCAGGAGGGCCGACGGGAGTTGTGGGAGATATGTTGAAGGCAGCGGGAAATTAGGATGTGAAGAGAATGACAGAAATCTGCAATCTGGTGGTGAAAGAAGACCGCAAAAAAGTGGATTAGGAACTGAGCACCCTCGTCCCTCTACACAAGGGGAAAGGTGACCCTCTGGACTGTGGCTCGTATCGAGCGATAAAGTTACTGGAGCATGGAATGAAGGTATTGGAAAGGGTGTTGGAGAGGAGGATAAGGAAGAGAGTGAAGATTGACGAAATGCAGTTTGGATTTATGCCAGGAAGAGGAACGACAGACGCACTTTTTATTGTGAGGTAGTTGCAGGAGAAGTATATGGAGAAGAGGAAGAAGTTGTTTCTTGGGTTTGTTGATCTGGAGAAAGCATTCGATAGGGTTCCACGTGAAGTCGTGACATGGGCATTGAGGAAGTTAGGAGTGGAGGAATGGTTGATCAGAGTAGTGATGGCAATGTACAAAAGAGCGCGCACAGCTGTAAGGATGAAGGACGGGAACATTGGTGAGTTTGAGGTGAAGGTGGGAGTGCATCAGGGGTCGGTACTATGTCCACTACTATTTGTAGCTGTGATGGAGGTGCTGGCTCGAAACGTAAAGGAGGGTTTACCGTGGGAGTTGTTGTTTGCAGATGATCTGTTGTTGATTGCAGAAAGTATGGATGGACTGAAGGAGAAGATGAACAAGTGGAAGGAATGTATGGTGACAAAAGGTCTGAAGGTGAATATCGGAAAAACGAAGGTTATGGCAAGTGGTAAAGCATGTGGTGAGGTGGAGAGAACTGGGAAGTGGCCGTGTGCTGTGTGCAGGAAGGGTGTCGGAGTGAATTCCATTCATTGTACAATGTGTGCTGAGTGGGTTCATCAAAAATGTAGTGGTTTGAGAGGGTCATTAACCAGTGTGGCAGCTACATTCAAGTGTAAGGTGTGCACAGAGGGAGCTGCAGATGGAGGAAATGTTGAGTTGGATCTTGGAGACGGCGTGAAGCTGGAAGGTGTGAAAACATTTTGTTGCCGAGGAGACATGCTGAATGGAGAAGGTGGATCAGACTCGGCAACGGTTGCCATAATGAGATGTGCATGGAATACGTTTTGGGAACTGAGTGGCGTGCTGACGAGGGAGTGTCGAAGCTGAATTGAAAGGTGTATGCTGCATGTGTGAGAAGTGTTATGATTTATGGGAGCGAGACATGGGTAATGAACGTAGAGCAGCAACGAAGGCTGGAAAGGGTGGAAATGCGAATGGTTCGGTGGATGTGTGGAGTATCGTTGAGAGAGAGGAAGACAAATGATGAATTGCGAAAGATGATGGGAATAGAGCCTGTGATGGATGCTGTGAAGAGAAACAGTTTGAGATGGTTTGGTCATGTGCTGAGGAAGGATGAAAGTGACTGGTTGAGAAGAGTGATGGAGATGAATGTAGAAGGAAGTCGAGGACGGGGAAGACTGAGAAAGACTTGGCTAAATATGGTTGAAGAAGAAATGCGGGCAAGGGGGATAACAAGGAGAGATGCAGAAGATAGGGCAATATGGAGAATATTGTCATGGGGACCGCAAGGCTAACCCCTGCTCTTGCAGGGAAAATGGCCTTAAAATGCCTGTTGTTGTTTTGTTGTGTCATACCTCATCTGCAGTCAATAAATAAATTAACTGAAACATAATACGTGCATCGTGAAAATAGTTCACATTAATAATATGGAGTGATGCGCCTTGTGTTGGACACGTGACATGAATAATATGGGATGATTCCCCTTGTGTTAGACACGTGATATGAATAATATGGAGCGATTCCCCTTGTGTTAGACACGTGATATGAATAATGTGGAGTGATTCCCCTTGTGTTAGACACGTGACATGAATAATATGGAGTGATGCCACTTGTGTTCGACACGTGACATGAATAATATGGAGTGATGCCCCTTGTGTTAGACACGTGACATGAAAAATATGGAGTGATGCCCCTTGTGTTGGACATGTGACATGAATAATATGGAGTGATGCTCCTTGTGTTGGACATGTGACATGAATAATATGGAGTGATTCCCCTTGTGTTGGACATGTGACATGAATAATATGGAGTGATGCCCTCTGTGTTTGACACTTGACATGAATATGGAGTGATGCCCCTTGTGTTAGAAACGTGACATGAATAATATGGAGTGATGCCCCTTGTGTTTAGATACGTGACATGAATAATACGGAGTGATGCCCCTTGTGTTAGACATGTGACATGAATAATATGGAGTGATGCTCCTTGTGTTGGACACGTGACATGAATAATATGGAGTGATGCCCCTTGTGTTAGACACATGACTACTTGGCATAAATTCTGGATTCTGGAAGGGGGACAGGGGGGGGAGTATATATATATATTGTATATATGGTCGAGGCTTGTGAAAGAGCAAGACCAGGCGAGAATGAAATAAAATGGGAAGGGGGAAACAATAACAGTGGAGTGGAGGTGAGCGTAACATCAAGGGGCGGGGGAGAAGCACACACAGGTGAACAAGCTGCACACAGCAAGAAGATAAAAGGGAATGAAACAGAAAAGGAACAAACTGACAAAAAGAGTTGAGGAAGTGGGGAGGGGAGAACAACTTGGGATGTATGGAGTGTGTGTGTGTGTGTGTGTGTGTGTGTGTGTGTGTGTGTGTGTGTGTGTGTGTGTGTGTGTGTGTGTGTGTGTGTGTGTGTGTGTGTGTGTGTCCGTCCGAGCCGTGGTCTTTTTCACCATTTGAGCTTTTGTCATAAAATGTTCAATAAAGCTTTAATGTGAGAATATGGAGAAGAGAAATTTAAAAGGTCAAAGGTCAAATGTCAGCGCGACATAAAATCGTCAATTTCCATCCGATTGACCTGAAATTTGAAGGATTTGCATATTGGGTCACAGAATTGGTTCACCAATCAAAAGCTCGAAGGCGGTTTTGTTTTTTTAGATGAAAAGGTCAAAGGTCAAGGTTGCATAAAATCACTGACATAAAGCTGGCCAGCTTTAAAAAACGACATTACTTTCCGGTACAACTAATGAAAACATGCGCGATGAAAAAAAAGAAGTACAGTATCTACATTTACAGATGCTTTATAGTTATGCCTATAGTTACAGTTATTATTTTCAGATCACCAGCACAGAGGCAGCAAAAGTGGGGGAGGCGGGGGGGGGGGGGGGGGTGGAGGGGGGGAATAAAAAAATTAATGAAAGCTCCATACCCTTCGTAGACGAAGCTCCAAAACATAAAAATAATTAATTAATAGGTCAACAAAAAAAAAAGTGAAACTGAGCACGTGTCTGGAAATCAGCTGGGCAATCGAAACCGGATGTTCTGCGTGGGTCGAACCGGAAGTACAACAATAAAATGTCACACGTCATTCAGAAACGGACGGCTTCTGTATAAATAATAGAAACCAATTTGCAATTTCAGTGAAAGTTATGCAGTGAATTTCAGTTGTGTAATAAATTTATACTCCATTATTTCGAAGAAGAAGAAGTCAGAGTCTTACGAAACCATGGTTGTGTTGAGGAAGGGCAATCGGACGTGTTGTACGTCGTATGTAGATATGAAGTTGACAGTTCCTCAGATTTTTTTTTTGAACACAGTTGATTCTCGTGGAGGAAGGAGAACATTCCATCGCATTATTTAATTAGGCACAAATGATCGTCTAAACCGACAGCACAAGGTGAGTGGACCACGAAGTTGAATACCTGAACGCTTAAAGCAACAACAAGAAACCAGAAGCGGATGTGATGGGTCCCTCATTGTCCTGTGAATCTTCACCACAACATGTTTCTCAGACAACGTACAAATTAAGGGAAGGTTTGTCCGTGTTATTCGTTCGCCAATATTTCTGGGTCTTTACAATTTATATATATATATTCTCTTTTGTCAATAACCAAATGTACCCAACAAACCGAAACCAGAAAGAATCTGAACAGGAGGGCGCTTCTTCTTCTTCCGTATGCTGAGCATGTCAAAAACAACTAGAAATTCCCCCAAAAATTTGACTTTTATGCAACCTTGACCTTTTCATATAAACAAAACCAATCTGCCTCCAGCTTTTGATTGGTCAACCAATTCAGTAACCCAATACGCAAAGTGTTAAAATTTCAGGTCAATTGCATGACAATTGATGATTTTATGCAACGTTCACCTTTGACCATTTCATATAACAAAAAACAAAAAAAAGTTGATTTCTGGCTTTTGATTGGTTAACCAATTCAGTAACCCAATATGCCAATTCTTAAATTTCAGGTCAATCGGATGGAAATTGATGATTTTGTGCAACCTTCACCTCTGACCATTTCATTCAAATAAAAAAAACAGTTGATTTGCAGCTTTTGATTGGTTAACCAATTCGGTGACCCAATATGCAAATTCTTAAAATTTCAGGTCAATTGCATGACAATTAATGATTTAATGTAACCTTCACCTTTGACCTTTTCATCTAATAAAAACCCAGTCGGTTTCTGGCTTTTACTTGGTGAACCAATTCAGTAACCCAATATGCAAGTTCTTAAAATTTCAGGTCAATCAGATGGAAATTGACGATTTTACGTCAATTTACTTTACGTTCACCTTTTGATCGAAACAAAACCAATCAGCTTCTAGCTTTTGATTGGTTAACCAATTCAGTAACCCAAAATGCAAATTCTTTAAATTTCAGGTCAATCGGCTGGAAAGTGATGATTTTGTGCAACCTTCACCTTTGATCTTTTCATCCAAAAAAACAGTTGATTTCTAGCTTTTGATTGGTTAACCAATTCAGTGACCCAATATGCAAATTCTTTGAATTTCAGGTCAATCGGATGGAAAGTGATGATTTTGTGCAACCTTCACCTTTGACCATTTAATCTAAAAAAGTTGATTTCTCGCTTTCGATTGGTTAACCAATCCAGTGACCCAATATGCAAATTATTTACATTTCATGTCAATCAGATGGTAAATTGACGATTTTACGCAACCTTCACCTTTTGATCTAAACAAAACCAATCAGCTTCCAGCTTTTAATTGGTGAACCAATTCAGTGACCCAATATGCAAATTATTTAAATTTCAGGTCAATCAGATGGAAATTGACGATTTTACGCAACCTTCACCTTTTGATCGAAACAAAACCAATCGGCTTCCAGCTTTTAATTGGTGAACCAATTCAGTGACCCAACACGCAAATTATTTAAATTTCAGGTCAATCAGATGGAAATTATCGATTTTACGCAACCTTCACCTTTGACCTTTTCCTCACAAAAAACCCGGTTGATTTCTAGCTTTTGATTGGTGAACCAATTCAGTAACCCAATCCAATATGCAAATTATTTTAAATTTCAGGTCAATCGGATGGAAATTGATGATTTTATGCAACGTTCACCTTTGACCTTTTCATCTAAAAAACACAAAACCGTTGATTTCCAGCTTTTGATTGGTGAACCATTCAGTGACTCAATATGCCAATTCTTAAAATTTCAGGTCAAATTGACAAAAATTGATGATTTTCTGCAACCTTAACCTTTGACCTTTTGATCTAAAAAAAAAACAACCCAGTCGTTTTCTCGCTTTTTATTGGTGAACCCATTCAGTGACCCAATATGCAAATTATTTAAATTTCAGGTCAATCAGATGGAAATTGACGATTTTACGCAACCTTCACCTTTTGATCTAAACAAAACCAATTGGCTTTTAGCTTTTGATCGGTGAACCAATTCAGTGACCCAATATGCAAATTCTTAAATTTTCAGGTCAATCGGATAGAAATTGATGATTTTATGCAACCTTAACCTTTGACATTTTGATCTAAAAAAACCCGTCGTTTTTTAGGTTTTTATTGGTGAACCAATTCAGTGACCCAATATGCAAATTAATTAAATTTCAGGTCAATGAGATGGAAATTGACGATATTATGCAAACTTGAACTTTTGATCTAAACAAAACCAATCGGCTTCTAGCTATTGATTGGTGAACCAATTCAGTGACCCAATACGCAAATTCTTAAAATTTCAGGTCAATGAGATGGAAATTAACGATTTTACGCAACCTTCACTTTTGACCTTTTGATCTAAAATACCCAGTCTGTTTCTATCTTTTAATTGGTGAACCAATTCAGCAACACAATATGCAAGATTTTAAAATTTCACGTCAATTGCATGACAATTGATGATTTAATGCAACCTCCACCTTTGACCTTTTCATTAAAAAAAAAGTTGATTTCTAGCTCTTGATTGGTTAACCAATTCAGTGACCCAATATGCAAATTCTACAAATTTCAGGTCAATTGGATAGAAATTGATGATTTTATGCAACCTCCACCTTTCACCTTTTGATCTAAAAAAACAAAACAGTCGGTTTCTACCTTTTTATTGGTGAACTAATTCAGTGACCCAATACGCAAATTCTTTAAATTTCAGGTCAATCAGATGAAAATTGACGATTTTATGCAACCTTTACGTTTGACCTTTTCATCTAAAAAACACAAAATAGTTGATTTTTAGCTTTTGAATGGTGAACCATTCAGTGACTCAATATGCAAATTCTTAACATTTCAGATCAAATGGACAAAAATTGATGATTTTCTGCAACCTTAACCTTTGACCTTTTGTTCTAAAAAAAAAGGCGTTCTCTTGCTTTTTATTGGTGAACCAATTCAGTACCCAACATGCAAATTATTTAAATTTCAGGTCAATCGGCTGGAAAGTGATGATTTTGTGCAACCTTCACCTTTGACCATTTCATCTAAAAAAGTTTATTTCTCACTTTTGATTGGTTAACCAATTCAGTGACCCAATATGCAAATTCTTTCAATTTCAGGTCAATCAGATGGAAATTGATGATTTTATGCAACTTTGACCTTTTGATCTAAAAAAACAACCCAGTCGTTTTCTAGCTTTTTATTGGTGAACCAATTCAGTGACCCAATACGTAAATTCTTTTAAATTTCAGGTCAATTGGATGGAAATTGATGATTTTATGCAACCTTCACCTTTGACCTGTTCATCTAAAAAACACAAAACAGTTGATTTCTCGCTTTTGATTGGTGAACCATTCAGTGATTCAATATGCAAATTCTTAACATGTCAGGTCAAATGGACAAAAATTGATGATTTTCTGCAACCTTATCCTTTGGGACCTTTTGTTCTGAAAACAAACAAACAGTCGTTTTCTAGCTTTTTATTGGTGAACCAATTCAGTGACCCATTACGCAAATTCTTAAAATTTCAGGTCAACGATTTTACGCAACCTTCACCTTTGACCTTTTCATCTAAAAAAAAAACCAGTCGGGTTTTGGCTTTTACTTGGTGAACCAATTCAGTAACCCAATATGCAAGTTCTTAAAATTTCAGGTCAATTACATGACAATTGATGATTTTATGCAACGTTCACCTTTGACCATTTCATTTAACAAAAACCAAAAAAAAGTTGATTTCTGGCTTTTGATTGGTTAACCAATTCAGTAACCCAATATGCCAATTCTTAAATTTCAGGTCAATCGGATGGAAATTGATGATTTTGTGCAACCTTCACCTCTGACCATTTCATTAAAAAAAACAAAAAAACAGTTGATTTGCAGCTTTTGATTGGTTAACCAATTCGGTGACCCAATATGCAAATTCTTAAAATTTCAGGTCAATTGCATGACAATTGATGATTTAACGCAACCTTCACCTTTGACCTTTTCATCGAAAAAAAAGTTGATTTCTAGCTTTTGATTGGTTAACCAATTCAGTGACCCAACATGCAAATTCTTTAAATTTCAGGTCAATTGCATGACAATTAATGATTTAATGTAACCTTCACCTTTGACCTTTTCATCTAATAAAAACCCAGTCGGTTTCTGGCTTTTACTTGGTGAACCAATTCAGTAACCCAATATGCAAGTTCTTAAAATTTCAGGTCAATCAGATGGAAATTGACGATTTTACGTCAATTTACGTTACGTTCACCTTTTGATCGAAAGAAAACCAATCAGCTTCTAGCTTTTGATTGGTTAACCAATTCAGTAACCCAAAATGCAAATTCTTTAAATTTCAGGTCAATCGGCTGGAAAGTGATGATTTTGTGCAACCTTCACCTTTGATCTTTTCATCCAAAAAAACAGTTGATTTCTAGCTTTTGATTGGTTAACCAATTCAGTGACCCAATATGCAAATTCTTTGAATTTCAGGTCAATCGGATGGAAAGTGATGATTTTGTGCAACCTTCACCTTTGACCATTTAATCTAAAAAAGTTGATTTCTCGCTTTCGATTGGTTAACCAATCCAGTGACCCAATATGCAAATTATTTACATTTCATGCCAATCAGATGGTAAATTGACGATTTTACGCAACCTTCACCTTTTGATCTAAACAAAACCAATCGGCTTCCAGCTTTTAATTTGTGAACCAATTCAGTGACCCAGTATGCAAATTATTTAAATTTCAGGTCAATCAGATGGAAATTGACGATTTTACACAACCTTCACCTTTTGATCGAAACAACACCAATCGGCTTCCAGCTTTTAATTGGTGAACCAATTCAGTGACCCAATATGCAAATTATTGAAATTTCAGGTCAATCAGATGGAAATTAACGATTTTACGCAACCTTCACCTTTGACCTTTTCCTCACAAAAAACCCGGTTGATTTCTAGCTTTTCATTGGTTAACCAATCCAGTAACCCAATCCAATATGCAAATTATTTTAAATTTCAGGTCAATCGGATGGAAATTGATGATTTTATGCAACCTTCACCTTTGACCTTTTCATCTAAAAAATACAAAACCGTTGATTTCCAGCTTTTGATTGGTCAACCATTCAGTGACTCAATATGCCAATTCTTGAAATTTCAGGTCAAATTACAAAAATTGATGATTTTCTGCAACCTTAACCTTTGACCTTTTGATCTAAAAAAAAACAACCCAGTCGTTTTCTAGCTTTTTATTGGTGAACTGATTCAGTGACCCAATATGTAAATTATTTAAATTTCAGGTCAATCAGATGGAAATTGACGATTTTATGCAACCTTCACCTTTTGATCTAAACAAAACCAATTGGCTTTTAGCTTTTGATCGGTGAACCAATTCAGTGACCCAATATGCAAATTCTTAAATTTTCAGGTCAATCGGATAGAAATTGATGATTTTATGCAACCTTAACCTTTGACATTTTGATCTAAAAAAACCCGTCGTTTTTTTGGTTTTTATTGGTGAACCAATTCAGTGACCCAATATGCAAATTAATTAAATTTCAGGTCAATGAGATGGAAATTGACGATTTTATGCAAACTTGAACTTTTGATCTAAACAAAACCAATCGGCTTCTAGCTATTGATTGGTGAACCAATTCAGTGACCCAATATGCAAATTCTTAAAATTTCAGGTCAATGAGGTGGAAATTGAAGATTTTACCCAACCTTCATCTTTGACGTTTTCATCCAAAAAAAAGTTGATTTCTAGCTTTTGTTTGGTTAACCAATTCAGTGACTCAATATGCAAATTCTTTAAATTTCAGGGCAATTGCATGACAATTGGATGATTTAATGCAACCTTCACCTTAGACTTTTGATCTAAACAAAACCAATCGACTTCGAGCTTTTGATTGGTGAACCAATTCAGTGACCCAATATGCAAATTCTTCAAATTTCAGGTCAATCGGATGGAAATTGATGATGTTATGCAACTTTTACCTTTTGATCTAAAAAAAAAAACCCAGTCGTTTTCTAGCTTTTTATTGGTGAACCAATTCAGTTACCCAATATGCAAATTATTTAATTTTGAGGTCAATAAGATGGAAATAAAAAATTACATATTTTGTTTGTCTGGTTGATTTGTTTGTGAAATAAATGTTAAATCTTTCACGAGCCTCGATTCAGTAAACAAAAATAAAAAATAAAAAGATGGAAATGAACGATTTTATGCAACCTTCACCTTTGACCTTTTGATCTAAAATACCCAGTCGGTTTTTATGTTTTAATTGGTGAACCAATTCAGTAACCCAATATGCAAGTTCTTAAAATTTCAGGTCAATTGCATGACAATTGATTTTTTGCAACCTTCACCTTTGACCTTTTCATCTAAAAAACCCAGTCCGTTTCTGGCTTTCACTTGTTGAACCAATTCAGAAACCCAATATGCAAGTTCTTAAAATATCAGGTCAATTTCATGACAATTGATGATTTTGTGCAACCTTCACCTTTGAACTTTTCATCTAAAACAAAAAAACAAACAGTTTATTTCTAGCTTTTGATTGGTGAACCGATTCAGTGACCCAATCTGCAAATTATTTAAATTTCAGGCCAATCAGATGGAAATTGACGATTTTACGCAACCTTCACCTTTGATCGTTTAATCTGAAGGAAAAAGTTGATTTCTAGCTTTTGATTGGTTAACCAATTCAGTAACCCAATCTGCAAATTATTGAAATTTCAGGTCAATCGGATGGAAATTGATGATTTTATGCAACCTTCACCTTTGACCTTTTGATCTAAAATACCCATTCGGTTTCTACCTTTTCATTGGTGAACCAATTCAGTGACCCAATATGCAAATTCTTAAAATTTCAGGTCAATTGCATGACAATTGATGGTTTGATGCAACCTTCACCTTTGAACTTTTCATCTAAAACAAAAAAAAACAGTTGATTTCTCACTTTTGATTGGTGAACCAATTCAGTAACCCAATGTGCAAATTATTTAAATTTCGGGTCTATCAGATGGAAATTGTCTATTTTACGCAACCTTGGCCTTTTGATCTAAACGAAAGCAATGGCTTCGAGCTTTTGATTGGTGAACCATTCAGTGACCCAATATGCAAATTCTTAAAATTTCATGGCAATCGGATGGAAATTTATGATTTTATGCAAGCTTCACCTTTGACCTTTTCATCTAAAAAAAACAAACAAAAACCAGTTGATTTCTAGCTTTTGAATGGTGATCCAATTCAGTGACCCAATATGCAAATTCTTTAAATATCCAGGTCAGATGAAAATTGACGATTTTATGCAACCTTGACCTTTTGATCTAAACAAAACCAATCTGCTTCTATGTTTTGATTGGTGAACCAATTCAGTGAGCCAATACGGAAAGTCTTAAAATTTCAGGTCAATCAGATGGAAATTAACGATTTTACACAACTTTCACCTTTGACCTTTTCCTCTTTAAAAAAACAGTCGATTTCTAGCTTTTAATTGGTTAACCAATTCAGTGATCCAATATGCAAATTCTTTTAAATTTCAGGTCAATTGGATGGAAATTGATGATTTCATACAACCTTGACCTTTGACCTTTTCATCTAAAAAACACAAAACCGTTGATTTCCAGCTTTTGATCGGTGAACCATTCAGTAACCCAATATGCAAATTCTTAAAATTTCAGGTCAAATGGACAAAAATTGATGATTTTCTGCAACCTTAACCTTTGACCTTTTGATCTAAAAAAAAAACCCAGTCGTTTTCGAGCTTTTCATTGGTGAACCAATCCAGCGACCCAATATGCAAATTATTTAAACTATTGAGATACCCGTGCTCCGCACGGGTGGGAGGCCAGAAGCAAACAAGCAATGCAGATACGGCGAATGCGAAAGCATGAAACCAATAAATTCCACATTCTTGCAGCACCCTCAGTCGCACGTCAGACATGGACAGAAAGTTCGTGAACGGCTTCCATGAAAAACGTAACCTTTCGCAAACAAACGGGTACGTTCACGTGTAGAAACATCGATCGTGGGACCATGGCGAATCTGCATATGATGATCCATGAAGTTCACGTTTAGAAAGTAGAAACCATCACGGCATGTCGTCATTTACTTGAAGCCGATATCTCTTTTTTCATTCCAAACAACAAAACTCCAATCACCACGGTCCCACAAATTAATCACAAAATAAACTTTTAACAACATTGTTAATGTTTCCTTCATTGTAAAAACAACCAAGTCAACAGTTAAAAGGATTTTGAGCTGATAGGTGTTATGGCCTTGGCAAGATCGATGGAGACAGCGATCTGTTAGCTTATACACCACCCAAATATCTATGTGGAATTCTCTCATGTGGAGATAAAACTCACGTCGTTTGAACTTTGGCCGAGGTCATTATTTACTTTTAATGATGTTTATATATGAATCAAAAAGAAGATAATTGGTTTTGGGTCATCCTTTCCGCATATCTCGTGGGATTGTGAGTTGGAGAGACTACCGTGATGGCGGGGAGGGGGTTGGCATTCTCTCAATCAGGGATTCAACCCATGTCCGAATAAAAGGTCTTCGTCTAAGGTCACCGAGTCTGATCGGTGCAGCCGTGCAGAGATCGGTGCAGCCGTTTGTGCGGCACCCGGGAAAATAACGTTATGCGGGAGCCCACATCTGAAAATGCTGGAGGCCAAAGCTGAAATTGGAAAAACAATATCACCTATTTTATTCAAAGGGATCCCAGGACTACCCACTCAAAATACCGGAGCGATCGGTTCAGCCGTTTCTGCGGTACCTTCGAACGGACGGACAGACAGACAGACAGACGGATGGACATTCGGTGAATTATCGTAAGATTTCAAGTCAATCAGATGAAAATAGACGATTTTACGCAAACTTGACCTTTTGATCAAAACAAAACCAATCGGCTTCTAGCTTTTGATTGGTAAACCAATTCAGTGACCCAATACGCAAATTCTTAAAATTTCAGGTCAATGAGATGGAAATTAACGATTTTACGCAACCTTCACCTTTGACCTTTTGATCTAAAATACCCAGTCTGTTTCTATCTTTTAATTGGTGAACCAATTCAGCAACACAATATGCAAGTTCTTAAAATTTCAGGTAAATTGCATGACAATTGATTATTTAATGCAACCTCCACCTTTGACCTTTTCATTAAAAAAAAAAAGTTTATTTCTCGCTTTTGATTGGTTAACCAATTCAGTGACCCAATATGCAAATTCTTCAAATTTCAGGTCAATTGGATAGAAATTGATGATTTTATGCAACCTCCACCTTTCACCTTTTGATCTAAAAAAACAAAACAGTCGGTTTCTACCTTTTTATTGGTGAACTAATTCAGTGACCCAATACGCAAATTCTTTAAATTTCAGGTCAATCAAATGAAAATTGACGATTTTATGCAACCTTTACGTTTGACCTTTTCATCTAAAAAACACAAAACAGTTGATTTTTAGCTTTTGAATGGTGAACCATTCAGTGACTCAATATGCAAATTCTTAACATTTCAGATCAAATGGACAAAAATTGATGATTTTCTGCAACCTTAACCTTTGACCTTTTGTTCTAAAAAAAAAGGCGTTCTCTTGCTTTTTATTGGTGAACCAATTCAGTACCCAACATGCAAATTATTTAAATTTCAGGTCAATCGGCTGGAAAGTGATGATTTTGTGCAACCTTCACCTTTGACCATTTCATCTAAAAAAGTTGATTTCTCACTTTCGATTGGTTAACCAATTCAGTGACCCAATATGCAAATTCTTTCAATTTCAGGTCAATCGGATGGAAATTGATGATTTTATGCAACTTTGACCTTTTGATCTAAAAAAAACAACCCAGTCGTTTTCTAGCTTTTTATTGGTGAACCAATTCAGTGACCCAATACGTAAATTCTTTTAAATTTCAGGTCAATTGGATGGAAATTGATGATTTTATGCAACCTTATGCTTTGACCTTTTGTTCTGAAAACAAACAAACAGTCGTTTTCTAGCTTTTTATTGGTGAACCAATTCATTGACCCAATACGTAAATTCTTTTAAATTTCAGGTCAATTGGATGGAAATTGATGATTTTATGCAACCTTATGCTTTGACCTTTTGTTCTGAAAACAAACAAACAGTCGTTTTCTAGCTTTTTATTGGTGAACCAATTCATTGACCCAATACGCAAATTCTTAAAATTTCAGGTCAACGATTTTACGCAACCTTCACCTTTGACCTTTTCATTTTTTTATTTTTTTTATTTTTTTTATTTGTATACAAGATCGAGGCTCGTGAAAGAGCGAACATTAATCACACAGAAAGACAAACCGACACATAAAACATATAACATAGGGAGCGGTAGACAATATGGGGAGAGAGGGGGAAGGACACAAACACAACATTTGAGAGCAGAGACCGAGAGACATGGAGACATCGAGAGATCTGAGAGAGGGCGAGGGCTTTGGGGGGGGGGGGGGGGCGTGGGAAGGGGGCAGTGGGAGAGGTATAAAACATATGGACACTGCCAGGACTTCCAGGAAAGAAGTTGGAATTTCAAACAAGGTGGATCTGGGGTGAATTAGCGGGGGTAGAAAAGATCAAGGTTTTGGATGGGGGAAGATAAGAGATGGTGGTGAACAGCTGTTTTAAAGACCTGGAGGGAGGAGTGGGATTGAAGGGAGTGAGGTAGTTTGTTCCAGAGGCGGGAGAAAAGAGGAATGAAAGAGTGAAGGTGAGCGGAGAGCCGAGATTTCGGCAGTTTAACCATCAGAGGGTTGCTGGCAGATCTTGTGCGACCTGTAGGAATATTTGGGGGACAGAGCACAGAGAGAGCTGGGGGTGCAAGGCCGGAGAGGAGTCGGTAGAAGACAGAAAGACCACCTACCTGCCTGCGGTGAGTGAGTGAAAGGCCCTCAGAGATAGCTTCATCGCGGGAGATTCCAATAATTCTGAAAGCTTTGGTTTCAACAGCGTGAAGCCGAGCTAGGTGTGAGGCAGGAGCACCGGCCCATAGGGGAGAACAGTATTCCATTGAGCTGCGGATGAAAGCCTTGTATGTGGTGAGGAGCTCAGGTGTGCCGAGGAAGGACTTCGCACGACGGAGGATGCCCAGTCGGCGACTGGCTTTGGAGGCCAGCTTGGAAATGTGGTTTTCCCAAGAAAGATCATGGCAGATAGTGAGACCCAAAATCTTGAGCGACAGAACTTCTTGGAGAGGATTGTTGAGAAAGTAGATGGGAGGGTTGTCCAGTCGATCTTTTCGGAGAGACATAGTAAGAGTGTGAGATTTGTCAGGATTGAAAGACATGTTCCACTTGTTTGACCAGTCTGTGATTTTGTCCAGGTCTTCAGAGAGTGAGGAGGCAGCAGACTGCCGATCTGAGGGAAGAGGAATGGAGCGGCAGAGAGTGGAGTCATCAGCAAAGAGATAGAGAGGATTTTCGAGAGAGTCAGAGA
Organism: Myxine glutinosa; assembly: GCF_964187855.1. NCBI lineage: Eukaryota > Metazoa > Chordata > Myxini > Myxiniformes > Myxinidae > Myxine > Myxine glutinosa. The sequence continues at coordinate 405,305,446 of NC_136261.1, read as the reverse complement.
GATCATTGATGAAGACCAGAAAAAGCACGGGGCCCAGAACACTGCCTTGGGGAACTCCAGCCTGAACAGGAAGAGGAGATGAGAGAAACCCATTCAGGGCCACACGTTGACGACGACTAGAGAGGAAGTCCGCCAGCCATGCATGGAGATTTCCATGGATACCAAAGGAGGAGAGTTTGGTGAGCAGAGCGGGGTGCCAGACCGTGTCGAAGGCACGTGATATGTCGAGGGAGACAGCTCTAATTTCCTGTTTGGCATTGAGGACCTCCATCCATTGTTGAGACAGCAGAAGCAGCATGTCCAGAGTAGAGTGACCTGGTCTGAAACCAAATTGATGATCAGAGATCAAGCCATTGGAGAAGAGGAAAGATTTCATATCAGAAGCAATGATGGATTCTATGACTTTGCTGATAATTGGGAGAAGGCTGATTGGTCTGTAGTTGCTAGGATCTGTTTTTGCACCTTTTTTGTGCAAAGCGGTGATGTTGGCTGATTTCCAAGCAGATGGCAGTTGACCTTGAGCAAAAGAGAGGGTGAAGAGAACAGAGAGAGGGTGAGATAGAGCAGCAGAGCAGGATTTTAGGACCCGTGGGCTGATGCCGTTGGGTCCAGTTGCAGAATCAGAGTCGAGGGTTGACAGAAACTTTTCCACCTTGTCAGGAGGAAAGGACACGGAGTCCAGGAGCAGCAGGGTACGACTGGGTATGGTGGGTACAGAGAGGGATGGGTTTGGGACACAAGATTTAGAGGCAAACACAGAGTTGAGGCATTCAGCTTTTTCGCGTGCGGAGTCAGCTGTGTAGCCGTTTGAGGTAAGGGAGGGGATGGAGGGGGAACAAACACCAGAAACGGATTTGACCAGACGCCACCAGGATTTGGAAGAGGGAGACAGATAAGAGAGTTCGGTCTTGAGAACGGAGAGATATTGTTTCCTGGCTCTCCTGAGGGTGGACACACACTTGTTTCGGGCTTTGTGAAAGGAAATGAGATTTCCTTCCGTTGGATTTGCTTTCCAGGAGACGAAGGCAAGTTGTTTCTGGGCAACAGCCTCACCACAAGATTCCGTGTACCATGGACGGGAGGAAGGGTATGACAACTGAAGACGAGATGGGATAAATCTGTGCATGAGAGAGAGCAATTTACTTTGGAAGAATTCCCAGGATGAGTTGATGTCAGAGGTGGTAGAGATGGGAGACCAGTCCAGATGATTGATGGCTGCTTGAAGACCGTTTCTAAAAAAAAACCAGTCAGGTTTTGGCTTTTACTTGGTGAACCAATTCAGTAACCCAATATGCAAGTTCTTAAAATTTAAGGTCAATTGCATGACAATTGATGATTTTATGCAACGTTCACCTTTGACCATTTCATATTAAAAAAAAACAAAAAAAAGTTGATTTCTGGCTTTTGATTGGTTATCCAATTCAGTGAACCAATATGAAAATTATTTAAATTTCAGGTCAATTGCATGACAATTGATGATTTAATGCAACCTTCACCTTTGACCTTTTCATCTAAAAAAAACCCAGTTGGTTTCTGGCTTTTAATTTGTAAACCAATTCAGTAACCCAATATGCAAATTCTTTAAATTTCAGGTCAATTGCATGATTTTATGCAACCTTCACTTTTGACATTTTCATCTTTAACAAAAAACAAACAAAAAAAACCAGTTGATTTCTAGCTTTTGATTGGTTTACCAATTCAGTGACACAATATGCAAATTCTTTAAATTTCAGGTCAATCAGATGGAAATTGATGATTTTGTGCAACCTTCACCTCTGACCATTTCATTAAAAAAAAACAGTTGATTTGCAGCTTTTGATTGGTTAACCAATTCGGTGACCCAATATGCAAATTCTTAAAATTTCAGGTCAATTGCATGACAATTGATGATTTAACGCAACCTTCACCTTTGACCTTTTCATCTAAAAAAAAGTTGATTTCTAGCTTTTGATTGGTTAACCAATTCAGTGACCCAACATGCAAATTCTTTAAATTTCATGTCAATTGCATGACAATTAATGATTTAATGCAACCTTCACCTTTGACCTTTTCATCTAAAAAAAACCCAGTCGGTTTCTGGCTTTTACTTGGTGAACCAATTCAGTAACCCAATATGCAAGTTCTTAAAATTTCAGGTCAATCAGATGGAAATTGACGATTTTACGTCAATTTACATTACGTTCACCTTTTGATCGCAACAAAACCAATCAGCTTCTAGCTTTTGATTGGTTAACCAATTCAGTAACCCAAAATGCAAATTCTTTAAATTTCAGGTCAATCGGATGGAAAGTGATGATTTTGTGCAACCTTCACCTTTGATCTTTTCATCCAAAAAAACAGTTGATTTCTAGCTTTTGATTGGTTAACCAATTCAGTGACCCAATATGCAAATTCTTTAAATTTCAGGTCAATCGGATGGAAAGTGATGATTTTGTGCTACCTTCACCTTTGACCATTTATTCTAAAAAAGTTGATTTCTCGCTTTCGATTGGTTAACCAATCCAGTGACCCAATATGCAAATTCTTTAAATTTCAGGTCAATTGGATGGAAATTGATGATTTTGTGCAACTTTGACCTTTTGATCGACAAAAAAAACCCAGTCGTTTTCTAGATTTTTATTGGTGAACCAATTCAGTGACCCAATATGCAAATTATTTAAATTTCACGTCAATAAGATGGAAATGAACGATTTTATGCAACCTTCACCTTTGACCTTTTGATCTAAAATACCCAGTCGGTTTCTATCTTTTAATTGGTGAACCATTTCAGTAACCCAATATGCAAGTTCTTAAAATTTCAGGTCAATTTCATGACAATTGATGATTTAATGCAACCTCCACCTTTGACCTTTTCATCTTAAAAAAACAAAAAAAACAGTTGAATTCTATCTTTTGATGGGTGAATCAATTCAGTGACCCGATATGCAAATTATTTAAATTTCAGGTCAATCAGATGGAAATGACGATTTTACGTCAATTTACGTTACCTTCACCTTTTGATCAAAACAAAACCAATCGGCTTTTTGCTTTTGATTGGTGAACCAATTTAGTGACCAAATACGCAAATTCTTAAAATTTCAGGACAATCAGATCGGAATTGACGATTTTACTCAACCTTCATCTTTGACCATTTAATCTAAAAAAGTTGATTTCTCGCTTTCGATTGGTTAACCAATCCAGTGACCCAATATGCAAATTCTTTAAATTTCAGGTCAATTGGATGGAAATTGATGATTTTGTGCAACTTTGACCTTTTGATCGACAAAAAAAACCCAGTCGTTTTCTAGATTTTTATTGGTGAACCAATTCAGTAACCCAATATGCAAATTATTTAAATTTCAGGTCAATAAGATGGAAATGAACGATTTTATGCAACCTTCACCTTTGACCTTTTGATCTAAAATACCCAGTCGGTTTCTATCTTTTAATTGGTGAACCAATTCAGTAACCCAATATGCAAGTTCTTAAAATTTCAGGTCAATTTCATGACAATTGATGATTTTATGCAACCTTCACCTTTGACCTTTTCATCTTAACAAAACAAAAAAAACAGTTGAATTCTATCTTTTGATGGGTGAATCAATTCAGTGACCCGATATGCAAATTATTTAAATTTCAGGTCAATCAGATGGAAATTGATGATTTTGTGCAACCTTCACCTCTGACCATTTCATCTAAAAAAAACAAAAAAACAGTTGATTTGTAGCTTTTTATTGGTGTACCGATTCAGTGACCCAATATGCAAATTATTCAAATTTCAGGTCAATCAGATGGAAATTGACGATTTTACGCAACCTTTACCTTTTGATCTCAACTAAACCAATGGCTTCTAGCTTTTGATTGGTGAACCAATTCAGTGACCCAATATGCAAATTCTTAAAATTTCAGGTCAATCAGATGGTAATTGACGATTTTACTCAACCTTCACCTTTGATCGTTTAATCTAAAGAATAAAGTTGATTTCTCGCTTTTGATTGGTGAACCAATTCAGTAACCCAATGTGCAAATTATTTAAATTTCAGGTCAATCAGATGGAAATTGTTTATTTTACGCAACCTTCACCTTTTGATCTCAACAAAACCAATGGCTTCTAGCTTTTGATTGATGAACCAATTCAGTGACCCAATATGCAAATTCTTAAAATTTCAGATCAATCGGCTGGAAATTTATGATTTTATGTAACCTTCACCTTTGAACTTTTCATCTAAAAAACAAAACAAAAACCAGTTGCTTTCTAGCTTTTGATTGGTGAACCATTCAGTGACCCAATATGCAAATTCTTAAAATTTCATGGCAATCGGATGGAAATTTATGATTTTATGCAACCTTCACCTTTGACCTTTTCATCTAAAAAACAAAACAAAAACCAGTTGCTTTCTAGCTTTTGATTGGTGAACCAATTCAGTGACCCAATATGCAAATTCTTTAAATTTCATGTCAGATGAAAATTGACGATTTTACGCAACCTTGACCTTTTGATCTAAACAAAACCAATCGGCTTCTAGCTTTTGATTGGTGAACCAATTCAGTGACCCAATAAGGAAATTCTTAAAATTTCAGGTCAATCAGATGGAAATTAACGATTTTACTCAACTTTCACCTTTGACCTTTTCCTCGAAAAAAACAGTCGATTTCTCGCTTTTGATCGGTGAACCGTTCAGTAACCCAATATGCAATTTTTTGAAATTTCAGGTCAAATGGACAAAAATTGATGATTTTCTGCAACCTTAACCTTTTGAACGAAAAAAAACCCAGTCCTTTTCTAGCTTTTCATTGGTGAACCAATCCAGTGACCCAATATGCAAATTATTTTATTGAGATACCCGTGCTCCGCACGGGTGGGAGGCCAGAAGCAAACAAAACAAGCAATGCAGATACGGCAAATGCAAAAGCATGAAACCAATAAATTCCACATTATTGCAGCACCCTCAGTCGCACGTCAGACATGGACAGCAAGTTCCTGAAGGGCTTCCACGAAGAACGTGCCCTTTCGCAAACAAACGGGTACGTTCACGTGCAGAAACATCGATCGTGGGACCATGGCGAATCTGCATATGATGATCGACGAAGTTCACGTTTAGAAAGTAGAAACCATCACGGCATGTCGTCATTTACTTGAAGCCGATATCTCTTTTTTCATTCCAAACAGCATAAATCCAATCACCACGGTCCCACAAATTAATCACAAAATAAACCTTTAACAACATTGTTCATGTTTCCTTTATTGTAAAAACAACCGAGTCAACAGTTAAAAGGATTTTGAGCTGACAGGTGTTACGGCCTTGGCAAGATCGATGGAGACAGCGATTTGTTAGCTTATTCACCACCCAAATAGCTATGTGGAATTCTCTCATGTGGAGATTAAACTCATGTCGCTTGAACTTTGGCCGAGGTCATTATTTACTTCTAATGCTGCTTATATACGAATCAAAAAGAAGATAATTGATTTTGGGTCGTCCTTTCCGCATATCTCGTGGGATTGTGAGTTGGAGAGACTACCGTGATGGCGGGAGGGGATTGGCATTCTCTCAATCAGGGATTCAACCCATGTCCGAATAAAAGGTCTTCGTCCGAGGTCACCGAGTCCGATCGGTGCAGCCGTGCAGAGATCGGTGCAGCCGATTGTGCGGCACCCGGGAAAATAACGTTATGCGGGAGTCCAAATCTGAAAATGCTGGAGGCCAAAGCTGAAATTGGAAAAACAATATGTCTATTTTACTCAAGGGGATCCCAGGACTACCCACTCAAAATACCGTCGCGATCGGTTCAGCCGTTTCTGTGGTACCTTCGAACGGACGGACAGACAGACGGACATTCGGTGAATTATAGTACGATTTCAGGTCAATCAGATGAAAATTGACGGTTTTACGCAAACTTGACCTTTTGATCGAAACAAAACCAATCGGCTTCTCGCTTTTGATTGGTGAACCAATTCAGTGAACCAATATGAAAATTATTTAAATTTCAGGTCAATTGCATGACAATTGATGATTTAATGCAACCTTCACCTTTGACCTTTTCATCTAAAAAAAAACCCAGTTGGTTTCTAGCTTTTAATTTGTGAACCAATTCAGTAACCCAATATGCAAATTTTTTAAATTTCAGGTCAATTGCATGATTTTATGCAACCTTCACTTTTGACATTTTCATCTTTAACAAAAAACAAACAAAAAAAACCAGTTGATTTCTAGCTTTTGATTGGTTTACCAATTCAGTGACACAATATGCAAATTCTTTAAATTTCAGGTCAATCAGATGGAAATTGATGATTTTGTGCAACCTTCACCTTTGACCATTTCATCGAAAAACAAAACAGCTGATTTGTCGCTTTTGATTGTTTAACCAATTCAGTTACCCAAAATGCAAATTCTTTGAATTTCAGGTCAATCAGATGGAAATTGATGATTTTATGCAACCTTCACCTTTGACTTTTTGATCTAAAAAAAAAAAAAAGTTGATTTCTAGCTTTTGATTGGTTAATCAATTCAGTGACCCAATATGCAAATTCTTTAAATTTCAGGTCAATCAGATGGAAATTGATGATTTTATGCAACCTTCACCTTTGACGTTTTGATCTAAAAAAAAAGCCCGTCGGTTTCTAGCTTTTTATTGGTGAACCAATTCAGTGACCCCAATATGCAAATTCTTTAAATTTCAGGTCAATTGGATGATAATTGATTATTGTATGTGATGCTGACCCTTTGACCTTTCGACCAAATTATTAATTTGTCTTCTCCATATTCTCATATTAAAGCTTTATTGAAAACTTGATGACAAAAGCTCAAATGGTTAAAAAAAAAAAAAAAGTTACGGCCTGGACACACATCCAGACAGACAGACGAACAGAAGTGAATGCAAAAGCTCGTCTCTCGCTGCGGGGGGGACGGGCTGATAAGAACACTTTAAATCAAGGACCGATAGAAAAGAATAAAAATAATATTGTCCATATGAAAGTCTCTCTCAAGTTCCTTAAAAAGTACAATCTCTGGTTTACTTCAACATTCAACACTTAGGAATTCTAGCTCAATCCATTTCAATTTATCAGAGATCACTGTGTCCAAATAGGACCCTGGTGTTGGGCTAGCGGTTAGGGTGCCGGCTTAGGATCCAATAGAATCCTGGGTTCGAATCACAGTCAGATCGCTGAATTAACGCCAGGGGGGTTGACTCAGCCTGTTATTCATCCTTCTGAGGTCGGCTAATTGAGTACCAGTTCACTGGTATATTCCCTGGTTGTCGTTAAAGGCGGCAAAAAGGGTTGGCGTCAGGAAGGGCATCCGGCTGTAAAACATTGCTTCAAAAAGGGGACCGAAAAACAACAACAACCACGGTTCCCGAAAAAGGCCAACCCCCGCTTTGCGGGGGGAAAATGGCCTCTAAAGGTGGTTATTTTTTTATTTTATACTGTGTCCAAATACTTGTGCTCAGAAACTTCTTCTATACCTCGATCATGAATAAATCAAAAGGTCATGGCCACCTACTCAGTGGCGAAAAAAATCCTTTGTCCTGTTGACATGAGAAACGAAATTCTTCTTCTTCTTGTGCAGCGCAATGCTGTGGGGTAGCATCACTGGCTCATGAGGGTCTTGTGGTGCTGCTGCTGATGCAATGCCCTCTGCTGGTTTGGGCAGAAATTTGTAATTTGTACATGGTGCCGGAGATGGCTCGCCTACTCTTCGCGAAAGACACCATGGGATATTTAACCTCCACCAGCTAATGCTTGCAGACGGGAAGCTCGTTTAACATTCATTGGATGGGTGGCACATACATTGATGAATATCCTTCAGTGATCCTTGCACACAAATACCATACTTTTATGCCAAACAATTAATAATGAAATAACTCTTAAATGTGCACAATACGAGGGTCGTGCTTGTGATAAGATAGAGAGGGATTAAAGTTGAGGAAATGTGTGCAAAACATCATGTAAACTTCCGCCGGGCATGCCGGGTGACATTCTGCCAGATAGGAGAGGGGGCGGAGCTATATAATCGTTCCCTGGACAGGGGTAGAGCTGAAGGACTGGAGGAGGGGCAAGCGTTGTCAAGGGTGACGATGGAGGAGACCCAGGAAGAGAGTTCTGTGAGGAGAATTGAGTGAGTTTGGTGTGCAAAAGAGCGGGAACTGTTCTCAGGGGATTGCGCGAGAACGAGAGGAGTGGAAGAGAACTGGGATAGTTCTGAGGAGAATTGGGAGTGAGGAGAGCTGAAAGGAGGTAGTCCTGCCTGCCTTGGACCTGTTTGTCTGCCTACTCATCATCCTGCTCAGCTCATCTTCTCTTTGTCGTCCAGCTGTCACCTCACCTTGCCCGTTTCAACACCAGCTCCATGCCCATCTTCCCGTTCCCCAGTGCTACACCAGAGATAAATCGCTCGGTTTTATGTCCCTTTTTCCCGTCTGTGACCGTGACTGACAGTGAGGCGCCTTAGTTTTCATACGATTTATTTTACCTCATTATACACACACACACACACATATATATATATATATATATATACTGTATCTATATATATATCTGTGCAGCGGCCTGCGGCTGTCCTGTGTTGTGTTGTCTCGTCACTGAACTACTTTCTCAAACTTTTGTGAAATCGTACCAAACTTCTGGTATGCACATATCTCTCCCGTCGGTATGTCCTAAGGGTATTGTTTTTGAAAATTTTTCCAATTTTTTGGGGGGGAATTGTTTTGGGAAAAATGTTTTTTTTTTAACTTCAATTGTTTATAAAATGTGATATCACGTATATTACAAATACATTTGTGCAAAATAATTGTTTGAATTATGATTGGTTTAAACCATGACAAAACGGCAACTCGGGTACAGTCATTTATCTATATATCTACACATCTGGGCAGTGTCTGTGTTGTCACTTAACGACTCCCTCAAACTTTTGTTTCCGTGGTTGTGAAGTGTTTTTAATAACGTTGTGGTGGTTTTGAATCACGTGGTGGTTTTGAATCACGTGGTGGTGAGGTATTTTGAATTATGTGGGGGTGAGGTATTTTGAATTATGTGGTGGTGAGGTGTTTTGAATTACGTGGTGGTGAGGTATTTATAATTACGTGGTGGTGAGGTGTTTTTAATTATGTGGTGGTGAGGTGTTTTTAATTATGTGGTGGTGAGGTGTTTTGAATTACGTGGTGGTGAGGTGTTTTGAATTAGTTGGTGGTGAGGTGTTTTTAATTTCGTGGCTATGAGGTGTTTTTATTACGTGTTTTATGGCTGTGAGGTGTTTTTATTACGTGTTTTATGGCTGTGAGATGTTTTTATTACGTGTTTTATGGCTGTGAGGTGTTTTTATTACGTGTTTTATGGCTGTGAGATGTTTTTATTACGTGTTTTATGGCTGTGAGGTGTTTTTATTCCGTGTTTTATGGCTGAGGTGTTTTTATTTCGTGTTTTATGGCTGTGAGGTGTTTTTATTCCGTGTTTTATGGCTGTGAGGTGTTTTTATTCCGTGTTTTATGGCTGTGAGATGTTTTTATTACGTGTTTTATGGCTGTGAGGTGTTTTTATTCCGTGTTTTATGGCTGTGAGATGTTTTTATTACGTGTTTTATGGCTGTGAGATGTTTTTATTACGTGTTTTATGGCTGTGAGGTGTTTTTATTACGTGTTTTATGGCTGTGAGATGTTTTTATTACGTGTTTTATGGCTGTGAGATGTTTTTATTACGTGTTTTATGGCTGTGAGGTGTTTTTATTCCGTGTTTTATGGCTGAGGTGTTTTTATTTCGTGTTTTATGGCTGTGAGGTGTTTTTATTACGTGTTTTATGGCTGTGAGATGTTTTTATTACGTGTTTTATGGCTGTGAGGTGTTTTTATTACGTGTTTTATGGCTGTGAGATGTTTTTATTACGTGTTTTATGGCTGTGAGGTGTTTTTATTCCGTGTTTTATGGCTGAGGTGTTTTTATTTCGTGTTTTATGGCTGTGAGGTGTTTTTATTCCGTGTTTTATGGCTGTGAGGTGTTTTTATTCCGTGTTTTATGGCTGAGGTGTTTTTAATTTTGTGGTGGTGAGGTGTTTTTATTACATGTTTTATGGCTGTGAGGTGTTTTTATTACGTGTTTTATGGCTGTGAGATGTTTTTATTACGTGTTTTATGGCTGTGAGGTGTTTTTATTCCGTGTTTTATGGCTGAGGTGTTTTTAATTTTGTGGTGGTGAGGTGTTTTTATTACGTGTTTTATGGCTGTGAGATGTTTTTATTACGTGTTTTATGGCTGTGAGGTGTTTTTATTCCGTGTTTTATGGCTGAGGTGTTTTTAATTTCGTGGCTATGAGGTGTTTTTATTACGTGTTTTATGGCTGTGAGGTGTTTTTATTACGTGTTTTATGGCTGTGAGGTGTTTTTATTACGTGTTTTATGGCTGTGAGATGTTTTTATTACGTGTTTTATGGCTGTGAGGTGTTTTTATTCCGTGTTTTATGGCTGTGAGGTGTTTTTATTACGTGTTTTATGGCTGAGGTGTTTTTAATTTTGTGGTGGTGAGGTGTTTTTATTACGTGTTTTATGGCTGTGGGGTGTTTTTAATTTTGGGGGGGGGGGGGGTGAGGTGTTTTTATTACGTGTTTTATGGCTGTGGGGTGTTTTTAATTTTGTGGTGGTGAGGTGTTTTTATTACGTGTTTTATGGCTGTGAGGTGTTTTTATTATGTGTTTGATGGCTGTGAGGTGTTTTTAATTTCGTGGTGTTGAGGTGTTTTTATTACGTGTTTTATGGCTGTGAGGTGTTTTTATGATGTGTTTGATGGCTGTGAGGTGTTTTCAATTTCGTGGTGGTTAGGTGTTTTTATTACGTGTTTTATGGCTGAGGTGTTTTTAATTTTGTGGTGGTGAGGTGTTTTTATTACGTGTTTTATGGCTGTGGGGTGTTTTTAATTTTGTGGTGGTGAGGTGTTTTTATTACGTGTTTTATGGCTGTGAGGTGTTTTTATTATGTGTTTGATGGCTGTGAGGTGTTTTTAATTTTGTGGTGGTGAGGTGTTTTTATTACGTGTTTTATGGCTGTGAGGTGTTTTTATTATGTGTTTGATGGCTGTGAGGTGTTTTTAATTTCGTGGTGTTGAGGTGTTTTTATTACGTGTTTTATGGCTGTGAGGTGTTTTTATGATGTGTTTGATGGCTGTGAGGTGTTTTCAATTTCGTGGTGGTTAGGTGTTTTTAATTTTGTGGTCGTGAGGTGTTTTTATTACGTGTTTTATGGCTGTGAGGTGTTTTTATTACGTGTTTTATGGCTGTGAGGTGTTTTTAATTTCGTGGTGGTGAGGTGTTTTTATTACGTGTTTTATGGCTGTGAGGTGTTTTTAATTTCGTGGTGGTGAGGTGTTTTTATTACGTGTTTTATGGCTGTGAGGTGTTTTTAATTCCGTGGTGGTGAGGTGTTTTTATTACGTGTTTTATGGCTGTGAGGTGTTTTTATTACATGTTTTATGGCTGTGAGGTGTTTTTAATTTTGTGGTGGTGTGTTTTTATTACGTGTTTTATGGCTGTGAGGTGTTTTTATTACGTGTTTTATGGCTGTGAGGTGTTTTTATTACGTGTTTGATGGCTGTGAGGCGTTTTCAATTTCGTGGTGGTGAGGTGTTTTTAATTTTGTGGTGGTGAGGTGTTTTCATTCCATGATTTAGGGCTGTGAGGTGTTTTAAATTACTTGGTGGTGAGGTGTTTTGAATTACTTGGTGGTGAGGTGTTTTGAATTACGTGGTGGTGAGGTGTAATTGTCCCAAACTTCCAGTCTGCACCTACCCCTCCCCTATGTATGTGCTGAGGGGTTCTTTCTTGAAAAAAAAACATTCAACCTAAATCTTCAACCTAAATTGCCTATAAAAATGTAATATCACAAACACAACAAATACATTTGTGCAAAGTAATTGTTTGTATTATGATTGGTGTAAATCATGACAACACAGCAACTCAGGTACAGTCATTAGCCTCAGCTAAAATAAGCCCGTTCCTTAGTAACGAGCGCTCGCCGAGCCGAGCTCGTATATATATATACACAAAGAATTAAGTTAAGCACCCCCCCCCCCCGTTTTTTTACAACCTCGCACATTACAAGTTTGTTGTCGTCAAAACAGTGTAATATACCCATGCTATTGCTATATTTTCTGGAGAAGTGATATTATGGTCACATAAAAACATAACAATCATGCCGTTTTCAATATTTTATTCTGCATAATTTAAGGTGAAATTTTTTGGGAATTTTAGGCATATTTTCACCTCAATTTAAGTATGGAGCTATAGGTCCATCACGGACAGTGTGGATGACGTTTATGTTTTCTAACGTACAGTCATTGTTCTGAGAAGACCTCTAGCGATCTTTGCGTCAATAACGTCAATAACGTCAATAACGTCAATAACGTCAATAACGTGTAATGTCAATAACGTGTAATGTCAATAACGTGTAAGTGACGTCAATAACGTCAATAACGTCAATAACTAATGTCATACCAATCATTATTTGATCTCACATACCTTAGAATATATGCCAATGTATACATATACACAAAGAATATATATTAGGGGGTGCTTACCTTAATTCGTTGTGTAGGGGTGCTTAACTTAATTCTTTGTGTATATATTGTTGCGGTTTTGTGAGTGTACATATAACATCATTAAAGGTTAAAGGTTTTCCCCCATAGTTAGTCCACAAGCAACATGTAGGCCCCTTTAGAATATTGGTTTTGTCATAGTATGTGTGAGGATAAGGCCATTTCCCTAGTATCATCTGCGTTGTGTAAAATAAATAAGATAGGCCCCGTTCATTTTGCCTCCACCCTCCAAATCTACCTCATTGGGCAGAATCCATCCCGCGCCCCATTTTGGCTATTGCACCTCGCATTAGGATGCTCCCTAGTCAAATGCCACGAGGTAGGCCTGAGAGAGGGAGGAGCGTAGCATCGAGGTTGAAGTGGGGGAGACAGCGACGGTAAGAGCCATAACCAATCAGGGCTCGGGTGACATGGCGTGATCGGGCGTGGTAAGGGCGTGCCTATATCAGCGCACGCACAAAGCCCTTGAACAGGACTCGTGGGGAAAGGGCGTGCTGAAAGGACTTGTTGGGAGAGCGCACTGTAAGAGGACTTGCACGATTCGAGCGTGAAGGAGGACTTACGCAACCACGCTGGTATCAAGAGGACTGTGCTGAGTGGACTGGTTGAAGCAAGGGGCTGTGAGGACTTGCACGATTTGTGCTTTGTAAAGGACTTGTATTGGGAGCGCATACGAATTTGTATTGGGAGCACATACGAATTTGTATTGGGAGCGCATATAGCGCCGGTCCAGTTATTACGTACGCGACCTGGCCGCAAGTAACCGCCCAGCCAGCCTTACCGTTCGCCTCGCATACATTTCCCGTGCGCCAACGACACGCGGAGAGCTCCTGCCGTCGGTTCCATCGTCTTCGCGGCGTGCGTTGGGGGCCGGAGAACGAGCTGTTGGACATCATCCCTGACCATCAACATGACCATCTGCAATCCCCGTGTGAGTGTCTGAGTGTGAAACGGGCCCGTGTCCTGGGATAAGTATAAGACTGTATAAGGCTTCACTGTGTTCTTCTTCTTCTCATTGTACATAGTGTAATAAACCAATTGTTATTTACTTGTTTCTTCCTGATTCGACCATATCAGTGATTTCCTCCATTGGGTAAGCGTGGCATGATTAGAACCGCTCGGATCGGGGTTAGTCATTGATAACGGCTCGGTCACGGTTCGCTATCGCTCGGCGTTTCCACCTATAACCGTGACTCAGGCAGGGCTTATTTCCTGGCTTCCTGGGCAGCGTTGGTAATTATGTATTAGTGATCAGTCCTATGACCCTACTCATCGTTGTCCGGAAGTGACGTCATAGCCCCGGATCCCGTCGGCTAGTCAAAGACAAGGGGACTAATCCCCCCTTGGTAAGGGGAAAGGCCGACGCGGAGATCCGCAACAATATATATTGTTACGGTTTTCAGAACCTTCACTAGTAAATTTTAGTAAATGTTTCCCTTATAAATGTTCCCCTGTAAATATCCCCATCAATTGGCTTTGTTAAAGATCGCACCCGAGTTAATCCATGTACAACACGTAGCAAACCATAGGACCTCTCCATAGTTATCTCATTATTATGTGTTTCAGTTAAGGATCTGTTCCCAATAGTTGAATCTGCGTTGCATTAATCAAATAAGATAGGCCCCTTTCAATTTCCCCAATCGCCTCACCCGCGCTTCAAAGTAACAGTCGGGCGGCGTTCGCTGCTCCTTGCCTTGATTCAGTTGTTGGCCCCAAACCGCCATAAGCCATGCGGTCAAGCAGAGGAGGAAGAAGGGGGCGGAGCCACAAGCACAAGGTGTGGCAGGTCGGCGCGTCATCAGAGGTGGAGTCAGCGAGCCCTTACCAGCCAACCAGGGCTGACGAAATACCATCACGGGCGTGGCTCGATGAAGCGCGCCTTGATCTGGAAGCGTGTAATATAAGCACCAGTGCGAAGCCTTTTTACGGAGATGAACAAGAGTCGACTTGGTTTGGAGACGGCGCTTGGTGGGGTCTGGCTGAGAGAGACGAAGCTGTGCGGAGCCCTCTGACGAGCTGCTTCGAAACGCCCCTACCGCGTGAACGAATACGTGCAGCTGCCGCCGGGTTATTCGCCTTGGGCCCGGAGCGTGGACTGGAGCCACCCTCGACGCTGCGCACCGGCCCGGACTGTCCTACCCTGTCGCCTGCTTGGACCCTTCTCCTTCTTCCAGTCATTCCTGCCTGCTATTCCCCTTTCGTGTAAGTCTGTTTGTCTGTCCTGGGCGTTGGTAATATAAGACTGTTTGAGACTGCCCTGTGTATCTTCTTCTTCTTCTTCTGCATATTGCTTTCGTTTTTTCTTCTTCTTTGGTTTTGGTGTACATAATTAATAAATGTCTGTTATTTCTTACCTTTGGTTTCTTCTTTCCCCCGATCGCTTTCGTCCTGTCTCCAATTGAGTACCTGTGGCACGATTTGGCCAACGCTCGGAATTGGGTTAGTCAATTGCTAACGGCTCGAATCGCGGGTTGCTAAACCGCTCGGCAAATACCATCTTGTCCGTGGTTCGAGTGGTACTTGTCTCCCTGTTTTGCAGAGGGATTGGTAAAGGTATTCGGGAGAACACCTTGACCAATAACCCTGACCAATAGTGCAGCGGATAAGCTCTCATATTTTAACAAATTGTGCATTTTTTGAGAAAAGCATGAAATTTCTAGCATAGTTAGTATATTCCATAAGGTTTATTTTCAGATGTGGAGGGAAGTCAGATTTGACCTCTGAGGACCGTGAGAGGTGAAATCCAAAATGGGCGCCAGTCCACCAGGTCTAATGTTCTAACGCGCTTAATTTTGGAACCAAACAGTGTAGAAAAACATTATAG
This sequence comes from Myxine glutinosa, assembly GCF_964187855.1. NCBI lineage: Eukaryota > Metazoa > Chordata > Myxini > Myxiniformes > Myxinidae > Myxine > Myxine glutinosa. The sequence goes on along the minus strand of NC_136261.1, from coordinate 405,290,070 downwards.
GTGTCATTTCACCCTAAATTGGGGATGCCCATTCATTTGGTGATACTTTTGAGATCGCCAGAACTCAAGGACATGCATTTAGGTCAAGGTCAAATTACGTTAAATATCTATTTTTATGATACTGCAGTTGGAACTGCTATTGGAAAAAGTTCATTTGAACTTTTAAAACTATTTTTTTCAGGTACAGGGAGGGATAGGTACAGAACACCCAAAGACCAGAAATGATGAAAAAAAGTGTTTACACTGCAAGGAATGATGCAATAACCTCTGAAAAAATAACTGGAGTTCACCAAGTATGTCCACAAAAGCTTACTTTAAATCAAGTGCAATGATGAAAATTGGTAATGATCAAAATCTAACGGTCTCCAGAACAGAAGCACAGTGCAGTGCACTGGAGTGCAGCTTTGGCACTTGCAGCGTCCAGTGCACCCTTTCTTGCCACAGTGGATCCATTTTGGCACGATTTTGATGCTTCAGGGAGAGTGCTCCAAGGAGGCTGCCACCCATTTGTCTCCTTTGTCCAGCCCCAGTCAGATGGGTCTGGCATCTCTGGATCCATGACCAATGCCTGGTTCCAACAGTTGGCCTGGTAGCAAGTGTGCTTGATGTGCTGCTTGAGTGCTGCCTGGGTTGGAGGAATGTTCTCTAGAGTTCTACACTTCTGTGTAAAGAGCTGTTTCCTGGCATCATTCACTTCCGTGCTCTCACTGGTTCGGTCGTACATCAGCACCACAAATCGCTCCAGCAGTAACATTGAGCCTTCACTGACCTCACTTGGCATGCCTAGGAGTTCATTGAAAGCATCATTCACCTCGAAGAAAGACTTCCAAGTTTCCCAGGCAGTCTTCTTTCCTCTGCCAGCGAATGCAGATACAGTATCACACCCGGTGAAAGCGTGAAAAATTGGGAGAGTCAGACACTGTGTTGGATTCAATGTGGCAACCATTTCATGAACAGCTATGTAACGAAAGCTTGACCCGACACCAAAGGCAACCCACAGGTCATCAGGAGCATCCCCAATTTAGTTGGAAATGACACCTATAATGTTTTTCTACACTATTTGGTTCCAAAATTAAGCGCGTTTGAACATTAGACTCGGGGGACTTGCGGCCATTTTGGATTTGACCTCTCACGGTCCTCAGAGGTCAAATCTGACTTCCCTCCACATCTGAAAATAAACCTTATGGTATGCACTAACTATGTTAGAAATTTCATGCTTTTCTCAAAAAATGCACAATTGTTGTTGTTATCCGCTGTACTACAATTTCACAACGCAAAAGAGCGTTATAAGTACCAGGACTAGAGATGGCCAGCTTAACAGGCCAAGGGGATTAACCCCCCCCCCTTGCTAAGGGGAGTGCCGTCTCTGAGATCCGTAACAATTGGTAGTCAGGAGTGGGATCTGGAACCTGGGACTAAATTTATTTAGACCAAATTTTGGACACCAATTGTGCTATTGGCCGTAACAATTGGTGTCGGGGAGTGGGATTTGGACCCGAACCAAATTTTTAAGGACATCTAAAAATTGTCAACATTTGGAGCGGCCGAAATTTTTATTCACACCACCAAATGTAAATCGTGCCATGGATGATCAAGGCGATCGGATGCCGGTAGGGGAGGTAGAAGCCGGGTAAGAGGCAATCCAGGACCCCAGGGAGGAATTGGAGGAGAGCAATGAGGGTACGGTAGCGGGGATTGCAGGCGCAGAAGATGGCGGCGCCTCACACGTGGTTGCAGCACAAAATGGCGCCTCGCACATGGCGGCGAGAGCCGAGCCCGCGGTGCCAGCGGGTTGGGACTTGTATTTGCTCAAAGAGCAACTATGAGCGTCTATAGAAATGCAGAGGGACGAGGCAAGGGGTACCAGTGAGCGATTGGGAGGCCAAATTGGAGCAATGAGGGACGAAGCGAGGGGTACCAGTGACCAAATTGGGAAGTTAAACAGCAGATTGGAGCGAATAAGTAAATTTGGGGACAGAATGGGTGACCGCATACAAAAATGTGGGGAGACCATAGACCGCATGGCGAGCGGGAGAGGCACATCGGTGCACGATGAGGTAGCGCGGTTTGAGAAGCGCGGGGTGAGCGAGGGTGAGCAAAGCGAAGTCACATGGATGGGCATAGAAATCGCGACCCGGGGTATGGGGAAGCCGGCGACCGCTGAGGTAGAAGAGGAAATTCTAATAAAGCCAGCGGTCGTCGAGGAGAAAGAAATTAACAAATTAATTATAGTGGAAATTGGAATGGAAGAGACGCCGGACTTAAAAAAGCACTCGCAGTGTGAAGGAATGGATAATGTGCAAAGTCCGTGCTCGCATCATGATGTCGTGCTGCATAATCCTTATAAAGATTTGCAGGTGCGTGTGGATCGAACAAGAAGAACCCTGAAGGTGAGACGGGCTGTGTATGGTGCTAAGAGGTTTTGCAGGAAGGTGTTTAGCGCAAGAAGAATTTTCACGCGTTTGGGATCGAGACGGCACCCGGGCGCTCGTAAAAGGTCCGTGATGCGCGTTATGGATGGCAATGGCATGCGTGTGAGGAAAAAGTGTGTGTCGAAGAGTGAGTGTGTTACAAAGTATGGAAGTGAAACCGAGTGCGAGCGAGAATGCACGTCGGAGTGTACGTGTGATGAGAGTGATGCGGAGAGAGATGGATGGAGAGAGTGTGCGAGAACACACACCTGGGTTGGTTGTGGCACGTGTGCGGGAGGGAACATCAGAGCACGTGAGTGGGTGGATGCAAGAGTGCACCCCCATGAGTGGTACGGAGTATGTACCAAGGGAGAGGGCGCAAGACGGTGCGCGAGGAGGTGCGTTAAGGAAGTGTGCGAACGACGAGTGTGCGCAAGAAGCTGTGTGAGAGTGGTGTGTAACAGGCAGTGCGGTGGTGGAATGGACTGAGTGGGTGGAATGCATGAGAGGCGCCGAGACGCCGGGTTTTGTGAGTATGAAAGGGGTCGCGTGTGGATGTGAGCATGTACGGGGAGCATCGACGTTAAACGGGACAGCGTTTAGCCGACGCGAGCCCTCGGTCCGTGCCGGGCTTTGTGCATTGCGGGAGCCGGCGGGGATCGGTGCCACGTCGCTTCTGTTCGGAGCGTTGTGCACGATTCGGGCCGGGCCCCGCCCCGCACGGCCGCGTCCGCGCTTTGCCGGGCAAGGCGACCGGCCCGGTTCGAGGGGAGGTAGGAAGGGTCGGGACGGCGCCCCCTTGTGGTTGCAGCGTTCCGGCCGGACAAGATTGGGCCATCGGGCAGGAGACCGAAAGGCTCTGCGCCGGGATGGTGCTTTGAATCTCGGCCCAACCAAACCTCCTCCCCTGAACCGAATGCCGGACGGACCCAACCTGCAGGAGACCAAACCACCCGAATTCATTGCCGGCTTTGCGAAGCTGAGCTTTGATAATGCATGGACGTACCGAGGAGGCTCAGATATAGCGGACTGTGAGGATGATAGTGTTATTGTTTGAAATTGATAGGGAATTGGCTTGGAATTACTAGCGATTCGAAATTGGGGATAGTGAATATGATTGGCAAATTGGATTGGCAAATTTGATGGGTAAAAATGATTGGCAGTAATGATTGGCAAAAATTGGATGGGCAAAATTGATAATGGAGATGCCCGATGTAGAGGGATGGTAAATCCACCATCCCTCACATCCCATACCGGGCACGAGCATTAGTTATGGGGTTTTGGCTGTGTAAACTAGCCCGGGAGGGTTAGGATAAAATGATAGAATTTAGAAATGACAATAGGTAACGTGCTGGTGCCGGTCACCCCGTTCGAGGAGAAGACCCGACCGATAGAAAACAACGGAGGGACTTCCCGACGGGAAGCGGCAAAGATTCAGGGCGAAGCCACAGCTACCTCCAGTTATTTACTCTAGTTTTACGAATTACGGTGTTCGTCTTCATTTTAAGGCATTTTTAAGACATTACGCCCGGCTTACGTCAAAAACCAAGTTACGTCATGGCTTATGGAACCAATTAATGACGTAGGCCGGGGTATTACTGTATATATACACACAGATATATATATAGGTATACATACACACACATATATACATACACACACATATACATACATATATATACATACATATATATCCATACACACATACATATATATCCATACATACATACATATTTCCATACATACATATATATATATCCAATATCCATACATACATACATATATATATATCCATACATACATACATATATATATCCATACATACATACATATATATCATACATACATACATATACATATCTCCATACATACATATATATATATCCAATATCCATACATATATCCAATATCCATCCATACATATATATATTGTTGCGAATATGGAATTTGGCCTCCATATCCGCTTGTAAATATTCCCCTATTTCTCCAATACTCCCCAACTTTCCCCAATCCCCCATTCCCTAGTCCCATTGTCTGTAAACAACAATCAGTAGAGCCGACCTTCCCCTTATTCCCCCATTAAATGTCGTGCCCAGGTCCACCGCACCACACGTAGACAACTTTCGGACATCTTGCTAGTTATTCTTAGTCTATGTCAGTTAAGGCCTCGTTTCCATTAATTATGACTCTTCGTTGCACCAGAATGTGATTATATGGCACCAGTAGTGAGTTTAGGACCTTTCCCATACCTCCTCCCATCTTCTTACCCGTCTACAACAACAGAGGGGCACGGCGCTGCGCGGGGGGGAGTGTGCGTCCTCCCACCGGCTCGGTTCGCCGCCATCGACAATGCGCTCCAGACGATGCGCTCCAGACCATGCGCTCCACGGGGTTACCACGAAGGGGCTCCTTGTCAGCTCCTCGTCAAGGGCGGAGCCTGGTAAACCCCCCGCACGCACCCAATGAGAAGCAACGTGCCGATTCCACGAGGCGGAGCTAACGAGCCGAGGGCGTGTCACTCCCCGCCGGATATACGCGGCCACGTAGCGGACGTGACGTCAGATGCGCCCCCAGCTGGAGAAAGAACGTTGCCTGCGATCGCTGAGAGGAAGAGAACCCGCCTGTGAAAGAACGTTACCACCTCGAGCGCTGTGCAACCTTCCGCATCTCTGGACCGGACCGGGTCGACCCTGTCCTTGAGCCAAGAGTGCACCTTGAGCCATCGATACCCGCTGTCCTTTCCATCAACCCCCGTGTGAGTCAGCCTTGTCCCGTTTGCCTGTCGTCTGTTGGGGAATAATATAAGATTGTGTCTAAGTGCTTGTCTTTCTATGTTGTACCTCTCGTCCCTGTAATCTGACCTTCCGCACGAATATAATCTCCTCCGGAGGTCTTGAGAACCGTATCCCTGGTGTCGTCATTTTATAACCCAGCCGGGTGTCTTCTTTTCCTTATTGAGCCAGCGTGGCGCGGCTTCGTCAACGTTCGAGTACAATCGGGTAATTTGTGCGGACACGACGGCCATTCCGCTCGGCCCACCTTAACATCAAAGTCGTGTCTGTAACAATTGGTTGTCAGGAGTTGGATTCGAACCTGGGACTAAATTTATTTAGCCCAAATTTTGGACACCAATTGTGTTAGTACGGTAACAATTGGTGTCGAGGAGTGAGATTCGGACCCGGGACTAAATTAGTTAGGCCCAAATTTTGGGAGGGAAAATCGAACCGGAGCGCGTACGGCGCTCGACCAAATCGATCCGGAGCGCGGTCCCGCGGTTACTGCGCTCGACGAAATTATAACAGCAAAATTTGGATTGGTGTTACGAAACTCGAATTTTGAAAGTCGCGCTATGGCGGATCAAGACGGCTGGGGTCCGGTAGGGGAGAGTGAAGCAGGGTCGGTCCAGGACCAAATTGAGGGACGCGAGGAGAGCGAAGCAGTGAGGGCGGCAGGGTCGCAAAATAGCGTTGTCACGCACGAGGTGGCCACGGCGTCCACGCCCGCGGCAGCGCCCCTGGTGGATTCGAACCTTTTCCTCCTGCAAATGAGGGCCCTTATGGAACAAATGGTGGGAATGAGGGCTGATAGTGAGCGGTTGGGAAACCGGATGGATGCTCAGAGTGAGCAATTGGGGGTAATGGGGAACCGGATGGATGCTCAGAGTGAGCAAATGAGGGTTGATAGTGGGCGATTAGAGGGCCAAATGAGGGGTACCGGTGAGGGATTAGAAAAGAAATTTGAGGGGTTAGACAACGGGATAAAAGAGGTGAAACATGGGTTAACGGGGGTAGAAAATAGAATGGCTGCCCAGGAGAATCAGATAGAGGGAGTGAAAAATGGGTTAGAGGGGTTAGAAAACAGGATGGAAGGCAAATTGAGGGACATGAGGAACCAAGCGGAAAGGGAAGTTAACCAAATGGGGCAGCAGATAGAGGGGGTCAGAATGGGGGTAGAAACCAAATTGGATGCTCACAGGGAGGAAATGGAGCAGATGAGGGTGGCATCTGGGCAGGAGATGCAAGTGATGGGAGAGGAGATCAGAAGAGGAGTGAGTGAGGAGGTCGGAGGAGTGCGCGAGGAGGTGAGGCACTGTAAGGAGCACATGGAGAAGGAGGTGAGAAAGGGGACTGTAAAGTTACAAGGGGGCATAGAGGTCCTGACGCAGGAGGTGGAACAGCTGACGGAGGGACAAAAAGAAGTAAAGGAGCAGGTTCAAAGGAACACTGCGGTATTAGGAGGATTAAAAGCGACACAAAACGACATAAAAAACGACTTGATAGCGACAAAGAGGGAATGTCAGATGGTACGTGAGGGACTGACAACGAGGCTGGACGAGGTGATAGAGGTTATGGAGACGACGGACCGGCAGGTGAGGACGCACATGGAAACGGTCAAGGTAGCCTTAGAGGATGAGCTTGAGGAGACGTACCGGGACATAAAAGAGGTGAAGCAGAAATTAGAAGAAGTGGAAGAAGGGGTGAGCGAAATTAAGAAGCGACGGAGAGAGGATAACAAAGAGATAAAGGAGGAAGTAAAAGAATTGGTCCAAAGTCTGTGTTCGGATCGTGATGATGTGCTCATTAACCGGATGAGGGATTCGCAGGTGATGGAGGAGAAGCGAAGAGGAAGAGGACCCGGTGTAAGTGGTGACCAATATGGTCGTGCGTATGATGCGCCAGGTGATTTAAGAGGCTTGGGGGTCGAGATAGACCCGGGTGTTCGTGAGAGGCCGTTGGTGAAGTGTGCGACAGGTCTGGTGTGCGAAAATGGAGGTGTGCAAGAAAGTCCGACTCTGGGGTGTGTGAGGAAAAAGTGCGTGCCAAGGAGTGAGTGTGCTGGCGAGAGTGAGTCGGTCGTAGCGCGTGTGCGAGGGAGCACGTGGAAGCGCGGGGTGGTGAGTGTTACAGAGGGTGTGACGGGAGAGTGTGCGCAAGAGTGTGCGCGAGAAAGGTGTGTGACGGACAGGTGCATGAGGAAAGAGTGCGCTGTCAGAAGTAAGGAAGAGTGTCCACCTGTGGTGAGTGTTACAGAGGGTGTAACGGGAGAGTGTGCGCGAGAAAGGTGTGTGACGGACAGGTGCATGGGGAAAGAGTGCGCTGTCAAGAGTAAGGGTGAGTGCGCTGTCAAGAGTGGAGGTGAGAGTAGTTTGAGTGGCACGGAGCGTGAGTTGGTTGTGACAGATGAGCGAGGATGTACACCTGGGATGGAAGGATGCACACCTGGAATGGGAGAGCGTGGTTGGGAATGCACGCTGGAGTTGGTGGTGAGGCACGTGGTTGGGTGTGCGAATGAGAGCACACCTGTGATTGTCACAGAGGAGGTGACCGAGGAGGGGGCGCGAAGAGGTGTTTTGGTGAGGTGTGCGACCAACGAATGTGTGCCAAAGTGTTCGGTGGTCAGGTGTGTGACCAAGGCTGTGAGTGGAATGGGTGTACCTGGGTGTGTAAGGAAAGGTACGAGGAGCATGGGCACGGCTGGGTGTGTGAGCAAGGAACGGGCTGCGGGGTGTAAGCATGCAGGTGAAGCATCGACGTTTGACGGGGTAGAGTGTAGAACGACTTATAGCCGAATCGGGCCCTCGGTGCGTGCCGGGCCTCGCTTTGAACGGCCGCGTCCGTGCTCCACTAGGCGGAGCTGGCAGCCCGATAGAAAGGGTCGTCATGGCGACCACTTTTTGGTGAGACGTGCCGGCAGGTCGAGAGCGGGACATTGGATGGCTCCGTGCCGAGATGGTGCGTGGGATCTCGGCACGGGTAAGCCCCCGTCCCTGCCCCGAATGCCGGACGCATCCAGCCGCCGGCACAAAACAACCAGTATCCATTGCTTGGCTTTACGAAGCCGGGCTTTGGACAGGAATTGGCGCACCGAGAGGCATTAGTGAGTAGACTGGGTGATGAGGTTAGTGTTTTGGCCCCAAAATTAGAGAAAAACAAAATTTGATGATTGGCAAAGGATTGGCAGAGTGATGATTGGTAATGGTACAGTGATTGGCAGATGATTGGCAAATTTTTAATTTGTTGAAATTTGATGTGCAAAATTGGTAGTGAGAGACCCCCGATGTGGTGGGATGGCATCCCTGCCACCCTTCCCATGTGGGGGGCAAAGGAGCAATAGTTTATGGGGTGTATGGCAGTGAAAACTAGCCCGGGTGGGTTAGGTTATATTGATAGGGCCCTAGAAGATGACAGTAGGTAACGTTAAGTTTAGTTAGTGACTGATACCTGTAGTGGGGACGCAGGTAGATTAGGGTGGATGATAATGACGTGGGAGCGCAATAGTTTAAAAGGGACGACTGGGAAGCGCAAGTTTCAGAAGGGAGTAGTTAGCTGAGATGATGCCGTGTGTGTGAGAATTGAACAGGTGTGATTGCACAGGTGTGCAACTGGACAGGTGTGTGGAGCAGTGTGTGAGTAATGAGTGTTGTGGATCAGCGCGAATGCGCTTGGGGAGAGAAGGGTGCAGGTGGCACCAGGTGTGAGAGCACAGGTGTGCAGGTACAGGTGTGTGGAGAGAGTTGGAGTAAGTGGTACGGAGTGGTGTGCATGGTGCGAAGGTGTGGATGGGGGAAGAGTGGACCCCTTTCACGAGTACCCGGGGCGGGTAGTGTAAGTGTTAGGTAGAGGGTATAGGTAAATTGTGGTTGGATATTGGCATCTGTGGTGCGGTTGCAGAATGGTGTTGTGGATGGGTGCATTAGTGTTGTGGAAATGGCTGGGCGTGTAGCCTGTTAGTGTGTGTAGTTGGTTGAGCACTCCACCACTGTGAGGATGTCGGCCAGGTGAGGCCGCAGGTGGGCTCTGGGAGCCGGTAGAGTTGTGGATGGGGCCCGAGGATCCGGAGGACGGACCCGGGTAGCCCAGTGCCAGAGAGGGCACCGAGTGGGGAGAGTGCCAGAGGGCCTTCCCCAGGTAGTTAGGTTAGGGTAAGGAGCAGGTAAGCTCGGAGGCAACTGCAGTGGTGGAGGTGTGCAGGTGGGTAGACCCACTGGGAGAGGTACACGCCGCAGCCCAGAAATTGTGCGAGGGCACCGGGAGATGAATCGGGGGAGTGAGACCCCAAATTGAAGAGCACCACAGTTTGGCCAATGGGAATTGGTTTTTAGAACCCATAGTGTAAGAGGGCCAATGGTTTGGCCGGAGGAAGACCCCGGGTAGTGTAAAGTTGTTAAAGTCATTTAGGAAATAGTTAGGATTGATGAACCTGTCGCACCATACGCAGCCACTTACCTGTGGTGATGATGATGACTCCACACCTGTGTTTTCTTGGTTTTGTTGCAGAAATGAGAATTGCTGTGGATTTGTGAGACGCATCACGACGTGGATGAGACATTGGGGTGATTCCATCTCTCCCTCCCTAGGAGGGACTGATGATGAATTGGTAATGGCAAATTTTGATGTTGAGTTGAAAATGGCAAATTTTGATGAGAGTTGAAAATGGCAAATTTGATTGGTTAGGAGGGAGAGAAGACGAATTTGGTTTATGGGAGGAACGGGGAAGACAGTAGGGATGTTTGTTGATTTGTAAAGTAGATGTTTATGGGTAGTGTTGTGTTTTGTGGATACAGTAAGGGGTAAGGGAGGGGCCATGTAGGTTACCTGGTGGGGGGGGGCGTACGATAGGAACGTACCTGTCTCACCTGGTTCCCATGTGCCCCCAGTGTGCATCACCTTACATTGCGTGCACTTTTGCGCCCTTACCACCTTACTCACTTGTCTGCTTCTTTTGTCTCCCACCTCCGAGGATCTGGCTTTGGGGTAGAGAGAGAGGAGAGAGAGGTGCTGGCTGCGCAGTTGTGGGCCTGCACTTTCGCTGTTTGCTGTCAGGATCGATACACCATATGGACCGCAATGTTTGTGGCCACCCACAATGGACCGCAGTTCGTTTGCGGCCAAGCACCACCCGGGGATGGACCTATGGGTCAACGTGGCACCTATGCCATACAGGTGAACCACTTTTAGTTAACACCAAGTGCACCACAAGAAGAGCAAGAGACACCTGCAGGGTTAGGGGTTGTCGAATTTATTTTTATTCCAATGAACAATGGTGACTGCACCGATTGGTGGTGGGGTGGTGCTTTTGATGCTCGGGAAGGGTGCTCTGCACGTTATTAAAGGCCGTCGGCCACAGAGCACTCGTGGGTTGGTGTATCAATGTTGGCAAGCGCGCTCTCTCTATGCATAACATCTGCATGTGTTCCTCCAAAAACAGGTCCTGGATCGTAGTGTAAATAGCAGCGTAGTCTTGTAAATAATGCTCCCTACCGGCTGTATGTGTAGTTTGAGAATTCTTTCCGGATTCGGTTATCCTGTGGGTGTGTTTCTGTGAGGAGAAGGGTGCAACGTCGCAGGGGGACATATTTACTCATTTGTGAACATCTGTAAAACTGTCGCACTCAGGGTAGCGTTAATAGTAGAGGGACTACATCTGAGTGCCACACTAAACTAGGTAAAAATTTATCGGGTCGGGACACCCCGAGGGTAGAGAAGGGTGCAATGTTGCGAATATGGAATTTGGCCTCCATATCCGCTTGTAAATATTCCCCTATTTCTCCAATACTCCCCAACTTTCCCCAATCCCCCATTCCCTAGTCCCATTGTCTGTAAACAACAATCAGTAGAGCCGACCTTCCCCTTATTCCCCCATTAAATGTCGTGCCCAGGTCCACCGCACCACACGTAGACAACTTTCGGACATCTTGCTAGTTATTCTTAGTCTATGTCAGTTAAGGCCTCGTTTCCATTAATTATGACTCTTCGTTGCACCAGAATGTGATTATATGGCACCAGTAGTGAGTTTAGGACCTTTCCCATACCTCCTCCCATCTTCTTCCCCGTCTACAACAACAGAGGGGCACGGCGCTGCGCGGTGGGGAGTGTGCGTCCTCCCACCGGCTCGGTTCGCCGCCATCGACAATGCGCTCCAGACGATGCGCTCCAGACCATGCGCTCCACGGGGTTACCACGAAGGGGCTCCTTGTCAGCTCCTCGTCAAGGGCGGAGCCTGGTAAACCCCCCGCACGCACCCAATGAGAAGCAACGTGCCGATTCCACGAGGCGGAGCTAACGAGCCGAGGGCGTGTCACTCCCCGCCGGATATACGCGGCCACGTAGCGGACGTGACGTCAGATGCGCCCCCAGCTGGAGAAAGAACGTTGCCTGCGATCGCTGAGAGGAAGAGAACCCGCCTGTGAAAGAACGTTACCACCTCGAGCGCTGTGCAACCTTCCGCATCTCTGGACCGGACCGGGTCGACCCTGTCCTTGAGCCAAGAGTGCACCTTGAGCCATCGATACCCGCTGTCCTTTCCATCAACCCCCGTGTGAGTCAGCCTTGTCCCGTTTGCCTGTCGTCTGTTGGGGAATAATATAAGATTGTGTCTAAGTGCTTGTCTTTCTATGTTGTACCTCTCGTCCCTGTAATCTGACCTTCCGCACGAATATAATCTCCTCCGGAGGTCTTGAGAACCGTATCCCTGGTGTCGTCATTTTATAACCCAGCCGGGTGTCTTCTTTTCCTTATTGAGCCAGCGTGGCGCGGCTTCGTCAACGTTCGAGTACAATCGGGTAATTTGTGCGGACACGACGGCCGTTCCGCTCGGCCCACCTTAACATCAAAGTCGTGTCTGTAACAATATATATATATATATATATATATATATATATATATCTCCATACATACATATATATATATATATATCCATACATACATATATATATATACATACATACACACATCTATATATATATATATATATATATATATATATATCCATACATACATACATACATACATACGTATATATATATCCATACGTACATACATATATATATATCCATACATACATACATACATATATATATCCATACATACAAACATATATATATATATCCATACATACAAACATATATATATATCCATACATGTATATATATATACATACATATATATATATATATATATATATATATATATATATATATCCATACATACATACATACATACGTATATATATATCCATACGTACATACATACATATATATATCCATACATACATACATATATATATATATCCATACATGTATATATATATCCATACATACATACATATATATATATATATATCGATACATACATACATATATATATATCCATACATACATACATATATATATATATATCCATACATACAGACATATATATATATATATATATATCCATACATACAGACATATATATATCCATACATACATACATATATATATATATATCCATACATACATACATATATATATATATATATATATATGCATACATACATACATATATATATCCATACATAATATATATATCCATACATATATATATCCATACATATATATATATCCATACATACATACATATATATCCATACATACATACATATATATCCATACATATATATATATCCATACATACATACATATATATATATCCATACATACATACATATATATATATATCCATACATACATACATATAAATATATATATCCATACATACATACATATATATATATCCATACATACATACATATATATATATCCATACATACATACATATATATATCCATACATACATATATATATCCATACATACATATATATATCCATACATACATATATATCCATACATACATACATATATATATCCATACATCCATACATATATATATATATCCATACATACATATATATATATATATCCATACATACATACATATATATATATATCCATACATACATACATATATATATATCCATACATACATATATATCCAGACATACATACATATATATATCCATACATACATACATACATATATCCATACATACATACATACATATATCCATACATACATACATACATATATCCATACATATATCCATACATCCATACATACATACATACACATATCCATACATACATATATCCATACATACATACATACATACATATATCCATACATACATACATACATATATCCATACATACATACATATACATATATCCGTATATCCATACATACATACATATATCCATACATACATACATATATCCATACATACATACATATATCCATACATACATACATATATCCATACATACATACATACATATATCCATACATACATACATACATATATCCATACATACATATATCCATATATCCATACATACATATATCAATACATACATATATCCATATATCCATACATACATATATCCATATATCCATACATACATACATATATCCATACATACATACATATATCCATACATACATACATATATCCATACATATATACATATATATATATATACATATATCCATACATATATACATATATCCATACATATATACATATATCCATACATATATCCATACATATATACATATATCCATACATATATACATATATCCATACATATATCCATACATATATACATATATCCATACATATATACATATATCCATACATATATACATATATCCATACATATATACATATATCCATACATATATACATATATCCATACATATATACATATATCCATACATATATACATATATCCATACATATATACATATATCCATACATATATACATATATCCATACATATATACATATATCCATACATATATCCATATATCCATACATATATCCATATATCCATACATATATATATATATATATATATATATATAAATATATATATATATATATATATATATATATATATACATACACACACACACATATACAGTGCATTCAGAATGTATTCAGACCCCTTCACTTTTTTCACATTTTGTTATGTTGCAGCCTTATGCTGAAATCGTTTAAATTAAATTTTTCCCTCATCAATCTACACTCAATACCCCATAATGACAAAGAGAAAACAGGATTTTAGAAAGTTTTGCAAATTTATTAAAAAGAAAAAACTGGAATATCACATTGACATAAGTATTCATACCCTTTGCTATGACACTTGATATTTAGCTCAGGTGCCTCCCATTTCTCTTGATCATCTTTGAGATGTTTCTGCACCCTGATTGGAGTCCACCTGTGGTAAATTCAATTGATTGGACATTATTTGGAAAGGCACACACCTGTCCATATAAGCTCTCACAGCTGACAATGCATATCAGAGCAAAAACCAAGCCATGAGATCGAAGGAACTGCCTGCAGAGCTGAGAGACAGGATTGTGTCGAGGCACAGATTTGGGGAAGACTACAAAAAAAAAATCTCTGCTGCATTGAAGATTCCCAAGAACACAGTGGCCTCCATCATTCTTAAATGGAAGAAGTTTGGAACAACCAGGACTCTTTGGAGAGTTGGCTGCCCGGCCAAACTGAGCAATCAGGGGAGAAGGGCCTTGGTAAGAGGTGACCAAGAACCTAATGGTCACTCTGGCTGAGCTCCAGAGATCCTGTGTGGAGATGGGATAAACTTCCAGAAGGACAACCATCACTGCAACACTCCACCGATCTGGGCTTTATGGCAGAGTGGCCAGACGGAAGCCAAACAGTTCAATCTTGGTTTCACCAGACCACAGAATCTTGTTTTTCTCAGTCTGAGAGTCCTTTAGGTGCTTTTTTGCAAACTCCAAGCAGGCTTTCATGTCTTTCACTGAGGAGAGGCTATAATATATGTATTTGTTTGTGTGTATATATATATATGTGTGTCGTGAAAATCAAGCTCAGACACGACTTGACCTCTGGGTAGGTTTAATATCATTTAGATCTGAAGTAACATCCTGTAAAAATACATTCATGCAACAGGCATTAAAATCAGAGTATTTCATAGGCAAGGGTCGATTCCAATAGAGAGAACAATCAGCGCAGCATTTAGGGGCGTACATACCATTCAAACTACAGGACTATGTCACAGGGAGTGCCGCTGGAGTGTACGGGCGCCCCGGTAGTCCCGGGTCTTATAGACGCCCCTTTTGAAGCGAGCACACCCTGGGTTCACCTTGGTATAATTTCACTACATTCTCCCCGCCGTTTTTTTTTTTGTTTTTTTTTGTTTGTTTTTTTGTATACAAGATCGAGGCTCGTGAAAGAGCGAACATTAATCACACAGAAAGACAAACAGACACATAAAACAAATAACATCGGGAGCGGTAGACAAGATGGGGAGAGAGGGGGAAGGACACAAACACAACATTTGAGAGCAGGGACCGAGAGACATGGAGACATCGAGAGATCTGTGGGAGGGAGAGGGCTTTGGGGGGGAGGCATGTGAAGGGGGGGAGGCATGTGAAGGGGGGAGGCATGTGAAGGGGGGGGGGGGTGGGAGAGGTATAAACATATGGACACTGCCAGGATTTCCAGGAAATAAGTTGGAATTTCAAACAAGGTGGATCTGGGGTGAATTAGTGGGGGTAGAAAAGATCAAGGTTATGGATGGGGGAAGATAAGAGATGGTGGTGAACAGCTGTTTTAAAGACCTGGAGGGAGGAGAGGGATTGAAGGGAGTGTGGGAGTTTGTTCCACAGGCGGGAGAAAAGAGGAATGAAAGAGTGAAGGTGAGCAGAGAGCCGAGATTTCGGCAGTTTAACCAACAGAGGGTTGCTGGCAGATCTTGTGCGACCTGTAGGAATATTTGGGGGACAGAGCACAGAGAGAGCTGGGGGAGCAAGGCCGGAGAGGAGTCGGTAGAAGACAGAAAGACCACTTACCTGCCTGCGGTGAGTGAGTGAAAGGCCCTCAGAGATAGCTTCATCGCGGGAGATTCCAATGATTTTGAAAGCTTTGGATTCAACAGCGTGAAGCCGAGCCAGGTGTGAGGCAGGAGCACCAGCCCATAGGGGAGAACAGTATTCCATTGAGCTGCGGATGAAAGCCTTGTAAGTGGTGAGGAGCTCAGGTGTGCCGAGGAAGGACTTCGCACGACGGAGGATGCCCAGTCGGCGACTGGCTTTGGAGGCCAGCTTGGAAATGTGGTTTTCCCAAGAAAGATCATGGCAGATAGTGAGACCCAAAAGCTTGAGTGACAGAACTTCTTGGAGAGGATTGTTGAGAAAGTAGATGGGAGGGTTGTCCAGTCGATCTTTTCGGAGAGACATAGTAAGAGAGTGAGATTTGGCAGGATTGAAAGACATGTTCCACTTGTTTGACCAGTCTGTGATTTTGTCCAGGTCTTCAGAGAGTGAGGAGGCTGCAGACTGCCGATCTGAGGGAAGAGGAATGGAGCGGCAGAGAGTGGAGTCATCAGCAAAGAGATAGAGAGGATTTTCCAGAGAGTCAGAGAGATCATTGATAAAGACCAGAAAAAGCACAGGGCCCAGCACACTTCCTTGGGGAACTCCAGCCTGAACAGGAAGGGGAGATGAGAGAAATCCATTCAGGGCCACACGTTGACTACGACCAGAGAGGAAGTCCGCAAGCCATGCATGGAGATTTCCATGGATACCATAGGAGGAGAGTTTGGTGAGCAGAGCTGGGTGCCAGACCGTATCAAAGGCCCTTGATATGTCAAGGGAGACAGCTCTGATTTCCTGTTTGGCATTGAGGACCTCCATCCATTGTTGAGACAGCAGAAGCAGCATGTCCAGAGTAGAGTGACCTGGTCTGAAACCAAATTGATGATCAGAGATCAAGCCATTGGAGAAGAGGAAAGATTTCATATCCGAAGCAATGATGGATTCCATGACTTTGCTGATAATTGGGAGCAGGCTGATTGGTCTGTAGTTGCAAGGATCTGTTTTTGCACCTTTTTTGTGTAAAGCGGTAATGTTAGCTGATTTCCAGGATGCTGGCAGATGACCTTGAGCAAAAGATAGGGTGAAAAGAACAGAGAGAGGGTGAGATAGAGCGGCAGAGCAGGATTTTAAGACCCGTGGGCTGATGCCGTCTGGTCCAGTTGCAGAATCAGAGTCGAGGTTTGACAAAAACTCCTCCACCTTGTCAGGAGAGAAGGACACAGAGTCCAGGAGCAGTTGGGTTCGACTGGGAAAGGTGGGAACAGAGAGAGATGGGTTTGGGACTAAGGATTTCGAGGCGAACACAGAGTTGAGGCATTCGGCTTTGTCACGTGCGATGTCAACTGTGTGGCCATTTGAGGTAAGGGAGGGGATGGAGGGGGAACAAACACCAGAAACGGATTTGACCAGACGCCACCAGGATTTGGAGGAAGGAGACAGGTTTGAGAGTTCATTCTTGAGTGAGGAGAGATAGTGCTTCCTGGCACTCCTGAGGGTAGACACACACTTGTTCCGAGCTTGGTGGAAGGAACTGAGATTTCCTTCAGTTGGATTAGCCTTCCAAGAGGCAAAGGCAAGTTGTTTCAGGGCAACTGCCTCACCACAAGATTCAGTGAGATCATTGAGATCTCGCGAGATCTTGGAGACGGCGGCAGGGATTTTCGAAGCTCCGCACGGTCTCCACGTTTTTCGAAGTTAAGTCTGTTCACAATTGTATTTTGTCGAAACTGTATTTATCTTTCGGTGTGTGAAGTTATTGTGTGCAACTTTGGTTGTTTCTCGGTGTTTATCTTTCATAAATTGATCGTCTGTTTGCCGTGTCGCGAGCAAGGCCTTGTACAGTGTGCACTGTACAACCTTGAGGCTTTGTTTTTCTCTCAGTGGTCCGTCGTTTGTGATCCAATAACTTTCGTTCTCTGTATTCCCAGTCTTTTCACCCATAGCCTACCTACTTCCTTGTGTAAATCTCAACTCAAAAAAAAAAAAAAAAAAAAACATTTCCTTCTCTGTTCTCATTCGTTTATTCATTCTTATTCGTTCGTTCGTTCTTCGACCACGTGTTTCTCCCCCATTTCCCCAGATAGTTTTCACTCATTAACCTTCAATGTTTACACTTTCCCCTCAAGTTATGTATTCCGTCATATTTTATAACACCTTTTTCTTCTTCTTCTTTAAAAGGCTGCTTTCGACTTGCTCACCAAATCAATTCATCCCAAAAAAAATATCCATCTCCTATAGTGCCTTTGTTCTACATTCCCTAAACTCTCCTGCACTCCATCCTCCATCCAGCGTCCTTAAACGTATTTTTAACTCGAAGGTCACAAGAAACTCATTTTGCAATAAATGTTCGTTTCCCATAAATCGTACACTTTCAAAAATCCAATCTCACCCCTCCCCTCCAAATCTTCCCCATAACCCCTCCCCTCCAAATCTTCCCCATCACCCCTCCCCTCCAAATCTTCCCCATCACCCATCCCTTTCAAATCTCCCCCCTTGCCCCCTCCCTCCTAAACTACTCCCTCACCCCTCCCCGCCAAGACGCCCCCTCGCCCCTCCCCTCCTAGACTCCTGCCTCACCCCTCCCCTCCAAATCTCCCCCATATCCCATCCCTTTCAAATCCCTCCCCTTGTCCCTTCCCTCCCAAACTCGCCCCTCACCCCTCCCCTTCAAATCTCCCCACCCTCATTGCTTCTCAATTTCCCTCCGCTCACTCCCCCTCCTCAAAGCGTCCTCCCCGCTTCTTCCCCCTTCAAACTCTCACCTCCATCTCCCCCAACCTTCTGCCTCGCTCTTCCCCCTCCTCAAATAACACCTCATTGTGGCTCACCCAATCACCATCAAACCTTTTGTCCGCCCCATCCTTCCCTTTCTCCGAGCTATTCTGAAATCTCTGACACACCTTCAACAGCTCTCCCTACCTCTTCCACCTCTTCCACATCTTACCCTACCCCTCCTCCCCCCTGTTCTGTATCTGATGCTCCCCCTTCCTCTTCATTAACGGTATGGACCTCAAACATCCGGGGCCTTCGTTCAAACTTAACTGATCTCTCCATACAGGTTGCTTCTGTCAAACCAGACGTGATCTGCTTAACAGAAACTTTCCTCATTTATGATGTCTCTGATTCCATAGTATCTCTCCCGGGCTACTCCCTCCTCCGGTATGATAGACCTGAGCCTCGTCCTGGAGGCGGGGTTGCTATCTTTATCTAAAACTCTCTTCCTCACTCGCCCTGCACTGCACTCTCTCCACCTCACCCCCAGGAATACCTCTGGCTACGGCTTCCCCTTCGCTCCCACCTCTTGTTCATATGTGTGTTGTACCGTCCACCAAACAGTGATGACTCCATCTACATCTCGCTGTCTGATGATATGGACCAACTTCTATCTACTCATCCCAACTCTCTCTTCCTCATATGTGGTGATTTCAACTGTCATCATGCCAGTTGGCTGGGTGTGGGTACCTCTCTCACCAGCCATGGCTCCTCAGCAAAGGACTTCTGCGACTCACTGGTACTGACACAATCTGTCAATTTCCCGACCCGGATCTCAGTCAATGGAACATCTTCTCTTCTGGACTTGGTTATGACTAACTTCCCTGAAAATGTCTGCTGCTCTTCTTCTGCTCCGATCGGATCATCTGATCATGTCCTTGTTAAAGTGGACATCTCTCTGACCATCCTCAGGGAGCCTGCTCAGCGTCGACGAGTCTGGCATTTCACTCAGGCCAACTGGCACAGTCTTCAAGCAGCCATCAATCATCTGGACTGGTCTCCCATCTCTACCACCTCTGACATCAACTCATCCTGGGAATTCTTCCAAAGTAAATTGCTCTCTCTCATGCACAGATTTATCCCATCTCGTCTTCAGTTGTCATACCCTTCCTCCCGTCCATGGTACACGGAATCTTGTGGTGAGGCTGTTGCCCAGAAACAACTTGCCTTCGTCTCCTGGAAAGCAAATCCAACGGAAGGAAATCTCATTTCCTTTCACAAAGCCCGAAACAAGTGTGTGTCCACCCTCAGGAGAGCCAGGAAACAATATCTCTCCGTTCTCAAGACCGAACTCTCTTATCTGTCTCCCTCTTCCAAATCCTGGTGGCGTCTGGTCAAATCCGTTTCTGGTGTTTGTTCCCCCTCCATCCCCTCCCTTACCTCAAACGGCTACACAGCTGACTCCGCACGTGAAAAAGCTGAATGCCTCAACTCTGTGTTTGCCTCTAAATCTTGTGTCCCAAACCCATCCCTCTCTGTACCCACCATACCCAGTCGTACCCTGCTGCTCCTGGACTCCGTGTCCTTTCCTCCTGACAAGGTGGAAAAGTTTCTGTCAACCCTCGACTCTGATTCTGCAACTGGACCCGACGGCATCAGCCCACGGGTCCTAAAATCCTGCTCTGCTGCTCTATCTCACCCTCTCTCTGTTCTCTTCACCCTCTCTTTTGCTCAAGGTCAACTGCCATCTGCTTGGAAATCAGCCAACATCACCGCTTTGCACAAAAAAGGTGCAAAAACAGATCCTAGCAACTACAGACCAATCAGCCTTCTCCCAATTATCAGCAAAGTCATGGAATCCATCATTGCTTCTGATATGAAATCTTTCCTCTTCTCCAATGGCTTGATCTCTGATCATCAATTTGGTTTCAGACCAGGTCACTCTACTCTGGACATGCTGCTTCTGCTGTCTCAACAATGGATGGAGGTCCTCAATGCCAAACAGGAAATTAGAGCTGTCTCCCTCGACATATCACGTGCCTTCGACACGGTCTGGCACCCCGCTCTGCTCACCAAACTCTCCTCCTTTGGTATCCATGGAAATCTCCACGCATGGCTGGCGGACTTCCTCTCAAGTCGTCGTCAACGTGTGGCCCTGAATGGGTTTCTCTCATCTCCTCTTCCTGTTCAGGCTGGAGTTCCCCAAGGCAGTGTTCTGGGCCCCGTGCTTTTTCTGGTCTTCATCAATGATCTCTCTGACTCTCTCGAAAATCCTCTCTATCTCTTTGCTGATGACTCCACTCTCTGCCGCTCCATTCCTCTTCCCTCAGATCGGCAGTCTGCTGCCTCCTCACTCTCTGAAGACCTGGACAAAATCACAGACTGGTCAAACAAGTGGAACATGTCTTTCAATCCTGACAAATCTCACACTCTTACTATGTCTCTCCGAAAAGATCGACTGGACAACCCTCCCATCTACTTTCTCAACAATCCTCTCCAACAAGTTCTGTCGCTCAAGATTTTGGGTCTCACTATCTGCCATGATCTTTCTTGGGAAAACCACATTTCCAAGCTGGCCTCCAAAGCCAGTCGCCGACTGGGCATCCTCCGTCGTGCGAAGTCCTTCCTCGGCACACCTGAGCTCCTCACCACATACAAGGCTTTCATCCGCAGCTCAATGGAATACTGTTCTCCCCTATGGGCCGGTGCTCCTGCCTCACACCTAGCTCGGCTTCACGCTGTTGAAACCAAAGCTTTCAGAATTATTGGAATCTCCCGCGATGAAGCTATCTCTGAGGGCCTTTCACTCACTCACCGCAGGCAGGTAGGTGGTCTTTCTGTCTTCTACCGACTCCTCTCCGGCCTTGCACCCCCAGCTCTCTCTGTGCTCTGTCCCCCAAATATTCCTACAGGTCGCACAAGATCTGCCAGCAAGCCTCTGATGGTTAAACTGCCGAAAGCTCGGCTCTCTGCTCACCTTCACTCCTTCATTCCTCTTTTCTCCCGCCTCTGGAACAAACTCCCACACTCCCTTCAATCCCACTCCTCCCTCCAGGTCTTTAAAACAGCTGTTCACCACCATCTCTTATCTTCCCCCATCCAAAACCTTGATATTTTCTACCCCCACTAATTCACCCCAGATCCACCTTGTTTGTAATTCCAACTTCTTTCCTGGTAGTCCTGGCAGTGTCCATATGTTTTATGCCTCTCCCACCCCCTTTCCCATGCCTCCCCCCCCAAAGCCCTCTCCCTCCCACAGATCTCTCGATGTCCCCATGTCTCTCGGTTCCTGCTCTAAAATGTTGTGTTTGTGTCCTTCCCCCTCTCTCCCCATCTTGTCTACCGCTCCCGATGTTATTTGTTCTATTTGTCGGTTATGTGTCGGTTTGTCGGTTTGTCTTTCTGTGTGATAAATGTTCGCTCTTTCACGAGCCTCCATCTTCTATATAAAAAAAAAAGAAAAAAAAAAAGGAAGTTGAGGAAGCGATAAAAGCAATGAAGAGTGGAAAAGCCGGAGGGCCAACGGGAGTTGTGGGAGATATGTTGAAGGCAGCAGGAAGTTGTGGGTGTGAAGAGAATGACAGAGATCTTTAATCTGGTGGTGAAAGAAGGCCGCATTCCAGTGCATTGGGAACTGAGTACCCTCGTCCCTCTATACAAGGGGAAAGGTGACCCTATGGAGTGTG
>NC_136261.1:405160015-405255015 GCF_964187855.1 Myxine glutinosa | reverse complement strand
CGGTGACCTTCCACCCTACCAGCTACAATCCCCGTGTGAGTGTGTATGTTTGTCCTGGGGTATTAGAATAAGACTGTTTTAAGACTGCCCTGTGTGCTGCTTCTTCTTCTTCCTATCTTGTACATTCTTTTGTTTCCTCTTCTTCTTGTAAATTGTAACAAACCCATCTTTGTTCTTCCTACCTTCTGGTTTCCTCTCCATCCGATCGCATCCGTCCTTTCTATCATTGGGCAAACATGGCACGATTGAAACCGCTAGAATCGGGTTTAGTCCCATTGTTAACGGCTTGGATCGCGGATTGCTATGCGCTCGGCATTTTCCATCTTATCCGTGGTTCGAGCGGGAGTTATCTCCTTACTTTATGGCCGGTGGTAGTACTGAGGTAATTGGACTAAGACTCGACCAACAACCCTACTTACCACCGACCGGAAGGAACGTTATAACTTCTCAGGACTCGGGTCGGCCAGATAAAAAGACAAGGGGATTAACCCCCCCTTGATAAGGGGAGAACTGACGTCCGAGAACCGCAACAATACATACATATATATACATATATACACATATATATACATACATATATATACATATATATAGATATATATATATACATATACACATATATATACATATATATAGATATATATATACATATACACATATATATATATCTCTCTCTCTATATATATATATATATATATCTCTCTCTCTCTCTCTCTCTCTCTCTCTCTCTCTCTCTCTATATATATATATATATATATATATATATATATATATATATATATATATATATATATATATATATATATATATATATATATATATATATACACACATACATACATACATACAGACTTGGCATTTAATATGGAATTTTTTTTTTCTCGACTTGGGTTTAGTTTCTGAACTCACTATATCAATCTGGTGAGTTTCTTTTACCCTTCGGTGATGTCTTTGTTGAAAGAACCATGTGACTGATTGTCTTTCGCAGCGAGAAGTCAATAACAGGATTATATCACAGGTGGCGTGACAAAATGTAAGGACAGGTACATCTGACGATTGGCTTCACAATCGGGTATATAAGGGTTGTTGCGTTCTGTATTAATGGAAAACAACTGCTGCACGTCTACAAAAGTTATTGCCGCTTCCTCTGGAGATGGTCCGTCAACTCGACAATGCTGTTTGTCATGGAGTGGTGGCTTTACGAAATTATGGCATGAAACAGCGTGCTATTGCTCGGCAGTATGGCATCACTCAAGGTCAGGTGTCAAAGATACTGAAACGAAATGATCAGAGGGGTGTCCCTACTCCAATACTGAGACCAGGACATCCATGCAGAACCACAAGGAGAGATGATCGCCAGCTGCACCGGTTAGTCTGCAATGGCCATACCAAGTCAGCTAATCGGCTTAGGGCTGAGTGACAGCAACTGACAAATGTGCCTGTATCCAGAAGGCGAATCAACCAACGACTGGTTCAAGCAGGCTATCGTGCCAGGCGTCCCCTGAGAAAGCCACCCCTGACCAGACAACACAGCCAGCGCCGATTGCAGTGGGCCAGAGAGCACCGTCAATGGCAGCCAGGACACTGGAATCACGTGACCTTCAGTGACGAGTCTAGATTTCTGGTCTATTGTCAAGATGGCCGCGTCCGAGTGCGCAGACAAGTGCATGAAGCCCACAACGAAGATTGTATAGTGCCAAGAGTCCAAGCTGGAGGTGGTGGGGTGACCGTTTGGGCTGCTTTTCATGCAGGGGGCAAAACTGACCTGGTTGTTCTGAATGGAAACCTGAACCAGTTCAAGTACAGGGTCATTCTGGAAGAAACATTGCTTCCATTTGCTCGTGCAGCCTTTCGAGGAAACTTTGTCTTCCAAGATGACAATGCACGGCCTCATCATGCTCGCATGATCCAACACTTTCTTGCTGACCGTGGTGTTGAGCATATGGAGTGGCCTGCCTCGGGTATATAAGACCATTCTGGAGCCTATACAGGGCCATTCTGGAAGAAATCTCGCGAGATCACGGCGAGGTCACGTCTTTTCGAAGCTGTTCCATGCGCTCACGCTTTCGAAGCTAAGTGATATTTCTCAATTGTGTTTTTGTCGAGACTATCTATCTTTCGGTGTCTGTACCTATAGCGTATCTTTTTTGAAAATTTTCGGTGCTAATTTTTCGTACATGTATACACAATCGTCGGTTAATGCGTATCGAGTATTCTGGGGCCTAGTACTCGTAGGCTTGGCTACTGTACCGTCTCCGACCTTGCGGTTTTGTTTTTCTCTCAGCGATTCGTCGAATGCGCTGAAATTATTTTCGTTCTCTGTTTCGTCCCAGTCGTTCACCCCATACCTCCTTGTTTAACATCTCTACTCACAAAAAAAAAAAAAAACCAAAAAAATATTTCCTTCCCAGGTCTTATTCGTTTATTTGTTGTTCTTTTTGTTCGTTCGTTCTTCGTTCGCGATCACGCGATCACGTGGTTAGAAATGTATAATCTCTCCCCTGAACAACTATTTTCTCTCATATATTATAACACCCTTTTCTTCTTTTCCTACAAAAGGATGCTTTCGTCTTGCTCACCAAATCTATTCATTCCAAAAAATATATATAATACCATCTCTTACAGTTCCTCCTTTCTACATTCCCTAAACTATCCAGAACTCCACCCCTCCTCCAGTGTCCTCAAACGTATTTCTGACTCGAAGGTCTCAAACTCATTTTGCAAAAAATGTTCGTTTCCCATGAATCGTACACTTTTCAAAATCCAATCTCACCCCTCCCCTCCAAATCCTCCCCATCACCCATCCCTTTCAAATCTCCCCCCTTGCCCTTTCCCTCCCCTCCCTCCTAAACTCCCCCCACACCCCTCCCCTCCGAGACTCTCCCTTGCTCCTCCCCTCCTAGACTCCCCTCTCACCCCTCCTCCTCAAAGCATCCTCCATGCTTCTTCCCCCTTCCAACTTTCACCTTCATCTCCCCCAACCTTCTGCCTCGCTCTTCCCCCTCCTCAAATAACACCTCACTGTGCCTCACCCAATCTCCATCAAACCTTTTGTTCGCCCCATTCTTCCCTTTCTCCAAGCTATTCTGAAATCTATGACACACCTTCAACAGCTCTCCCTACCTCTTCCTCCTCTTCCACATCTTACCCTACCCCTCCCCCCCCCTGTTCTGGACCCGATGCTCCTCCTTCCTCTTCATTAACGGAATGGACCTCAAACATCCGGGGCCTTCGCTCAAACTTGACTGACCTCTCCATACAGGTTGCTTCTGACAAACCAGATGTGATCTGCTTAACAGAAACTTTCCTCCTTCATGATGTCTCTGATGCCTTGGTATCTCTCCCAGGTTACTCCCTCCTCTGGTATGATAGACCTGAGCCTCGTCCTGGAGGTGGGGTTGCTATATTTATAAAAAACTCTCTTCCTTACTCGCCGTCCACTGCCCTCTCTCCACCTCACCCCCAGGAATACCTTTGGCTACGGCTTCCCCTTCGCTCCCACCTTTTGTTCATATGTGTGTTGTACCGTCCACCAAACAGCGATGACTCCATCTACATCTCACTGTCTGATAATATGGACCAACTTCTATCTACCCATCCCAACTCTCTCTTCCTCATATGTGGTGATTTCAATTGTCACCATGCCAGTTGGCTGGGTGTGGGTACCTCTCTCACCAGCCATGGCTCTTCAGCAAAGGACTTCTGCGACTCACTGGGACTGACACAATCTGTCAATTTCCCGACCCGGATCTCAGTCAACGGAGCATCTTCTCTTCTGGATTTGGTTATGACAAACTTCCCTGAAAATGTCTGCTGCTCTTCTTCTGCTCCAATCGGCTCATCTGATCATGTGCTTGTCAAAGTGGACATCTCTCTGACCATTCTCAGAGAGCCTCCTCAGCGTCGACGAGTCTGGCATTTCACTCAGGCCAACTGGCACGGTCTTCAAGCAGCCATCAATCATCTGGACTGGTCTCCCATCTCTACCGCCTCTGACATCAACTCATCCTGGGAATTCTTTCAAAGTAAATTGCTCTCTCTCATGCACAGATTTATCCCATCTCGTCTTCAGTTGTCATACCCTTCCTCCCGTCCATGGTACACGGAATCTTGTGGTGAGGCTGTTGCCCTGAAACAACTTGCTTTCATCTCCTGGAAAGCAAATCCAACGGAAGGAAATCTCATTTCCTTTCACAAAGCCCGAAACAAGTGTGTGTCCACCCTCAGGAGAGCCATGAAACAATATCTCACCGTTCTCAAGACCGAACTCTCTTATCTGTCTCCCTCTTTCAAATCCTGGTGGCGTCTGGTCAAATCTGTTTCTGGTGTTTGTTCCCCCTCCATCCCCTCCCTCACCTCAAACGGCTTAACGGCTGACTCCGCACGTGAAAAAGCTGAATGCCTCAACTCTGTGTTTGCCTCTAAATCTTGTGTCCCAAACCCATCCCTCTCTGTACCCACCATACCCAGTCGTACCCAGCTGCTCCTGGACTCTGTGTCCTTTCCTCCTGACAAGGTGGAAAAGTTTCTGTCAACCCTCGACTCTGATTCTGCAACTGGTCCTGACGGCATCAGCCCACGGGTCCTAAAATCATGTTCTTCCGCTCTTTCACTCCCTCTTTCTGTTCTCTTCACCCTCTCTTTTGCTCAAGGTCATCTGCCATCTGCTTGGAAATCAGCCAACATCACCGCTTTGCACAAAAAAGGTGCAGAAACAGATCCCAGCAACTACAGACCAATCAGCCTTCTCCCAATTATCAGCAAAGTCATGGAATCCATCATTGCTTCAGATATGAAATCTTTCCTCTTCTCCAATGGCTTGATCTCTGATCATCAATTTGGTTTCAGACCTGGTCACTCTACTCTGGACATGCTGCTTCTGCTTTCTCAACAATGGATGGAGGTCCTCAACGCCAAACAGGAAATTAGAGCTGTCTCCCTTGACATTTCACATGCCTTCGATACGGTCTGGCACCCTGCTCTGCTCACCAAACTCTCCTCCTTTGGTATCCATGGAAATCTCCACGCATGGCTGGCGGACTTCCTCTCTGGTCGTAGTCAACGTGTGGCCCTGAATGGGTTTCTCTCATCTCCTCTTCCTGTTCAGGCTGGAGTTCCCCAAGGTAGTGTTCTGGGCCCTGTGCTTTTTCTGGTCTTCATCAATGATCTCTCTGACTCTCTTGAAAATCCTCTCTATCTCTTTGCTGACGACTCTACTCTCTGTCGCTCCATTCCTCATCCCTCAGATCGGCAGTCTGCAGCCTCCTCACTCTCTGCAGACCTGGACAAAATCACAGACTGGGCAAACAAATGGAACATGTCTTTCAATCCTGATAAATCTCACACTCTTACGATGTCTCTCCGAAAAGACCGACTGGAAAACCCTTCCATCCACTTTCTGAACAATCCTCTCCAAGAAGTTCTGTCACTCAAGCTTTTGGGTCTCACTATTTGCCATTATCTTTCCTGGGAAAACCACATTTCAAATCTGGCCTCCAAAGCCAGTCGCCGACTGGGCATCCTCTGTCGTGCGAAGTCCTTCCTTGGCACACCTGAGCTCCTCACCACATACAAGGCTTTCATCCGCAGCTCTATGGATTTCTGCTCTCCCCTCTGGTCTGGTGCTCCTGCCTCACACCTAGCCCGTCTGCACGCTGTTGAAACCAAAGCGTTCAGAATCATTGGAATCTCCCGCGATGAAGCTAACTCCAAGGGCCTTTCACTCACTCACCACAGGCAGGTTGGTGGTCTTTCCGTCTTCTACCGACTCCTCTCTGGCCTTGCCCCCCCAGCCCTCTCTGGGCTCTGTCCCCCAAATATTC
Source organism: Myxine glutinosa (assembly GCF_964187855.1). NCBI lineage: Eukaryota > Metazoa > Chordata > Myxini > Myxiniformes > Myxinidae > Myxine > Myxine glutinosa. The sequence goes on along the minus strand of NC_136261.1, from coordinate 405,249,193 downwards.
CTACAGGTTCCACAAGATCTGCCTGCAACCCTCTTATGGTTAAACTGCCAAAATCAAGACTTTCTGCTCACCTTCACTCCTTCATTCCTCTTTTCTCCCGCCTCTGGAACAAACTCCCTCACTCTCTTCAATCCCACTGCACCCTCCAGGTCTTTAAAACAGCTGTTCCCCACCATCTCTTATCCTCCCCCATCCAAAACCTTGATCTTTTCTACCCCCGCTAATTTCGGTCCCCTTGTGTTTTATACCTCTCCCCCCCGCCCTCCCCCTCCCATGCCTCCTGCCCCCAAGCCCTCTCCCTCCCACACTTCTCTCTGCTCTCAAATGTTGTGGTTGTGTGCTTCGCCTTCTCTCCCCATCTTGTCTTCCGCTCCCTCTTTTTGTGTGTTTTGTTTGTCTGGTTGATTTGTTTGTGAAATATATGTTAGCTCTTTCACGAGCCTCGATTCAGTATACAAAAAAAAAAAAAAAAAAAAAAAAATATTGCTTGCTCGTGCAGCCTTTCGAGGAAATTTTGTCTTCCAAGATGACAATGCACGGCCTCATCGTGCTCGCATGATCCAACACTTTCTTGCTGACCGTGTTGTAGAGCATATGGAGTGGCCTGCCATGTCCCCGAATATGAATCCGATAGAGAACTTGTGGGCAGAATTAACGCGTCAAATCGACCACTGGGACCAGCAGCCGACCTCTGTGCGTGAATTGCAGCACGCTATTGTCACTGCATGGCAAGCGATTCCTGTCCAAACCTTGGCAAATCTCGTGAACAGCATGCCTCAACGTGTACGTGCTCTCCTGAATGCTCGTGGGGGTTACACTAAGTACTGAACTGTAATTTTACTGTCTGTAATCCCAGTCGTAATTTAACTTTTGTTTTTGTTAAAAAAAGAATTTGGCTAATGTGCAAAATAAAGAGATACTTCTGGAAAACGTACAGAAGTTTAACAGTGCTGTCCATGAATTGAGTTCGATATCAGTTTACATCACTTTCAAGGATCAATTTATTTGTTTCGAAATGTCAAATGTGGTTTTTGTTTCTTTTAAAGGTCACATTAACAAAATCTTGAATAATTTCAACATAATTCCAATGAAATTTTGGTTCTAAGACATCTTTAAAAGTAAGTTCACCCCCACAAAAAAATATTCCATATTAAATGCCAAGTCTGCATATACATATATATACATATATATACATATATATATATATATATATATATATACTGTATGTACACATATATACATATATATATATATGTATACCATTCCATTCTGAAAAAACCTGGACTCAACCCTGACACCCTAAATAACTTCAGACACATCTCCAACCTACCCTTTCTGTCAAAAGTTTTGGAACGCGCTGTAGCCATTCAACTCAAACATCACCTCTCTGCCAATAACCTGTATGAAACATTCCAATCCGGATTCCGCTCCAACCACAGTACTGAAACTGCTCTCCTCAAAATCACCAACGACCTTCTCCTCTCCTCTGACGCTGGCAATCTCAACATTCTCATCCTCCTCGACCTCAGCGCCGCCTTTGACACCATCAATCACACCATCCTCCTCACCCGACTTGAAACCCCCTTTAACATTACCGGCACTGCCCTCTCTTGGATCAAATCATACCTCTCTGACAGACGCCAGTTCATCTCCATCAATAACTGCAAATACCCCACTGCTCCCCTCCCCCAAGATGTCCCCCAAGGTTCAGTTATTGGCCCCCTCCTCTTCATCCTGTACCTGTCCCCCCTCGGTCACTTAATCCGCCATCATGGTCTCCAATTCCACTGCTTTGCCGATGACATCCAGCTTTTCATCTCCACCAAGTCCATCTCCACCGCCACCCACTCTATCCTGACAAACTGCATCACTGAAATAAAATCCTGGCTTTAAATTAACTTCCTCAAGCTTAACTGTGATAAATCTGAAATAATCATCATTGGCCCAAAAACGCTCACCAAATCCACCCATAACTTTGCCCTCAACATCGACGGTTTCCCAGTATCCACCTCCCCTCACATCCGGAATCTTGGCATCATCTTTGACCAAACCCTCTCCTTCGACAAATACACTAATCACATCACAAAGACAGCCTTCTTTCACCTTAAAAAAACATCGCCCGTCTCCGTCCATCCCTCTCCTCCACGGCTGCAGAAACCGTCATCCACGCCTTCATCACCTCCCGTCTGGACTACTGCAACAGCCTCCTCTATGGTTCACCCTCAATAATCATCAATAAACTCCAATACATTCAGAACTCCGCTGCCCGTCTACTCACCCATTCCCGGACCCGTGACCACATCATCCCCGTCCTTTACAAGCTTCACTGGCTCCCCATCCCCCAGAGAATCCAGTACAAAATCCTCCTCTTGACCTACAAAAAGCCCTCCATAACCTGGCCCCAAGGCACCCCATCCTACCTGGCTGACCTCCTCTCCAGACACACTCCCACCTGCAACCTCCGCTCTGCTGGTACCAACCTCCTGACCCCCCCCCCCATCCGGACCAAATTCAGATCCTGGGGGGACAGGGCCTTCTCCATCGCTGCTCCCACCCTCTGGAACTCACTACCTCACACCATCAGAGACTCCTCCTCACTCACCACATTCAAAACATCACTCAAGACCCGCCTGTTCAACACTGCATTCAACATTTAACCCACAGCATTTAACCCCTGACTATCTCTTCTCCTTCTCCTTCATTTTGCTTTGATTATTTACATATTGATTTTTGTCTTTTTGCACTTGTTTTTTGTACTCTGTCAAAGCGTCTTTGGGCTTCTTGAAAAGCGCTATATAAAATAAATGTATTATTATTATTATCATTATTATTATTATTATACATATATACACATATATATATACTGTATATATATATATATATATATATATATATATATATATATATACGGTATATATATAACACAGTTTGTGTGTGCGTGTGTGTGTGTATGTGTGTGTAATGTTACCGATAGACTCCTAAACGGAGAGGCTCACGTACTTGATATTTGGCACAGACATGGCCATTGAGCCTGGGACGAACATGGCTGACCTAAAAATTTATTTCATAATATGTTTTTACCATATTTTTATCTCAGCACGAAATATTATGACCGGAATCTGACCGCAAGCAGAGCAGCGCGCTGATTCGCTCAGAGCGATCACGTGATGTTCGTTGCCGCCATTAACTCAGTTATGCGTTCGCACGTATTTCAGAGCGATTGCGTTTTTGCCGGGTACTTCTGCATGATTAAGCATGTTTCACATAGATTTGTTTTCAGCGAGCAGAAGTACCCGGCATTGTACGAATAATATATCGTGTAGGGCCGTGCCGTGTAGGGCGGAGTGATGCCGCTGTGGGAGGGACCGGGCAAGGTCGCTGTGGGCGGGCCCGGGCGAGGTCGCTGTGGGCGGGGCCGAGCGAGGCAGCTATGGGCGGGGCCGAGAGAGGTTGCTGTGGGCGGGGCCGAGCGAGGTCTGCGTTAGTGCGTTGCCGACTTGCCGTTGCCTGGTATAAAAAGATGGTGCTTAATGCTCTCTGCGTCAAGATACGGACTTGATGTCCGTATCTTTACAACAGACATTCCAATGATGATGATGATAAATGTAATACCACTCAAGGAAGGCCCACAACTCAAGAGAGTGGAAAAAACAATAAAATGAACAAAAATACGGGGAAGGAGAAGCAACCACTCAGAAGAATGACAGAAAATCATTTCCCTTAAATGTCCCGTGTTCACCAACTAGCACGACCAGATACAGGACACCAAAATAATTTCCCTTACACATATCGTGTCCACCAACCAGCAAGACCATACCACTTACCTCTGGATCAAACTGTATTGCAAATATTCAAACGGTTTTTACATGCTGCCGTCTCCTAGCAACCAATGAAATTTTTCAAAAATATTGCAGCTTCACTTTTCACGGAGTATGAGCGTTCTATATATTTTCAATTCAGTGCGCCCGACTCGCTCACGTACTTGACTTGTGGCATAGACATGGCCATTGGGCCTTCACGGTGTAATTTGTGCGAGGCTTTTGTCCGAGTGAGCTTGAGTCGAGAGGGCGAATGTACGGGTTGGGAATGTACGAGTCTCCCTTCCCCTGCCCGGCAACGCCGGTACTGGAGGGCGTCACAGGATTGGTGAGTCTCCAAAAGCCGCTTCGTGCTGTTGCGAAGATTCAGGACGATGTCGCGATTGTTGTGCTACTCTCCGACCATGAGAACTGCAACGTCATTGTTGACTGGCCCTCCCCTTCCCTCCCCCTTCCCCCTTCCACCTCCCCTCCCCCTCCACCCTACCCTTTCCCCCTTCCTTTTCCCCTCCCTTTTCCCCCTCCCTTTTCCCCCTCCCCCCTACGCCTCCCTCCCCTCCCCCTCCTCCTCCCCCCCTCTTCTCCCCTCCCCCTCCCCCCTCACGTTTATACACGGAATGCCGGGTACTTGCCCCCCCTCTTCTCCCCTCCCCCCCTCTCCTCCCCTCCCCACCTCTCATCCCCCCCTCATCTTCCCCCTTCCCTCCCTACCCCCTCCCTCTCCCCCCTCCTCTCCCATCCCTCTCCCCCCTCTTCTCCCCTCCCCACGTTTATCTATCTATAATTCCAGTAATCTCTGTGTGTGTGTCTGTGTGTGTGTGTGTGTGTGTGTTTGTCTGTGACCGCTGTTTCTCGACAACCACGGGTCCGATATACTTGAAACTTGCCAGGTATATTGCTGGGGACCCGAGGATGTGCCTTTTCAAGGTTTCATATTAATCGGAGAAGTAGTTACCGAGCTATGGCGATTTATTTACCAAACTCCGCAAGCCGTTCGCTTTGGACCAAACCATTTCATGTAAATAGAGCGGGGGGGGATTGTCACCGTACTCGCAAGCCGTTCGCTTTACGTTCACGCAAGCCGTTCGCTGGACCAAACCATTTCATGTAAATAGAGGGGGGGGGGAAATAATTTTAGATATATATATAGTACGGGCATGCCCTAGTACACGGAATGCCGGGTACTTCCCCCCCCCCCTCTCCTCCCCCCCGTTCCCCTCCCCTCATCTTCCCCGGCAATGCCGGGTACTTCTGCTTGTGTGTGTGTGTGTATATGTATATGTATATGTATATGTATAGCAAACTATGGAGAATGTGCTCGTCTACCTGGAGAAACCGGTCTTCCAGCATGGTCAGCTGTATGTGGCGCTCAGTCGAGGGAAGAGGAAAGAGAACATGCGAGTTTATGTAAATGGAGGATCGTCGACAAAGAACATCGTCATCAGAAGTGTCCTCTGACAACAAAATCGTGGTAGTCCACGGGTCGGTCGCGTTTTTTTTCTACAAAAAAAAAAAAAAAAAAAAAAAGAACGATCGGAGATAAGGGCCGAAATCACGTGTCACAGGTAAGTGATTTAGAACGCTGGAGAGGTGAGCCTTATGGCTTGCTGCCCAAATAATCTCCCTGATGATGTCCAGCGTTCGCTTTAGTTCTATTATCATATCTATTCAAACTGACATTGACCAACGGTCATGGGTCGTCTATCTATATATATATATATATATATATATATATATATATATATATATATATATATATATATATATATATATATATATACACATATATATAATATATACATATATATATATATATATATGTATATATATGTATATATATATATGTATATATATTGTAACGGTGTTGAGAAGTGTAACGGTTTTTGAGAAGTGTAACCATTTTGGAGGAAGTGTAACGAATGTGAAAAGTATGGTTTTGTTATGTGTAACACCCTCGTAATGTAAATAATGGTCGCAGCCGTCCTAGTTAATTCCATGAAATTTACACGTAGGCCATGATATATCTTTTTAAATAGTGTATTTCCTTATTCTATGTAGGCTAAATATGTGTTTCCCACTAGATTGACTTTGCATTGTATCAAACAAAATAAGCGTAGGCCCTTCCAATTTCCCCAAACATCTCCGCTCTCCAAAGTTCCTTTAAAAAGGGGTGCGAGTGGCGTTCAATCCCGCAAGCCGCCATTGCCCATGTGCTCATCTCGGAGAAGAAAGGCATGTCTCCACCTCGTCATAGAGGGGAGGAGTGAGTCAAACCCCACTTGGCCAACCAGCACCGCGGTTAGCGACCCGGTAGGCGTGCCCTCGCAGCCGGCGGCTTGATTCCGCCCGGGGTAATAAAAGGGACTGGAAGGGACTGCTTCACCAGATGACCTGGGAGATGAGCGAAGAGGCAACACCAAGAGGAGCGGTGAGATGCGAAACGCTCTAAGCCAAAGAGGAGAGGTACTCGGAGGGGAAACCAGCTAAGGAGAGACGCGCTGAAAGGAGGGAGACGGCTCCACCAGAAGGAGAGGAGCAGGTGTGCCCGAGCCAGCGCGTGACGTCTAAAGCATCGGCAGCGGATACGCGACCGAGGGTTTTCCCGCCAAAAACGCGAGGAATTGAGAGCTGCTACCTCCGACCCTGCCTCCCTCTCCAGCAATCCACCTCAAGCCCTACCTGCCTGCAATATCCCCCGTGTAAGTGTGAACGTCGTCTGTCCTACTCGTTGTCTTGGGGTTAAGTAAAATGAATAGTTTAAGCTAACAATGCACTGTGTGACTGCTTCTTCCATCCATTGCTGTAAATAATTTTGGTCGCTCTTTCTTTTTGCTTGTGTGTGTATAATAAATCTGTTCTTCCTCCGTACTCTGTCTTCTTCTTCTTTTTCATTCTCTTTCGGTCGTTTTAGAGGTTTCCCGATTGAATATCTGTGGTGCGATCTGGTCAACGTCGGGTGAAATCGGGCCAATTGGGGATCCTGTTAGGTCGCGGTAATACACCACCGCTCGGTCAATATAACATCTGTCCGCGACCCGTAACAATTGGTAGTCAGGAGTTGGGATTCGAACCTGGGACTAAATTTATTTAGCCCAAATTTTGGACACCAATTGTACTATTGGCCGTAACAATTGGTGTCGGGGAGTGATATTCGAGGCCCGAACCAAATTTTTAAAAAACATCCAGAAAAAAAATTTGGTCAAAATTTGGAGCTGCTGGAAATTTGTGTTTTTTTTTAAAGAAAAACCTGAATTTTGAGATCGCGCCATGGACAATCAAGGCGATCGGATGTCGGTGGGAGAGATAGACAGGGTGGAATCGACCCAGGACCTCGGGGAAATGTATGTGGAGGAAAGGGAGGAGGAGAAAAATGGCAATGTGGTTGCGGGGGTATCAGGCGCACAAAATGGCGCTCTTGCGCACGAGGTTGGGGCAGCTGCGGCCGCACCCTTGGTACTACCAACGGTGGCCCAAATGCAAGCCTTCATGGCCCAATTCATGGTGGAAATGCAGAGAGAAAACGACATTATGGAACGAATGGAAAACAGAATGAGGGCTGATAATGAGCAAATAACGAAAGAATGGGGAAACCAAATGGAAGCAATAACGAACAGAATGGGTGACCGCATGCAAAAATGTGGGGAGACCATGGATTGCATGGTGGGCGAAAGGGTCCCAGGGGTGCACGACGAGGTAACGCGGGTCGAAAAGCGCTGGTTGAGCGAAGCGGAGGAAAGCGCGGGTACAATGATGGGGGTAGAAATCGCGACACGGGGTTTGGAAAAGCCGGCGACCGATGAGGTAGAGGGAATTTTATTAAAGCCAACGGTCGTCGAGGTGAGTACAGAAAAAGCGGAAGTGGGCATTGAAATTGAAGAGATGACGGAGGTAGCCCAGGAATTGCAGGGAGAAATGGAATATGTACAAAGTCCCTGCTCACATCACGATGCTGTGCTTAACCCGAATGGAAGTTTGCAGGTTCGCGTGGAGAAAAGGATCCCCCAGGTGAGTCGTGCTGTATATTGTGCGGGTAGATTTTGCAGGAGGATGTTTAGCGACAAAAGAATTTTCGCGCGCTTGGGATCGAGGAAGCATCCGGGCGTTGGTGAAGGGTCCCGTGTAAGTGGAAATGGCACGCGTGTGAAAAAAAAGTGTGCGTCAAGGGGTGAGCGTGTTACGAAGCGCGAGTGTGATACCGAGTGCGAGAGAGAATGCACGTCGGGGTGTACGGAGTGTGACACGAATAGTGAGTTGGTGATGGCGCAGGTGCGAGAGGGCACATCGGAGCGCGAGTGTGAAACCGAGTGCGAGCGAGAATGCACGTCGGGGTGTACGGAGTGTGACACGAATAGTGAGTTGGTGATGGTGCAGGTGCGAGAGGGCACATCAGAGCGCGAGTGTGAAACCGAGTGCGAGCGAGAATGCACGTCGGGGTGTACGAAGTGTGACACGGAGAGTAAGGTGGTGGTGGAACGTGTGCGAGAAAGCACACCTGAATTGGTGGTAGCGTGGGTGTGGGAGAGCCCATGTGAGCACGTTAGTGGGTGGATGCAAGAGTGCACGCCCATGGTGAGGGTTACGGAGGACGTAACGGAGGAGAGGTGTGGACCAAAGTGTGCGCAAGAGTGTGCGCGAGAGGTGTGGTGTGTAACAGGGAGAGCGTTGGTGGAATGTACGGACGTCGTTGGAACGCCGGGTTTTGTGAGGGTGAAAGGGGTAGCGTATGCTTGTGAGCATGCCGGTGAAGCATCGACGGTAACCGGGTTAGCGGTTAGGGCGACGGATAGCCGATGCGAGCACTCAGTGCGAGGGGTGCTTTGTTGGGTGCGAGGCCCGGCGCGGATCGATGCTGCGTCGCTTCTCTTCGAAGCGTCGTTGCCGATTCGGGCTTGGCCCCGCCCCGCACGGTCGAGTCCGGGCCTTGTAGGGCGAGGCGACCGGTCCGGTTCAAGGGCGAGTGGGAGGAAGCGGACGGTGCCCCCTCGTGGGGACGGGGTTCCGACCGGGGGAGATTGAGCCATCGGGCCCGGGACCGCAAGGTGCCGCGCCGAGATGGTGCGTGGAATCTCGGTCCAACCAAACCACCTCCCTTGAACCGAAAGCCGGACGGATTCAACCTGCAGGCGACCAAACAACCCGAATTCATTGCTCGGCTTTACGAAGCCGAGTTTAATGATGTCATGACGCACCGACGCTAGGATATAGTGGACTGTGATGATGGTGATAGTGATAGTGATCGTGATTTGATACGAAATTTATAATAGTGGGTAGAATTGGCAGTAAATGGCAAATTTTTGAATCGGTTGGATTTGGACGAGCGAAATTGATAGGACCTCCCCGATGTGGTGGGATGGCAAATCCACCATCCCTCACAGGGTGGGGGCAAATGCGCAATAGTTTATGGGGTGGCTATGACAACCGAGCCAGGGAGGGCTTGGATAATGATAGGGATCTAGAAGAGATTGACATTAGGTAACGTTAAGGTTAGTTAGTGACTGATACCTGTAGTGGGGACGCAGGTAGATTAGTGTGGATGATAATGACGTGGGAGCGCAATAGTTTAAAGGGACGACTGGGAAGCGCAAGTTTCAGAGGGGAGTAGTTAGAAGAGATGATGCCGTGTGTTTGAAGATTGAACAGGTGAGAATTGAACAGGTGTGATTGCACAGGTGTGCAACTGAACAGGTGGATGGAGCAGTGTATGAATGAGTGATAGTGATTGCGTGTTGTGCTGACCAAATGGTCCAGGAAGAAAGGAGGGTGCAGATGGCACCAGGTGTGAGGGCACAGGTGTGCAACAACAGGTGTATGTGGCTGTGTGGAATAAATGGTAGTGTGGAATAAATGGAGTATTGGAATGGATGGTCGTGGAGTGAGTATGGTGGAAATTGTGGAGTGGAGTGGATGGTGCGAAGGTGTGAATGGGGGAAGAGTGGACCCCCATCACGGATACCCGGGGCGGGTAGTGTAAGTGTTAGGTAGAGGGTATAGGTAAATTGTGGTGGGATATTGGCATCTGTGGTGCGGGTGAAAGAATGGTCTTTGGATGGGTGCATTAGTGTTGTGGAAATGGCTGGGCGTGTAGCCTGTTAGTGTGTGTAGTTGGTTTGGGCACTCCACCACTGTGAGGATGTCGGGCAGGTGAGGCCGCAGGTGGGCTCTGGGAGCCGGTAGTTGTGGATGGGGCCCGAGGATCGGGAGGACGGACCCGGGTAGCCCAGTGCCAGAGGGCACCAAGGGGTGACAGAGCCAGGAGGGGCCTGCCCCAGTTAGATAGGTTAGGGTGAGGAGCTAGGTAAGCTCGGGTGGCAACTGCAGTGGTGGAGGTGTGCAGGTGGGTAGACCTGCTGGGAGAGCTACACGTCGCAGCCCAGAAATTGTGCAAGGGCACCGGGAGATGAATCGGGGGAGTGAGACCCCAAATTGAGAAGCACCACAGTTTGGTCAATGGGAATTGGTTGTTAGAACCGATAGTGTAAGTGGCCAATGGATTGGCAGGGAAAGACCCCGGGTAGTGTAAAGTGTGTTAATGTCATTTAGAAAGTAGTTAGGATGAAGTCTCCTCGCACCATCTGCATCCACTCACCTGAGGTGACAGGTACTCCACACCATGCCATGTTTTGATTATTTTTATGATGCAAATGTTTGGATTGTGAGACGCATCATGACGTGGGTGTGACATTGTGCTTTGATGTTCCATCTCTTCCGCCTTATGAGGATTGATGATGAATTTGGTGATGGCAAATTTTGAAGTAGAGGGATTGTGGAGACGAATTTGGTATAGAGAAATATGGGGAAGACGTGACAGTAGTGACGAATTTGTAAATGGGTAGATTTTTGTACATATGGGGTAAGGGCAAGGGTAGCATAGGTGACAGGGGGGTGACGTACGGTAGGGACGAGCTTTCTCACTTCGCCCTCCGTACGCATTTCGCCTTGCATTGCCTTATTGATGTGTACCCTTGTGACCTTACCCCTCGCTCAATTGTCTCTTTTGTCTCCCACATGACCTGTGCGCCATTGGGGGCCGAGGGGAGCGTGCGTGAGGAGGCCATTGTGCGCACGAGATTCCCAGAACCAGCATGCATTGCGTTGATGTACCACTTTATGGACCGCTGTTCTGCGGCCAAGTACCACTTGATGGACCCCAGGTTCTGGGGCAGGGCACCTCTGTTGGAGACCGGCCATAGTGGCCAGGGAATCTTGCCTGCGGACCTCGGTAAGGTGGCACCTATGCCAAACAGGTGGACCACCCTTAGTTGGCCCCTGTTGCCCTAAATAAAAATGGACACAAGTTGTGCTTTTTAAAATTATTTCCAACTAGGCCGCATGAAGCCAGAAGACGTCGGGAAGAACATCGGCCCAGCAGAAAAAGAGAAGACCACCACCAGTTGTTTTGTTGTGTTTATTATGAACCATGGTGACTGCGCACCGAGTGGTGCTTTGTGGTGCTTTTTGGTGCTTTTGGTGCTTTTGGGTGCTTTGGTGGTATTGGTACTGGTGCATCGATGCAATGCGTGCTGTCTCCTCCCTCCCAACAGGAATTTCTTTTTTCTTGTTCCCTAAAAAGAAAAAAAAAAAACACAGGTCCTGGGTTGCGTTGTAAATAAGAAATAACGTCATTGTAAATAATGCTCCCCACCGTAAATGTATAGTTTGAGAATAATTCCGTAATTCGGTTAGCTGTGGGCTTGAGTCTGTTAGACAGGGTACAATGCAATAGGGGGACATACTTATTTGTGTTTTAAGATTGTCACACTCAGGGTCAGGTTAAAAGTAGAGGGAATTACACCTACGTGTCACACTAAGTTAAAGTTTTGTAGGCCCGAGCACGGGCCTGAAGAAAGGAGGGTGCAGTGTAACGGTGTTGAGAAGTGTAACGAATTTGAGAAGTGTAACGGTTTTGAGAAGTGTAACAATTTTGGAGGAAGTGTAACGAATGTGAAAAGTATGGTTTTGTTATGTGTAACACCCTCGTAATGTAAATAATGGTCGCAGCCGTCCTAGTTAATTCCATGAAACTTACACGTAGGCCATGATATATCTTTTTAAATAGTGTATTTCCTTATTCTATGTAGGCTAAATATGTGTTTCCCACTAGATTGACTTTGCATTGTATCAAACAAAATAAGCGTAGGCCCTTCCAATTTCCCCAAACATCTCCGCTCTCCAAAGTTCCTTTAAAAAGGGGTGCGAGTGGCGTTCAATCCCGCAAGCCGCCATTGCCCATGTGCTCATCTCGGAGAAGAAAGGCGTGTCTCCACCTCGTCATAGAGGGGAGGAGTGAGCCAACCCCACTTGGCCAACCAGCACCGCGGTTAGCGACCCGGTAGGCGTGCCCTCGCAGCCGGCGGCTTGATTCCGCCCGGGGTAATAAAAGGGACTGGAAGGGACTGCTTCACCAGATGACCTGGGAGATGAGCGAAGAGGCGACACCAAGAGGAGCGGTGAGATGCGAAACGCTCTAAGCCAAAGAGGAGAGGTACTCGGAGGGGAAACCAGCTAAGGAGAGACGCGCTGAAAGAAGGGAGACGGCTCCACCAGAAGGAGAGGAGCAGGTGTGCCCGAGCCAGCGCGTGACGTCTAAAGCATCGGCAGTGGATACGCGACCGAGGGTTTTCCCGCCAAAAACGCGAGGAATTGAGAGCTGCTACCTCCGACCCTGCCTCCCTCTCCAGCAATCCACCTCAAGCCCTACCTGCCTGCAATATCCCCCGTGTAAGTGTGAACGTCGTCTGTCCTACTCGTTGTCTTGGGGTTAAGTAAAATGAATAGTTTAAGCTAACAATGCACTGTGTGACTGCTTCTTCCATCCATTGCTGTAAATCATTTTGGTCGCTCTTTCTTTTTGCTTGTGTGTGTATAATAAATCTGTTCTTCCTCCGTACTCTGTCTTCTTCTTCTTTTTCATTCTCTTTCGGTCGTTTTAGAGGTTTCCCGATTGAATATCTGTGGTACGATCTGGTCAACGTCGGGTGAAATCGGGCCAATTGGGGATCCTGTTAGGTCGCGGTAATACACCACCGCTCGGTCAATATAACATCTGTCCGCGACCCGTAACAATATATATATATATGTCTATATATATATATATATATATATATATATATATATATATATATATATATATATGTATATTATATATATATGTATATATATATATATATATATGTATATTATATATATATGTATATATATATATATATATATATATGTATATATATATATATATATATATATACATATATATATATATACATATATATATATATATATATACGTATATATATATATATATATATATATATATATATAATTATAAAATTGAAATCTTGCGTGTTTGTGTGTAACATTCGATCGGTCCGGGGGCGTGGCTTACCCCTTTGAGAGAGTAGTAATATCCACCATTTTATTAACTCGCATAGCTTTGAGGCCTGTTTTGTAGGCCCGTGGTGTCTTGCTCTCTCTCTCAGTTTTATTTCAAATCAAATTCGATATATCATTTCATTTTTCTCAATCGCTAACATCGTTTTAGACTCGGTTAAAAAAAAACGGAAAGAAAATCCGATGAAAGTTTCCGTTTATAGATCAAAATGAATTCTGAAAGGCTTGTATCTTCAAGGCCATTGAGTCTGTTTCACGCCTTTATCTTCAATCTAAGTCGCCATCTGATTTCATTTTTATCGATGGTTTTAGACTCGGTAAAAGAAATAATTGAGAACATTCACGCACACACGGGAAATTGCAGAGATATATTTTTAAAATCGCGCCACGTTGATATACGAAAATACACCGCCTAAAATAACAGGCATACAGTATATATCTTCGTTATTTCATTCAACATTATTACCCGGAAGTAAAATATGTTTCAGGAAATTACCGAGAGATATTTCTTCGATTTTATATATTTTTTATATGCTCATACACTTTAAATAGGTTTATTTGAAATCTTTTAATTTTCACAATGTAATTTATTTGTCATTTGATGATCGGCAAAACGATAGCACAAACACAATACTATTTGCAGGAAGAATGTCGTATCAACCCTCCGACAGCGCTACGGACGCGGACAACGAATCACACCTCACGTCTATGGACGCGAATAGCAACATCCGCACGAATCAGTCATCAATGATTTTCATTGACGCGCCTGGAGGCACAGGGAAGACGTTTCTTATTAACCTGATTCTCTCTAAAGTGAGAGCGAGTGGAGAAGTTGCCCTTGCAGTGGCCTCATCTGGCATAGCTGCTACCCTCATGCCTGGTGGAAGAACAGCGCACTCAAGGTTCCAAATCCCTCTGACACCGAGGGAAGATGGCGTATGCAACATCGATAAAAATTCCACTATCGCAGACCTCTTTCGAAGTACAAAACTCATCGTGTGGGATGAGTGTCCTATGATCAGGAGAGAGAGTTTCGAGGCTGTGGATCGCACGTTGCGTGATGTATGTGACAAAGACGAGCCTTTTGGAGGGATCTTGACGATATGCTGTGGTGATTTCCGTCAACTTCTGCCCGTGGTGAAAAGAGGGTGTGATGCTGACGTTGAGAATGCGTGCATAAAGAAGTCCTACTTATGGCAGAGCTTTGGAATGTTTCACTTGAGAACTAATATGCGACTGACCGACGGAAGTGGGCAGTTTTCAAGATTTTTGCTCGACATCGGCGAGGATAGAATCGAGAAAAATGCGGATGATGAGATAGATTTGCCAGAGGATATACTGCTGACAGCGAGTGGGCTCGATGAGTGCATCGATACCATATATCCATCATTCGCCAATCCGATGGAGGTTTTTTCAGCAAGGTCTATATTAGTGCCCCTCAACGATATGATGCGAAACATCAATTCAAGATGCATCACAAGGTTCCCTGGTGCTAGCAAGGAGTATGCTGCGTTCAACAGTGTGACTGAGGGTACTGATGTGACGCACTTCCCAACGGAATTCCTAGATTCCGTTGAAGTCTCGGGATTGCCGCCGCACAACCTCGAGCTCAAAAAAGGATCCCCTATCATTTTGATGCGGAACTTGGACCCTCCGAAACTTTGCAATGGGACGCGCATGATTGTTGAGGACATGCTTCGAAATATTATAGTTGCGAGGATCATAAGTTCAACGTTTGAAGGCGAAACTGTAATGCTCCCTCGGATCCGACTAAATCTGTCGGAAGCTGAGGATATCCCTTTGCAGCGCTGCGAGTTCCCCATACAATCCTGCTTCGCAATGACGATCCATAAGGCGCAAGGGCAAACTATGGAGAATGTGCTGGTCTACCTGGAGAAACCGGTCTTCCAGCATGGTCAGCTGTATGTGGCGCTCAGTCGAGGGAAGAGGAAAGAGAACGTGCGAGTTTATGTAAATGGAGGATCGTCGACAAAGAACATCGTCATCAGAAGTGTCCTCTGACAACAAAATCGTGGTAGTCCACGGGTCGCGTGTTTTTTCTAAAAGAAAAAAAAACAAAAAAAACGTGATCGGAGATAAGGGCCGAAATCACGTGTCACAGGTAAGTGATTTAGAACGCCGGAGAGGTGAGCCTTATGGCTTGCTGGCCCAAATAATCTCCCTGATGATGTCCAGCATTCGCTTTAGTTCTATTCTCATATCTATTCAAACTGACATTGACCCAACGGGTCATGGGTCGTCTCGTATGTATATGTATATGTACATGTATATATATATATATATACTAGCAGAGGTACCCGGCTTTGCACGGGAGTGGGAGGAGGAGGGGAGGGGGAAGAGGAGGGGAGGGGAACGGGGGGGAGGGGGGAGGGGGAAGCGGGGGAGGAGGAGGGGAGGGGGAAGAGGAGGGGAGGGGAATGGGGGGGGAGGGGGGAAGGGGGGGGAGGGGGGGAGGGGAAGGGGGGAGGGAAGGGTGCGGGGGTGCCCAGGGGAAGAAGGGCCCCTCCCCTCCCCCTCCCCCCCCTTTCCCCTCCCCCCCCTCCCCTCCCCCTTCCCCCTCCCCCCTTCCCCCTCCCATCCCCTTCCCCCTCGTTCCCCTCCCCTTCTCTTTCCCCCTCCCCTCCTCCTCCCCCTTCACACCAGGGGGGTTGACTCAGCCTGTCATCCCACCGAGGTCGGAAGTCGGAACTCATTGTCGTCAAATAAATGTAGCCTGTATGTTTCACTCTTTGTCACATGCCGTTGGTCCCATGTCAATCGGATGAAGTTGAAAAATTAACGTTACGAAGGTTCTCTGGGACGTACTGATTCCGAATAATGAAGTTGAAAAATTAACGTTCCGAAATACGCTAATTACGCTAACAGAAGCGCTGGAGGGAGCACTGCGCTCCCTCCCTTAGATTCCCTCCCTCTTCTGCTAGCGCTAATTACGCGTAACACACTAATTTTAAAACCCGAAGTTTTTTTAATTTTAAGGTGTGCTGTAGTCAGAAGCGCTAGAAGCGCTGCGCTCCCTCCCTTCGAATCCCTCTCTCTTCTGCTAGTGCTAATAATACGCTAATTTTAAAACCCGAAATTTTTTAAATGTTTATGTCTCCGTGACATTCCTGGGACCATCCCGAGTCGAACAGTACTTTCCGCTCGCAAATCCGTCCACGGGTTCTCGAGATCTTAGAGATCGTAGATAGATCAGGATACAGACACAGAGGCCAACTCTACTTTATATATATAGATATATATATATATATATATATATATATATATATAAATAATTATATATATATATATATATATATATATATATATATATATATATATATATATATATATATATATATATATATATTACAGTCATACCCCGTTTTACCCATTTCAACCTACGTCAAATCCGACTTTACGCCACTCTTCTGGAGTAAATTTCAGTTCAGCGAACGTCATTATGTGCGACTTTACGTCACTCCTACGGACGTGGAAAAAAAAATTTCCTTTAAAATATATTTAAAATAAATAAAATAGTACATAAAATAACAATAAAAGAAGCTAAAAAACAATTTAAAATACAATAAAAAGCACATTAAAAATATATTAAAATGTACGTACAGTATACTGTACGTACGCGCAGCTGCTGGTTCTCATTCAAAACAGAGGCGATGTACAGTATTCCTTTACTGTGTCTGTGTTAGCCATGGGTCCTAAGAAGGATAATTGCTAGTGTTTCCAAGCGTAATGTGGTTACGATGGAAGATAAGTTAAATCTGATTAAAAGGTATGAAAAAGGTGAAAAAGTGTCGGTGATAGCGCATAGACCTTATCGCGAATCGGAACCGCAATGCGTCATGGGATCGGAAAGGGGCAATAGCGCCGCAGGTGGTCGCTGTCACTTTGACAGACTGCTTGTTTACATTGACACACTACGTGATCCTTACCACTTTAAACTACTTTTAGGACTTTTTTACTGTGACAAATTAACTGTGAACTGTGATCAGCTCATGAGCCAGTATTTGCAAGCCAAGGACACCGTCACAAAACTGAAAGCCACCATTGCAGTATGTAACAAGAAGCTTACTGTTTCGGACATAGCAAACTGTGATGAACTTGTGAAACTTTATACAGGTTTACCTAGTTATGACCTGTTTAAGTGGTTATCCCCTTATGCACAGAACCTTCATTATTATAAGGGGAAATTATCAATGGAAGACAAGACCTGGCAAATAAACAATACTACAAAACTCGGAGTTAAGCGATCTCAATCTTTAGAGGATCAACTACTCATGACACTCATGAAGCTTCGGCTTAATCTTCGCAAGGAGGACCTCGTATTTCGCTTTGGATTAGGACAAAGCACCGTCTCCCAAGTTTTGTTTGCAAGTGTACAGCCAATATAAGTCAAGACCTACTCTCAAGTGCCTTGTTGGTATTACACCTAGCAGAACAATTTCATACATTTCCAAACCTACAGGGGGAAACACGTCAGACCAAAAAATTGTAAAGATTACGAACATTGTAGACAAGTTCCAGCCCGGCGATATTTGTATGGCCGATCGAGGTTTCAACATTCAGGAACTGTTCTTGCATGAGCAGGTTGTTTCTCTTCTCCAATGGGAACCCCCCTTTCCCTCAAATATTTCTTTAAATCGCTGGATTTTAATGCCAAAAAACGCTGAATTTCTTTCACATTAGCCATGTTCCTTTCCGTAAACACAGCGTCGATCGTAGACAGACGCTTCCTCTTCTGGGTTCGTGTTTACCTTTGCCCCCTTTTCGATCCCATCATGCTTTGAGGTGGAGCACCCTCTGTTGATATTTACCGATTCGCGATAAGGTCTATGCCTTAGGGCTGCCACGGTCGACGGTATCGACCATCATTCATGATAGGGAACGTATTCTCGCATACGTCACTGAAAAAGCGCCGCCGGCTAAGACTGCTAAAATGTGTGTTTGTGTTCAGAAGAGACGCCATGTTTAAGGTGAATAACATAATCTTATTAATTTTATTTATTATTCTTTACAAATTCATTTATTAATTGTGTTCATTACTCATTAAAAAAATATGACTAAAATGTGTTTTTAGTGTTCTTTAAGGTTTAGCGATAGTTATATACTTTCGCGAGATATTGTCCCCCGTCGCACCGCGGAGCGAAAGGGGGACTATGGTTTTCCCCTCCGTCCGTGTGTCCGTCCATCCGTCCGAGTGGGCGTGCGTAAGCGAAGGACCGCATTCGAATTTGGTGTGTGGGTGCAACCCACGTCAAAATCCAAGATGGCCGCCGCCATGTATGTCTGATGCCATGTATGTCTGAACCTTGTGAGCTGAATATCTTGAAAAATAAGCGAAGTACCAACTTCTAATCTGGTGTGTGGGTGTATCTCGGCATAAGGAAGAACGCTATTGAAAATTGGGTCGCCACGTCAAAATCCAAGATGGCCACCATGTATGTCTGAACCTTGAGATGAATATCTTGAAAAATAAGCGAAGTACCAATGTCTAATTTGGTGTGTGGGTGTATCTCGGCATAAGGAAGAACGCTATTGGAAATTGGGTCGCCACGTCAAAATCCAAGATAGCCGCCACCATATATACATGTCTGAACCTTGTGAGCGAAATATCTCAAAAAATAAGCGAAGTACCAACTTCTAATCTGGTGTGTGGGTGTATCTAGGCACAAGGAAGAACGCTGTTTAAAATTGGGTCGCCACGTCAATATCCAAGATGGCCACCGCCATGTATGTCAACCTTGTGAGATGAATATCTTGAAAAATAAGCGAAGTACCAACTTCTAATTTGGTGTGTGGGTGTATCTCGGCATAAGGAAGAACGGTATTGAAAATTGGGTCGCCACGTCAAAATCCAAGATGGCCACCACCATATATATGTCTGAACCTTATGAGCGAAATATCTCGAAAAATAAGCGAAGTACCAACTTATAATCTGGTGTGTAGGTGTGTCTAGGTACAAGGAAGAAGGCTTTTTAAAATTGGGTCGCCATGTAAAAATCCAAGATGGCCGCCGCCATGTATGTCTGAACCTTGTGAGATGAATATCTTGAAAAATAAGCGAAGTACCAACTTCTAATTTGGTGTGTGGGTGTATCTCGGCATAAGGAAGAACGCTATTGTAAATTGGGTCGCCACGTCAAAATCCAAGATGGCCACCACCATATATATGTCTGAACCTTGTGAGCGAAATATCATATCATAGCATGTTTTCTGCGTCTTCCACTTTGTCAACTCATCACTTCCCCGATGGGGGACCGAGGCGTAACGCTTGTTTACTCTCGTCTTACGGTGTTTGTCTTCATTTTAGCTTGTTTACTCTAGTTTTACAGTGTTTGTCTTCGTTTTAAGGCATTTTTAAGGCTTTTTTTTTTTTTGTTGTTGGATACAAGATCGAGGCTCGTGAAAGAGCTAAAAGGCATTACGCCCGGTTTACGTCAAAAACCAAGTTACGTCACGGCTTATGGAACCAATTAATGATGTAGGCCGGGGTATTAAGTTGTATATATAAACATATATACACAAAAATGTTGTGACGGGGATGAGGACCAGAGTCCCAAACGTCACTCCCGACTAAGTGTGTTGCAGCGTGACTAATGTCAGCGACCCTCGGTCCTCTCCCCAGCCCGCTGGGCCGAGGCCCGCAAGCTGACCGAGCGTTTTTTCGAAGCTTGAACTTTTGGCTTAGTGCAAGGAGTGGAGGCTCTGGAGTCTGGAGCTTGCAGCTGAGGGACCGATCCAAAAAATGTCAGTCAAACAAAATGAAATACAATCAATTTACTTCAAAGAATGCAAAACGATACAGTAAGCAAATCATATATCTCTCCTTCCCCTTCTTCCCCTCCTATGGCCGCGTTGATCCGCCATCAAACCCAATTACGAAAGCCAATTGTAGCAGCACTGGGTATACTTGCAGGGGAGCAGGGGAGCTTGCAACCCGATACGAAAAATGTCAAACAGAATGAAATCGACTTCAAAAAATGCAAAACGATACAATAAGCAAATCATATAAGTATGACGATGGACTTCATTAATTAATAATGACAGACTGAAATAACACAGGCCACATACAACCGATACAAAAGGCCGACACAACATCACACACACAGACCCTCTATCTAACGCAGGGAAGGGAAAGGGAAGCAAATAAAAAAAACAATATTCGCAGGGAATTGAAATAAAACGGGATATGAGGGAGGGAATGGAATAGGGTTCAGGCCTGTCTGAAGGGCAGTTACAGCGACACTCGTCAGAGAGGGGCTTGGTGGGAACAAAGGTTCATCGACGCTCGTCAGAGCGGGGCTTGGCGGGAACAAAGGTTCATCGACGCTCGTCAGAGCGGGGCTTGGTGGGAGCAAAGGTTCATCGACACTCGTCAGAGCGGGCCTTGGCAGGAACAAAGGTTCATCGACGCTCGTCAGAGCGGGCCTTGGTGGGAACAAACGTGAACCTTTAGTCAACTTCCTCAATGCAACACAGAAAATCCCTCAGCTCAGGAAGTTAATCGATGTCGACTCCTTCATGTAGCACTCGCCGAGCCTGTTCACAGCATGAAGTACCGATGGTCTCCAGAGACCCAAAGAAGCGCCTTTTTCCACAGAATAAGCTTTTTCTTTTTGTCCACCTCCTTCATGCACAATTATAATTCTTCAGAAAGATTGTAGAGATTGAGTCCCTCAAACCAACACGCTCAATGAAGCTGTTGACGCCACGAGCAAGTATTGTCTTTTTACTGCGCCACCAAGAGACGCTCTTCTTCTTCCTACTTAGCCCGCACTTTCTTGCTTGAAAGAAAAAGGGGTGAATCCTTTCCACAGCTGTTTTCGTGCACCACCACCAACAGTCAAAATCACATGGTGTAAAAGGCAGTGGATATGGGGTAAAGTTTAAGAAAAAGGAAAAATTAATACGGAAAGGTCCTATTTGGGATCCACAGTTGACCTGGCATTTCTTGCGCAATACATTCTAAACGACATGAATCGTCTATGCATGCTTTGCAAGGGATTAACAGTCCCACAAAGGTAACACTTTCCCCCCTTTCCTCCTCCGGAGCCATCCCGGCTCACAACCACATCAAAAATAACCAAAAAATAAAAAAATAAATCGCTACGGGGAGGTACCAAACATAGGACACAAATCTGCCAGATCAATTGCTCTGAACAAATGCCAGGTCACCTACTCTACCCCTACTTAACCTAAAACACATTTCTACTTGCTATGCATTACACAGAGATAATTAGGCACAAATGGCAAGTTTCAAATATTCAACAACTAAAAACAGGGCAAATGGCCCTTTATCTCAATGACATGGCACGATGACAAAAAGACTAGTTTGCCTTAATGGAAGGCATGGTGCAGGTGACGACAGGTAAGTTGGCAGTATGTGTGCTGCTCTCTTCTCAGCTTCCAAGAAGCTTCCAGGTAGTGGCTTCAGCATCCGATTGTTCAAGGTGAGAATGAGGATGTACATTAATAGCACAAGGTGCTCAACATATCTGGAGGGGGTGGGGTGAAAACGTACAAAATCCCCTGCCCAATGCATCAAAATAGAGGTAAGGCAAACCACCCCAAACTATTAAAACAATGTACATAACCCTTTTTTTTTTTTTTTGGTGTACAACAGGAGAACCTCCTCTAGTTCTTCTATTCTCTCTTCCTTGTCTTTGCACTCCATCTCAGCTATTTCTTTCAATCTCTGAATCTCTTTTTTTTCTGCCTCGACCCTCCTAAGACTTTCCTTGTGTTCGTTTGTCTCCTTTTTGACTTCCATACAATTATTCTCCATTTGTTTTACCTGCTGCAGTGCATGATATTTTTCCTTTTGTAGTTCTTCAATCACCCTTTTGGCTTCCATGCGATATTTCTCCATTTGTTTTAGCTGCTGCAGTGCATCGTCTCTTTCCTTTTGTCGTTCTTCAATCACCCTTTTGGCTTCCATGCGATATTTCTCCATTTGTTTTACCTGCTGCTGTACCTGGTCTCTTTCCTTTTGTCGTTCAAAAATCTTCTCTCCCTCTTCCATGCGCCATTCCTTCATATTGTTTACCTGCTGCTGTACCTGGTCTCTTTCCTTTCGTAGTTCTAAAATCTCCTCTGCCTCTTCCATGCGACATTCCTTCATATTGTTTACCTGCTGCTGTACCTGGTCTCTTTCCTTTCGTAGTTCTAAAATCTCCTCTGCCTCTTCCATGCACAATTCCTTCATATTGTTTACCTGCTGCTGTACCTGGTCTCTTTCCTTTTGTAGTTCAAAAATCTTCTCTCCCTCTTCCATGCACCTTTCCTTCATTTGGTTTACCTGCTGCTGTGCCTCATATCTTTCCTTTCGTAGTTCAAAAATCTTCTCTCCCTCTTCCATGCACCTTTCCTTCATTTGTTTTAGCTGCTGCAGTGCATTGTCTCTTTCCTTTTGTCGTTCTTCAATCCCCTTTATGTCTTCCATGCAACATTTCTCCATTTGTTTTTCAGTCGATGGAACCATAATGTTGATAATTATCTGCTGTTGCTGTCGGGGCAGCATGACAAATATAGCAGAAAAATCCATCTGTGTCATGTCCTTGTGCTTATTGGCGTCATCCTGCCATTCCTGTTCTGCTCCAAAGGCTAATTTTTTAGGGTACTCCTGCAATTCCTGCTTTGCTCCATTGGCTCTGTCATAGCACAAGCCTTTCTTTGTCGGATAGACTTGTGGTGTGACAGAGCCATTCTTTGTCGCATAGGCTCCGTCATACCACAGGTCTTTCTTTGCCGCATAGACTCCGTCATACCACGGGTCTTTCTCTGTCCCATGGCCATAGGCTCTGTCGTCATGGCATGAGCGCAGCTCTGCTCTATTATACTCCCCATAAGTGACATTTTCAGGGAGCTCCTGCCTCACCTCAAAACGACCTCTCCTTCCCCTTCTTCCCCTCCTCCCTCTCCTATAGCCGCGTTGATCCGCCATCAAACCAAATGACTAAAGCCAATTGTAACAGCACTGGGTGTACTTGCAGGGGAGCAGGGGTGCTTGCAACCCGATACGAAAAATGTCAATCAAACAGAATGAAATAGACTTCAAAGAATGCAAAACGATACAATAAGCAAATCATATAAGTATGACAATGGACTTAATTAATTAATAACGACAAACTGAATTAACACAGGCCACATACATCCGATACGAAAGGCCAACAACAACAACAAATAACTAACACACACACACACACACACACACACACACACACACACACACACACACACACACACACACACACACAATCTAACGCAGGGAAGGGAAAGCAAATTAAAAAAACAATATTCGCAGGAAATTCAAATAAAATGGGATATGTGGGAGGGAATGGAATGGGGTTCAGGCCTGTCTGAAGGGCAGTTTCATCGACGCTCTTTCACTTTCAGTCTTTGGAGCGGGGCTTGGCGGGAACAACGTAACGTCAACCTTTCGTCAACTTTCTTCATGCAACACAGCAAATCCCTCAGCTCAGGAAGTTCATTAAGGGAATTGGTTCAACACAGCATGAAGTACAGATCTTCTCCAGAGAGAGACCCAAAGAAGCGCCTTTTTCCACAGAATACGTTCTTTTCCTTTTGTTCACCTCCTTCGTGCACACTGAATCCTTCAGAAAGTTCGTAGAGATCGAGTCCCTCAAACCAACACGTTCAAAGCAGCCGTTCACGCAACGAGTAAGTATTCTCTTTTTACGACACCGCCCAAAGACGCTCTTCTTCTTCTTCTTCTTCTTCTTCGTGCTCAACCCTCACTTTTTTTCTTGAAAGAAAAAGGGTTGAATCCTTTCCAAAGCTGTTTTTGTGCACCAGCACCAACAGTCAAAATCACGTGGCGTAAAGGGAATGAATATGGGGTAAACTTTAAGAAAACGGAAAAATAATACGCCCCTTTGGAGATCCACAGCTGAACTGGCATTACTTGCAATACACCCTAAACTACACGGATCGTCTATGCTTGCTTTGTAAACGATTGACAATCCCACAAACGTAACCCTATATATATAAATATATAATAAGCTAATATTAAAATAAAATAATTAGCTAATGCCGTCTATATATCTGTTTGTCCCACCGCGAAACTAGTAAAAATAAATAAATAAAAGTGAATCCACACCAACAGGAAAATTCGAATTTTTTCAATCAGAGCAAACAAAAATCGAACCCGGCGGTGTATAGGCTACCAACTGCTGTCTGATCACTCCGATATTTTATTTTCTTTGCTGTTCAGAAATATAAATATATAACCTCGCATTTTGAGCTCTTTCCACCAGTGCAAAAATAAACGTTGTCCCTTTTATTCCTTTGTATGTACTTGTACGTATTTTTTACAATAGGATTCTGCTCTCAATCAGAGCAAACAGAAATTGAACCCGGCGGTGTATAGGCTACCAACTGCTGTCTGATTGCTCCGATATTTTATTTTCTTTGCTATTCAGAAATATAAATGTATAACCTCGCATTTTGAGCTCTTTGCACCAGTACAAGAATAAACGATGTCCTTTTTATCCCTTTGTATATGGTTGTATTGTATTTTTTTTTACCCACATGATTCTGCTCGTAACATTTAAAAGGCAGTTCGTCGCGCGATTGCGTCATCGACTCATCATTGGTACTTTTCAGTGCTAGAATTTTTCAAGCCTCATCACCCATTTATGATTGGTGCATACATGACGATTGATGTATTTTTATTTTGTTTACAGGCATAGCGGAAATGTCGCGGGCAAAGCGGAAATGTTTTTGTCAGGCATAGCGGAAATGTCGCGATTATGTGGATCGGCAATTATTGAAGAGGAAGAAGAGGAAGAAGCAAAACAGTCGTCGAAAAGAATCTTGCGCTGTCATCCTGAGAAACAATGGATTCGATGAGAGATCGGGGTAGTCTCGGTTCCGTCCCAGCCTGGCTGGAGATCCACGACTTGACGGAGGAGTCTCTCCGAGCTCTGGTTACGGGTCTGGGGATCGAGATCCTCGGAGCTCTCTGTGCCCGAGCCGAGCCCGTTACGGTGAGGGATCGACTGTGTTCTTTGGCCGCACGCGAGTTCACCTGCACCATGTACGCGGAACTATGTCGGTTCATGGAGTCGTGCTGTGCGGGGCGAGGATCAGCACTTGGTCTTGGGAATGATGCCGAGGAGAGGGGAGGAGCGGCAGAAGTCCTGCGGGTCATCGCAGATTCGGACTCGGACTCGGTTGGTCCCGAAGAGGATGGAAGGGACGCGGATGATGGTGAATCATGGGGACTGCGGGTAGTTCATGATAAACTAGAACGGCACTCAGTAAAGAGCAAACCTCCGCCTGGTTGGCCATATCACTCAATGGTGAAGAATCACTTAAAAAAAAAAAAAAATCCTCATATGCAAATCCATATTCAGATAGTCACCAAAATAGAATCGATTCTTCCTTGTCACACACACGACCTCTCCACCAGGTTTCGTCCAAATCCATCCACACCATTTTGAGATATCCCGCAATGTATAGTTTTTGGCCCCATCTCCCAATGGTGAAGAATCGCTTAAAAATTAAAATTATCCTCATATCTGAATCCATATTCAAGCCTGGTGTTGGCTTAGCGGTTAGGGTGCCGGCTTGGGATGCCTAGGATCCTGGGTTCGAATCCCGGTCGATCGCTGAATGAACACCAGGGTGGTTGACCCCAGCCTGTCATCCTTCTGAGGTCGGCAAATTGAGTACCAGTTCACTGGTAATTCCCTGTGTGTTGCAAGAGGCGACCAACAAGGTTGGGCGGCAGGAAGGGCATCCGGCCATAAAACATTGTCTCAAAAAAAGGGGACCAAGGTGCCCGAAAAAGGCGAACCCCGGCTCTGCGGGGGAAAATGGCCTCTAAAGGTGGTTCTTATCCGAATCCATATTCAGATTGTCACCAAAATCGAATCGTCCTTGTCTGACACACAATCTCTCCACCAAGTTTTGTCCAAATCAGTCCACAACTTTTTGAGATATCCTGCTATTTATCGTTTTTGGCCCTATCTCCCAATGGTGAAGAATCACTTTAAAAATTCTAGTAGCCGGATCCGAATCTTCACCAAAATCTAATCATATCGTACTTGTCACATACACAACCTCTCTGCCAAATTACGTCCCAATCCGTCCACAACTTTTTGAGATATCCTGCTATGTATCGTTTTTGGCCATATCACTCAATGGTGAAGAATTACTTAAAAATAAATACTTCTCGTATCCGAATCCATATTCAGATTTTCACCAAAATCGAATTGAATCGTCCTTGTCAGACACCCAACCGGTCCACCAAGTTTCGTCCAAATCCATCCATAAATTTTTGAGATGTCCTGCTATGTATCGTTTTGACCCTATCTCGCAATGGTGAAGAATCACTTGAAAATTAAATAATTCTCACATCCGAATCCATATTCAGATCTTCACCAAAATCGAATTAAATCGTCCTTGTCAGACACCCAACCGGTCCACCAAGTTTCGTCCAAATCCATTCACAACGTTTTTCGATATCCTGCAATAATAGTTTTTGGTCTGATCCCCCAATGCTGAAGCATCACTTAAGAAATTAAATAATTCTCATATCCGAATCCATATTCAGACCTTCACCAAAATCGAATCGATTCTTCCTTGTCACACACCCAACCGCACCAAGTCCACTTTCACCAAGTCTAATTAATTATTTAATATTATATTAATTATAATATATTATATTAATTGTCCACTAAGTTTCGTCCAAATCCATCCATAACTTTTTGAGATATCTTGCTATGTATAGTTTTTGGTCCTATCTCCAAATGGTGAAGAATCACGTAAGAAATTAAATAATTCTCATATCCGAATGCATATTCAGATTGTGACCAAAATCATATCGATTCTTCCTTGTCGACACACACACACACATATCATATCGACACACACAACCGGTCCACCAAGTTTCATCCAAATCCATCCATAACTTTTTGAGATATCCTGCTATGTATCGTTTTTGGCCTTATCTCCCAATGGTGAAGAATCACTTAAAAATTAAAATTATCCTCATATCCGAATCCATATTCAGATCTTCACCAAAATCGAATAGATTCTTCCTTGTGTCGGAGTCTGTATTATGAACTATAATCTCACGTCAGACTTGTATAAAGATATATATTTATTCATTCATTTCATTCAATGCAGCTCGCTTGCCTGCCTGCAAATAGACTCCCTGCTCAGAAAATTGCTGACCCATTGTCTAAAGTTTATATGGCACTTTCTCCTGCAAATATGGTCAAAACACATTCTTTCTTGAAGTAATCTGAGTTAAATCGACCTCGTTGGTAATGAATGACTTGCTTTATGATGCGTTTTTCTCTCCCTGTCCAAACTTGCTCCTTATCTGACAATGGATTCCTTGCAAAGACAGCTGGTCCTGGTTATTTTTCTCTGCTTATCTATCTAATGTTGACATTAAACATGCGTTTACCTCCCTCTGAACCAAAACACCTCCCCTCCAGAGCACCGGGTGTAATGCATTGCGCATAGGACTCGGGCTTTGTTTGCAGAGATCCTTATCCCAGGCTGCGCTGAACCGTGCCTATTGAAATGGAGGGCACTGGGAATTAAAACGAGTTTGTGACTTGGCTTGATTCATGCCGATCCAAATTCCCACATGTGTATTTCTCTACATTAAACGGCTTGTATTCGTGGTGCGGTGTCTTTCGTGTCTGCGGACCTTGGACATCTCACTTCTTCATTAGCAACATAATTGCAGGGGTTCACAACCGGGAATAGATAAATGGCCCACCCTGTATATCTGCAGGTAAAGCTCCTCTGTTGCAGGTACAAACTTGAGTTACCTGCGGGTAGCTCTGATGTAATAATTAAAATCTCGCAATTCCTTGCCATGACCAACCCCAGTCTATGTCATCATGTCATGATTGTAAATTAATGTCGTGTCATGTCAAGATTTCAAAGTACACATCACTTTTCTTCTTGTTCCTTCATGATCAACTCTGCCCTTTTTTTTCAAAACAGGAGCAAGGTTCGTGGAAGAGCAAGATAGATCTTACAAACATCAAGGAAGGAAACAAAGTAGGAGAAGAAGAAAGGGAGGAGTGGAGAAAAAATTCACTTTTTAAGGCCACTTTTCCCCGCTACAGCGGGGGTTGGCCTTCCGGGCCCCATGGCAATCATGGTTCCCTTTTTGAGGCAATGTTTTTATGGCCGGATGCCCTTCCTGACGCCAACCCTTAGTCGCCTCTCACGACACGCAGGGATACGGCATACATATTCTAAACCAGAGCACACACTGGCACATTCATCCCAGCAAGCTGGTACTCAATTTGCCATCCTCGGAAGGATGACAGGCTGAGTCAACCCCCTTGGCGTTAATTAAACGATCGACCGGGATTCAAACCCAGGATCCTAGGATCCCAAGCCGGCACCTTAACTACGAAGCTAGCACCAGGCGCTGAAGGGGAGGAGTGAAGGAAACGCGGAAAGTTGCGTAGTGCATAAAATATATGGGGGTAATAAAGAAGAAGGAGCGAAATTGGGGATGACACGAGGTGGCGGTGCACTGCTTGCTGGAGGTAAGACTTGGACCAAGCAGCCTCTGGTAGGTGGTTTACATAGATGGGAGAAGCGAGGAATAAATGAGTTGAGGTGTGCAGTCAGCCTGGATTTTGGAAGGTGGGGTTTAATGGAAGAGTGCACACATCCTTTTAACGGCTTCTAAAGTTCAATTCCCTTTTCCGATTGTTCTTTGATGATCAATTTTACTGTATTTTTTTGCTTTTGTCACCTTATGTGGCTGTTGCTGCCTTTAACGTGCTCGGCTTGCTCGTTCTTTGTGTCGACCCTGATTTTGCGCAAAGTTTACAAACGATTGATTTATCATAATCACGGTAGTTATTAAACTTGACCTTCGTTGCAAAAATTAAATGCCTATTCACTCTGAACCTAAAAGCTTTTTGCTTTCCAATACAGCAAGTGTTGAGAACTGACTTTGATTTGTCTCGGTAATTTCCGCAGTGCCACAGATGGAGAACCTCGTGAAGTACCACTGCAGCACGTGCTCTCGCAACTTCACCAGCAAGGCCGGATTGAAGACACACATGAAGAGGCACCGACCGGTTTCCACGGACAAAAAGTACAAATGCCCAGACTGTCCTTTCAGTACACACAATAAAAGCAACTTCACGACGCATACTCGGATACACACGGGAGAGAGACCGTTTACCTGTCTCGTATGTGGCAAGGGATTCAATCAGTCGTCGACCTGTCAAGCGCACATGCGAATTCACACCGGGGAGCGCCCATACGTTTGCAGTGTTTGCAGCAAGGGGTTCAGTGAGTTATCACAATGTCAGGTACATATGCGAATTCACACCGGAGAGCGACCGTACGCTTGTAATGTTTGTGCAAAGACTTTTTCGGATCGATCGACTCTGAAAAGACACATGCTCACACACACGGGCGAGATGCCGTACATATGCAGCGTGTGCAGCAAGGCGTTCAGTCAGTCATCGAGCTGTAAGAAACACATGAGAATTCACACTGGAGAGCGCCCGTACACATGCACAGTATGCACAAAGAGCTTCTCCGTTTCGTCGACCCTTCGACAGCACATGCGGATCCACACGGGGGAAAAACCGTATTCCTGTACTGTGTGTGGTAAGGCATTCATTCAGTCGGCGAGCTATCAGAGGCATATTCAAATTCACATGAGATAATGGCCAAGCAGTTGTATAGGGGGTGACATTTCTTTTTGTATACAAAACTATATGCATGGAAAAGGAAGTAACAGATTATAAAAGGGTAACATGGCTGTGGAAATGCTGTTGAATGCAGAGAATGAATTGGATGGCAACATCGAGAGTAACCCAGATTTAGGACCGGCAGAGAAGATAACTGAGAAGGAAGTTGAGGAAGCGATAAAAGCAATGAAGAGTAGAAAAGCGGGAGGGCCGACGGGAGTTGTGGGAGATATGTTGAAGGCAGTAGGAAGTTGGGGTGTGAAGAGAATGACAGAGATCTGTAATCTGGTGGTGGAAGAAGGCCGCATTCCAGTGGTTTGGGAACTGAGTACCCTCGTCCCTCCATACAAGGGGAAAAGTGACCCTCTGGACTGTGGCTCGTATCGAGCGATAAAGTTATTGGAGCATGGAATGAAGGTATTGGAAAGGGTGTTGGAGAGGAGGATAAGGAAGAAAGTGAAAATCGACGAAATGCAGTTTGGATTTATGCCAGGAAGAGGAACGACAGATGTGCTTTTTATTGTAAGGCAGTTGCAGGAGAAGAGGAAGAAGTTGTTTCTTTGGTTTGTTGATCTGGAGAAAGCATTCAAAAGGGTTCCACGCAAAGTAGTGACATGGGCATTGAGGAAGTTAGGAGTAGAGGAATGGTTGATCAGAGTAGTGATGGCAATGTACGAGAGAGCGCGCACAGCTGTAAGGACGAAGGACGGGAACAGTGGTGAGTTTGAGGTGAAGGTGGGAGTGCATCAGTACTAAGTCCACTACTATTTGTAGCTGTGATGGAGGTGCTGGCTCGGAACGTAAAGGAGGGTTTACCGTGGGAGTTGTTGTATGCAGATGATCTGGTGTTGATTTGGGAGAGTATGGATGGACTGAAGGAGAAGATGAATAAGAACAAGTGGAAGGAATGTATGGAGACAAAAGGTCTGAAGGTGAATATCAGAAAAATGAAGGTGATGGCAAGTGGTAAAGCATGTGGTGAGGTGGAAAGAACTGGGAAGCGGCTGTGTGCTGTGTGCAGGAAGGGTGTCGGAGTGAACTCCATTCAATGTACAATGTGCGCAGAGTGGGTTCATCAAAAATGTAGTGGTTTGAGAGGGTCATTAACCAGTGTGGCAGCGACATTCAAGTGCAAGGTGTGCACAGAGGGAGCTGCAGATGGAGGAAATGTTGAGTTGGATCTTGGAGACGGCGTGAAGCTGGAAGGTGTGAAAACATTTTGCGACCTAGGAGACATGTTGAATGGAGAAGGTGCCTCAGACTCGGCAACGGTTGCTTGAGTGAGATGTGCATGGAAGAAGTTTCAGGAACTGAGTAGCGTGGTGACGAGGAGGGGAGTGTCGTTGAAGCTGAAGGGAAAGGTGTATGCTGCATGTGTGAGAAGTGTTATGATTTATGGGAGCGAGACATGGGTAATGAACGTAGAGCAGCAATGAAGGCTGGAAAGGGTGGAAATGCGAATGGTTCGGTGGATGTGTGGAGTATCGTTGAGAGAGAGAGGCAGACAAATGATGAATTGTGAAAGATGATGGGAATAGAGCCTGTGATGGATGCTGTGAAGAGAAACAGGTTGAGATGGTTTGGTCATGTGTTGAGGAAGGATGAAAGTGACTGGTTGAGAAGAGTGATGGAAATTAATGTAGAAGCAAGTAGAGAACGGGAAAGACCGAGAAAGACTTGATTAAAGGTGGTGGAAGAAGAAATGCGGGCAAGAGGGTTAACAAAGGGAGATGTAGAAAATAGGGCAAAATGGAGAAGATTGTCATGGGGCCAGCAAGGCTAACCCTAGCAGGGAAAATGGCCTTAAAATGCCTGTTGCTGTGTATTGTAACGTGGCTGACTGTGGGGCATCAAGCAGACCCAACAAGCTATGGCATGAACGAACGGGGGAATCGAGAGATAATGAAAGATGGTAGCCTCTAAGTCAGATAGGGATGAGTTTGGTGAGGGTTAATGGAGGCAGCAGGATGGCCGAGCGGTATGCATGCTTCCCTCAGCCATCTCCCCTGGGTTTGAATACTGACTCGGACACAAACAGGGACACACGTGCAAACATCCTGGTTTCTTCCAGGCATGGACATCGATGTGTGCACCGTCCCTCAAATCGACGTTAAACCCGGCGTCCCGGCTGCTGGCATTAGTCGGTGGACATTAAAGATCCTACGGTGTACTTCACGAAGAGTAGGCAAGCTGTCGCCAGCACCCTGGCCCAATTCAAAATCCATGCCCTAACCGACAGGGGGCATTGCATCAGTGGTACCCTTCTCAGCCAATGATACAACTCGCAGCCATGTGGGGCATATGAAAAATTGGAGGTAGAAAATATTACAGGTAGTACATGAATACCCAGACATCAACCTTTCCGTCGTGATCTTTTTTTGTCGTTACTGAACATGCCGTAACACCCCTCGTACACATATATATATATATATACACACACACACACACACACACACACACACACACACACACACACACACACACACACACACACACACATATATATATCCGTTGTCTTAGTTTTTTTTTTTTGTTTCCCGTGTATCTATCTCTAAAATAAAGGAGTTTGTCATCAACGCTGCCTCCTTTCAAAACATTTACACCCTGCAGCTCACTGATCCGGTTCCGTGTGACTGTTCATTGTGTGCGTGGCGCCTCAAGGTGTTTTGGTTACCATGTCCTTTTATGTTGGTGTGATACCAGGATATAATTGTTTTTATTTTTCAAAAAGGAAGCCTTTTATTCTCTTGCCCTGGTTGAAGGAGCTCAAAATGGGAGCTTATATCTATATTATAAGAAGAGCCGTGTCTGTCCATCTGTTTGTTTATTGTGTTATCCAACTACAGTGGATTCAGGGAACTCCTGGGAAGGTTTGTGACCAAAATTGTTTTATGGGAACTGGACACATGGCGAAACTGCAAACGCCAACTTGCGACGCTGGTTATCCCTGCATGGAGGGCAGGATTTCCCAGGAATCCTTTTTTGTGCTTGCTCCATAGATTAGCCATCACAGCTATGCCAAGGAAACGGAAAGGCCCGTTTTTTCGCATTTACGCAAAGTCGGGGACAAGGAGACCTCAGAGTTTGTTTCCTGCCATGACCAGTGCCATGCCAGGGAGGAGGGTGATAATTCTTTTTTTTTTTGATCTTCTTCTTCGTGTGTTGTTGTATATTATTCGCAATTCAGCATCTAAAAAGGCTGTGATGAATATCCCATTAACACTCACCCTCCTCGCTCCCTAAGTGTACAGCTAGGCCGGCATCTATACACCGCCTAATTGCATTTTTATCATTAACAAAACCTTTTTTTGCAATTACACAAAATTTGTATTCCCATCAGTGAAGCGACGGGTCTTATATTCTAGTATTTCTTAATAACCAGGGAAGAAAAAAAATTCGGGAGCGATTGAGGCAGCAGTCTGTTGCCTGTACAATGCCAATTGTTTTTGTCTGATTAAAAAATCCCGGTTCATTTGGATTAACTTGAAGCAACTTTTGCTTCATCTTTTTTTCTCTCTGAGGAGTGTTTCTGTATTTCGCCCTCCGAGGAGGGTGGGATAGACAGACAGACTATTAACCTACTCGGAATAGACGTCCACAACCATCCTTGACCCTGTTGTGGAACGTTGACCAAGGCCCTCACTTTTTTTCTTCTGCCCTCACTTTTTCACCTTTGTTTGCTTTTCAATTCGTTCCCCCCGCAGCGGGTTTTTCTTTTCTTTTTTTTTGTATACAAGATCAAGGCTCGTGTAAGAGCTAACATCAATTGCAAAAAAACAATCAGACAAACAAAACATACAATAAAGGGAGCGGGAGACAAGATGGGGAGAGAGAGGGGAGCACACAAGTGCAACAGCAGAGAACAAAGACATTGGGAGATCTGTGGGAGGTAGAGGACTGGGGGGGGGGGGGGTGGGGAGAGGTATAAAACACATGGACAATGCTAGAACTTCCAGGAAAGAAGTCGGTAATTCAAAAAAGTGGATCTGGGTTATACTATACCTATTTGTGGTTTGCTATTTGTTTTTTTGGGGGCTATACCTAGAAACATTGGGGATAGTTGGGTATGGGGATATTAGCAAGACTGGTAGGTATTCTTAGTATAGATTGGTGATTGTGTGCATCTGTGCTGATCATGATATCTGCAAGACTAGTACAGTGTGTCAGTGTAGTACTGACGTGAAGTACAGTGTGTCAGTGTAGTACTGACGCCTAGTGTAGTACTAGTAGGCTACCGTGTTTGACCTTGGCTTGAGGCTTTGTTTCTGTCTCAGCGGTTCTTCGATTGCGCTCGCAATTACTTTCGGTCTCTATTATTTCACGTTTCACATTCGGTCTCTGTCTCTGTTTTCATCTCAACGAAAAAAAATAAAAAAAATAATCCCTTCTCTGTTCTTATCCGTTGTTCGTTCTTATTTGTTCGTTGGTTCTTCGACCACGTTGTTCGTGATCACGTGTTCACGTCGTTAAAAAATGTTTCAACTGTCCCCTGAAGAACTGTATTCTGTCATATACTATAACACCTTTTTCTTCTTCTATAAAAGGATGCTTTCGACTTGCTCACCAAATCTATTCATTCCAAAAAAAAATTCCATCTCTTACAGTTACAGTGCCTCTTTCATCCATTCCCTAAACACTCCAGAACTCCACCCATCCTTCAGCGTCCTCAAACGTATTTTTGATTCGAAGGTCTCAAGAAACTCATTTTGCAATAAATGTTCATTTCCCATTAATCGTACACTTTCTAAAATCCAATCTCACCCCTCCCCTCCAAATCTTCCCCATCACCCCTTCCCTCCAAAACTTCCCCATCACCCCTTCCCTCAAAAACTTCCCCATCACCCCTCCCCTTCAAAACTTGCCCATCACCCCTCCCCTCCAAATCCACCCCCTTGCCATACCCAGTCCCAGTCCCCTCACCCAGTCCCCTCCTAATTTTCCCCATCACCCATCTCTTTCAAATATTCCCCCTTGCCCCTCACCTCCAAATCTTCCCCATCACCTATCCCTTTCAAATCTTCCCCATCACCCATCCCTTTCAGATCTCCCCCCTTGCCCCTTCCCTCCTAAACTCCCCCCACACCCCTTTCAGATCTCCCCCCTTGCCCCTTCCCTCCTAAACTCCCCCCACACCCCTCCCCTCCGAGACCCTCCCTCACTCCTCCCCTCCTAGACTCCCCTCTCACCCCTCCTCCTCAAAGCATCCTCCCCGCTTCTTCCCCCTTCCAACTTTCACCTTCATCTCCCTCAACCTTCTGCCTCACTCTTCCCCCTCCTCAAATAACACCTCACTGCGCCTCACCCAATCACCATCAAACCTTTTGTCCGCCCCATTCTTCCCTTTCGCCAAGCTATTCTGAAATCTCTGACACACCTTCAACAGCTCTCCCTACCTCTTCCTCCTCTTCCACATCTTACCCTACCGCTCCCCCCCCCCCCCCCCACCCTGTTCTGTATCCGATGCTCCCCCTTCCTCTTCTTTAACAGTATGGACCTCAAACATCCGGGGCCTTCGCTCAAACTTGAGTGATCTCTCCATACAGGTTGCTTCTGATAAAACAGACGTGATCTGCTTCACAGAAACTTTCCTCCTTCATGATGTCTCTGATTCCTTGGTATCTCTCGCAGGTTACTCCCTCCTCCGGTATGATAGACCTGAGCCTCGTCCTGGAGGGAGAGTTGCTATCTTTATAAAAACTCTCTTCCTCACTCGCCCTGCACTGCCCTCTCTCCACCTCACCCCCAGGAATATCTTTGGCTACGGGTTCCCCTTCGCTCCCACCTTTTGTTCATATGTGTGTTGGACCGTCCACCAAACAGTGATGACTCCATCTACATCTCGCTGTCTGATAATATGGACCAACTTCTATCTACCCATCCCAACTCTCTCTTCCTCATATGTGGCGATTTCAATTGTCACCATGCCAGTTGGCTTGGTGTGGGTTCCTCTCTCACCAGCCATGGCTCTTCAGCAAAGGACTTCTGTGACTCACTGGGACTGACACAATCTGTCAATTTCCCGACCCGGATCTCAGTCAACGGAGCATCTTCTCTTCTGGACTTGGTTATGATAAACTTCCCTGAAAATGTCTGCTGCTCTTCTTCTGCTCCAA
Source organism: Myxine glutinosa (assembly GCF_964187855.1). Taxonomy (NCBI): domain Eukaryota; kingdom Metazoa; phylum Chordata; class Myxini; order Myxiniformes; family Myxinidae; genus Myxine; species Myxine glutinosa. The sequence continues at coordinate 405,213,148 of NC_136261.1, read as the reverse complement.
TCGGCTCATCTGATCATGTGCTTGTTAAAGTGGACATCTCTCTGACCATTCTCAGAGAGCCTCCTCAGCCTTTCACAAAGCCCGAAACAAGTGTGTGTCCACCCCTCAGGAGAGCCAGGAAACAATATCTCTCCGTTCTCAGGACAGAACTCTCTTATCTGTCTCCCTCTTCCAAATCCTGGTGGCGTCTGGTCAAATCTGTTTCTGGTGTTTGTTCCCCCTCCATCCCCTCCCTCACCTCAAACGGCCACACGGCTGATTCCGCACGTGAAAAAGCTGAATGCCTCAACTCTGTGTTTGCCTCTAAATCTTGTGTCCCAAACCCATCCCTCTCTGTACCCACCATACCCAGTCGTACCCAGCTGCTCCTGGACTCTGTGTCCTTTCCTCCTGACAAGGTGGAAAAGTTTCTGTCAACCCTCGACTCTGATTCTGCAACTGGACCTGACGGCATCAGCCCACGGGTCCTAAAATCCTGTTCTTCCGCTCTTTCAATAGTTCTCTTCACCCTCTCTTTTGCTCAAGGTCATCTGCCATCTGCTTGGAAATCTGCCAACATCACCGCTTTGCACAAAAAAGGTGCAAAAACAGATCCCAGCAACTACAGACCAATCAGCCTTCTCCCAATTATCAGCAAAGTCATGGAATCCATCATTGCTTCAGATATGAAATCTTTCCTCTTCTCCAATGGCTTGATCTCTGATCATCAATTTGGTTTCAGACCTGGTCACTCTACTCTGGACATGCTGCTTCTGCTTTCTCAACAATGGATGGAGGTCCTCAATGCCAAACAGGAAATTAGAGCTGTCTCCCTTGACATATCACGTGCCTTTGATACGGTCTGGCATCCTGCTCTGCTCACCAAACTCTCCTCTTTTAGTATCCATGGAAATCTCCACGCATGGCTGGCGGACTTCCTCTCTAGTCGTAGTCAACGTATGGCCCTGAATGGGTTTCTCTCATCTCCTCTTCCTGTTCAGGCTGGAGTTCCCCAAGGCAGTGTTCTGGGCCCTGTGCTTTTTCTGGTCTTCATCAATGATCTCTCTGACTCTCTTAAAAATCCTCTCTATCTCTTTGCTGATGACTCTACTCTCTGTCGCTCCATTCTTCATCCCTCAGATCGGCAGTCTGCAGCCTCCTCACTCTCTGCAGACCTGGACAAAATCACAGACTGGGCATACAAGTGGAACATGTCTTTCAATCCTGACAAATCTCACACTCTTACGATGTCTCTCCAAAAAGACCGACTGGACAACCCTCCCATCCACTTTCTGAATAATCCTCTCCAAGAAGTTCTGTCACTCAAGCTTTTGGGTCTCACTATCTGCCATGATCTTTCCTGGGAAAACCACATTTCAAATCTGGCCTCCAAAGCCAGTCGCCGACTGGGCATCCTCCGTCGTGCGAAGTCCTTCCTTGGCACACCTGAGCTCCTCACCACATACAAGGCTTTCATCCGCAGCTCAATGGAATACTGCTCTCCCCTCTGGGCTGGTGCACCTGCCTCACACCTAGGTCATCTTCACGCTGTTGAAACCAAAGCATTCAGAATCATTGGAATCTCCCGCGATGAAGCAAACTCCAAGGGCCTCTCACTCACTCACCGCAGGCAGGTTGGTGGTCTTTCCGTCTTCTACCGACTCCTCTCTGGCCTTGCCCCCCCCAGCTCTCTCTGGGCTCTGTCCAGCAAATATTCCTACAGGTCGCACAAGATCTGCCTGCAACCCTCTTATGGTTAAACTGCCAAAATCAAGACTCTCTGTTCACCTTCACTCCTTCATTCCTCTTTTCTCCCACCTCTGGAACAAACTCCCTCACTCTCTTCAATCCCACTCCACCCTCCAGGTCTTTAAAACAACTGCTCACCACCATCTCTTATCTTCCCCCATCCAAAACATTGATCTTCTCTATCCCCACTAATTTCACCCCAATTCCATTTTTTGAAATACAAACTTCTGTCCTGGAGGTCCTTGGTGTCCTTGTGTTTGATACTTCTGCCAAACACCCCGCCCCCCCCCCCGTTCCCATGCCTCCTCCCCCCAAGCCCTCTCCCTCCCACACATCTCCCTGCTCTTAAATGTTGTGTGCCCTCAAGTGTTTGTGTGCTTCCCCTTCTCTTGTCTTCCGCTCCCTCTTTTTATATATTTTGTTTGTCTGGTTGATTTGTTTGTGAAGTAAATGTCAACTCTTTCACGAGCCTCGATTCAGTATACAAAAAAAACAAAAAACAAGTACACATACATTCAAAGTACACCACCCCATGCCAAATAATTAAATATGCTGCAGCGCGGCATTGCCGGGGCGCCCGGCAATACCGCAGTGCAGCTCATTGAGGCTGCATTGGGAGGGAGAGGTGTACACTAATTGATTGATTAATTGTATAATTAAAATCAATAAAAGTATCACAAAATATTTTCATAATCAATTGGCTAATCGCATAACTAAACCACTAGTGCTTCATCCGAAGATGTATCTTTTAGAAATTTAATTAAATAAGTCATTTATAAAAAATTAAATAATTAATTGATTACTCAAAAAATAATTAATCGATTAATCAATAAATAATTAATAGATGAAATGATTAATCAATAAATCAAAAATATCCTTGATAGCCACATCACTTGGTCACTCATGTCAAAATATTAGCTTCCCAGCTCAAAAGGTGCCTGAGATATTGGCCAAATGAGAAAGAAAATAAATGAATGATTAATAATGAAAATAAATAAATAATAATCATAAAAAAATTAAATTATTAATCAATTTGGTCAGAGAACACATAAACTACCACTATTTCATCAGAATCTGTAACTTTAAAAAAAAAAAATTTTTTGTCATTAATCAAATAATTAAATAATTAATCGATTAATTGATTAATTAATAAATCAAAAATATCCTTTGCAGCCAAATCACCTGGTCATTGGCATGTCCAAATATCAGCTTCCTAACTCAAAAGGTGCCTGAGTTAATGGTCAGAAGAGAAAGGAAATTTGATTAATTAAATAAGTACTTAATTAATCGCTAATAATTAAATAACTCCTCAATTTATTGATTAATCAAAAATATATATATACCGTTTTTGACAAAAGACTTGCTCACTATTGTGCCGAAATTTCAGCTTCCTAGCTCAAAGGATGGCTGAGATATCGCCCGGACAAACAAGAAAGAAAACAAACAAGAAAGAAAACAAACAAGAAAGAAAGAAACCAGAGTGAAAACTGAGTACTCTCTTTCAGCGTGCGTCACTGCCGAGCCCCCTTTGGTGCCCGGCAATGACGATTTGCAATGCCTGGAGATGGCATAGGAAAGGAGCGGTGCACAACAAGTACACATACATTCAAAGTACACCGCCCCCATGCCAAATCATTAAATATCCTACAGAGCGGCATTGCCGGGGCGCCTCCGGCGCCCGGCAATACCGCAGTGCAGCTCATTGAGGCTGCATTGGGAGGGAGAGGTGTACACTAATTGATTGATTAATTGTATAATTAAAATCAATAAAAGATTATCACAAAATATTTTCATAATCAATTGGCTAATAGCATAACTAAACCACTAGTGCTTCATCCGAAGATGTATCTTTCAGAAATTTAATTAAAGAAGTCATTAATAAAAAATTAAATAATTAATTGATTACTCAATAAATAATTAATCGATTAATCAACAAATAATTAATCGATTAAATGATTAATCAATAAATCAAAAATATCCTTGATAGCCACATCACTTGGTCACTCATGTCCAAATATAAGCTTCCTAACTCAAAAGGTGCCTGAGTTAATGATCAGAAGAGAAAGGAAATTTGATTAATTAAATAAGTACTTAATTAATCGCTAATAATTAAATAACTCCTCAATTAATTGATTAATCAAAAAAAAAATACCGTTTTTGACAAAGGACTTGCTCACTATTGTGCCGAAATTTCAGCTTCCTAGCTCAAAGGATGGCTGAGATATCACCCGGACAAACCAACAAGAAAGAAAACAAAAAAGAAAACAAGAAAACAAGAAAACAAACAAACAAACAAACAAAACCAGAGTGAAAACTGAGTACTCTCTTTCAGCGTGCGTCACTGCCGAGCCCCCTTTGGTGCCCGGCAATGAGGATTTGCAATGCCTGGAGATGGCATAGGAAAGGAACGGTGTACAATGATTAATCAATAAATCAAAAATATCCTTGATAGCCACATCACTTGGTCACTCATGTCCAAATATTAGCTTCCCAGCTCAAAAGGTGCCTGAGATATTGGCCAAATGAGAAAGAAAATAAATAAATGATGAATAATGAAAATAAATAAATAATAATCACAAAAAAATTAAATTATTAATCAATTTGGTCAGAGAACACATAAACTACCACTATTTCATCAGAATCTGTAACTTAAAAAAAAAAAAAATTTTTTTGTCATTAATCGAATAATTAAATAATTAATCGATTAATTGATTAATTAATAAATCAAAAATATCCTTTGCAGCCAAATCACCTGGTCATTGGCATGTCCAAATATCAGCTTCCTAACTCAAAAGGTGCCTGAGTTAATGGTCAGAAGAGAAAGGAAATTTGCTTAATTAAATAAGTACTTAATTAATCGCTAATAATTAAATAACTCCTCAATTAATTGATTAATCAAAAAACAAAAAATACCCTTTTTGACAAAGGACTTGCTCACTACTGTGCCGAAATTTCAGCTTCCTAGCTCAAAGGATGGCTGGGATATCGCCCGGACAAACAAACAAGAAAGGAAGAAAACAAGAAAGCAAGAAAACAAGAAACCAGAGTGAAAACTGAGTACTCTCTTTCAGCGTGCGTCACTGCCGAGCCCCCTTCGGTGCCCGGCAATGATGATTTGCAATGCCTGGAGATGGCATAGGAAAGGAGTGGTGTACAACAACCAGAGTGAAAACTGAGTACTCTCTTTCAGCGTGCGTCACTGCCGAGCCCCCTTCGGTGCCCGGCAATGACGATTTGCAATGCCTGGAGGTGGCATAGGAAAGGAGCGGTGTACAATATACCTTTTCGTCATGTACAAGCCTACAAGTAATTTTTCAACAGTTATTATTATTATCATAGGCCTACAGAAATCAAATCTGACTGTATTCTTGACTAGCTGGTGTTGGTAGCTAGCTAGATAAGTTGGTAGCTAGCTAATGTTTTACTTTATTTTCAGGCTGATGACTTCATACATACCGACCATGGGGAAAAGGAAACATTGTATCACAGCTGAAGTGCCTCCAAAGAGAATTCGATCCCAAACATGTATTTTACATGTATCAAGTCTTTCTGTCTATGGTAATTTTACTGCGTTCAACGCATGCAATGGGGGGCAAAGCGAGAAGCTATTATATCTACAAAGAATTCGTGATATGAGACTCTGTGAAGCAGCCACTTCACCATACCGCATGAAGAATATTTGTGACCAAATACCATTGACATTAGAGGGCTTGCCTTTGGATAAAACTGGCTATCATCAAAACTGCTACAAAAGCTACTCAGGGAAATTAGATCGTTTACAAGTGTCAACGGCTTCTTTATCTGGTGAATCATCATCATCATCGATAAAGGACTCCCTGCGCCATCTCAAATCTCTGTCAAGTCAATCTGAAGAAGCTCGGTGTTCCTTCTCGTTTCCAAATCAGTGTATTTTCTATGACAAAGCACTAACCAAGTTCAAGGGCAAGACTGAAGTGCTTACAACGTTTCAGAGTTGGAAACACAAGGAACCAGCCTGGAAAGTTATCGAACCTAGGGCACAGGAATTGAAGAAAGAGGCTCTTTATCGCAAGGTGCAGGGCAAGGACCTCTTTGCAATGGAAGCTAAGTATCATCCATATTGCAGAAACAACTTCAATAGTGAGTACCAAAACCATGAGCGTGGAAGGAAGAGGGCAGAAAAGGCAGCAGACAACATTGACAGCCTGCAGGCCCGAAATATAGCAGCACATGACAAGTCCTATTGTGTAGTAAAGGATTACATTTTTAGGAATGTGATTGAACGCAAAGAAGTCGTCCTGCTAAGATCCCTGCGCAACTTGTACATGAAGACACTGGAAAGTGAAGGTTTTCCTAATCCTGAATACCGCAGTGAGAAATTGGCAAGACGGTTACAAGGAGACAAAGACATATCTCGTGAACTCACATTCTCCAAGGTGCCCCACCGTGGTTGTATTGAGTTGAGCCTCATATACAGCTCTAGCATTACTGTAGATGAAGCAGTTGGATGTGCGTACAAACTTGGAACAGCTGACCAACTACAAGAAGCAGCACTCACCCTCCATTCTCACATTATAAAGGCATTCAAAGAGTCAAAGGAGCTACCATGGCCCCCAACAGCACAGAAGCTGGATGCTGTGAAGATGGATGAGCTGCTTCCAGAGCATCTTGTACAATTTCTGAGCTCAGTGGTGACTGGGATACTTGATGGAGAAAAGTGTGAAAGGACACAGAGGCTGGTCTATTCGATTACACAAGATGTGTGTCGAGCAGCAACTAACAGCAAGTGGAAACTTCCAAAGCACATCCTCCTATGTGCCACACTTCGTCACCTCTATCGAAGCAAACAGGTGAGTAATCAGCTAATTTACTGCTTATGAGGTCCTACATTGTCATTGCTTTACTGTGTTTGATACAGGTATTTGATATTGATATAAAGCAATTTTCTATCTTTGCAGCTCACAACCATCCTTTCACGACTAGGACACTCAGAGACATATGACTTCAGTATGGAACTTGAGACAGAAATGGCCAAGGCTTTTGATGAGATTTCCACCCACCTGACCCCTCAAATCATCACCGGCGAGGGAAACACTGTTTTTCACAGCGAGTGGGACAACCTGAACAGAATCACCACCAACGTTCATGGCTCAAATGTTGTAAACAGCGCCGGGGGAATCATGATTCAAGAGGTGAAAGAGAGCCATGTGAGCACCAAGAACAGGACCCTTCCTCTCTATGACAGGTCATCCAAGATGAGAAGCCTTAAGATCACGCCTCCCGAAACGCTGCCAGAGCTGGCATTCAAAAGAGTTGGCCCCAAATTCCCCATGCAGGCCAACTTTACCCCTCCTGCTGAAAACCAAGAGTCATATGATGCCTCAATGTTGCAGTACAACGCCCATCTCCTCTGCAGATGGTTAAGCAGCCAGGGCAAGCAGCAGGTTCCTGGATTTGGTGGTTTTATTTCAAGCACAGGGAAAGTGCCTCCTAGGAAATCTACAATTGACTTTTACACCCCCATCAACCAGCCCATTACAGACAACGCAGTGGTGTATGAGCTACTCAAGAGGTCCGAGGCAGCAACGGAGGAAGTTGGACAGCCATACACTATCAACACGTTTGACCTGGTAGTGGTCATGAAGGCCTGTCCTATAGTATGGAAGTATGGGGAGGAATTCAGTAAGCATGTGATCCTCATTGGCAAGTTTCACACGGCCATGAATTACATGGGCAGGCTCACTGGGCGCAAGTGTCTTGGAGCTGGCTACGCTGAGATCCTCATAGACCAATTGCGACCATAACAGCCATTTCCTTCTCGCACAGCACCTTACGTAATATGTGGATGGATGTTTGCACATGCGCAAATGGCCCACGGTATTTTCGTGTATTACGTAAGCGCCTTGATGGGCTTACTTTCAGTGAAATACGATCGAGTTAAAAATAGTCAGAATTTGAGCAAATCTGTTTCATTCGTTTGTTAATATGCCTCATCTATTGACAAATCTGCAATTATAATTTTTTTTGAAGTTCAAATGACCGCGGGAGATCACGTTATCGTGAGCACGTTCTGGAAAGACAAAATGGTGTGTTTCTTCTTCTTTCAACAATAAAGACTTATAGCTTCGCGACCGTACATCCAATCATCTTGAAAGTTTGCACACTTGTTTCGCTTGATGAGAGCCACAATGCATTAAAAATTCAAGTCGATCCATGCAGTGGTTCAAGAGTTACAAGCTTTTTAAAATTTAAACTTCCATTATTTATTGCGGCCAAACCATGTGACTTATCAAAACGTCTCAAGTAACGATGAAACAGCCCCCCATGAGGAACATTTGTGTAAAGTTTCCACTCGATATCTCCACAAATTATGGAGGTGATTCCATTTCTAGTTTGAAATTTTAAAACGTCATAACTCTGAAACCACGTGTCGGATGACGTCATGCTCGCTTAACGTTTTTGTTCGTCATGGGTATGCGAATACGCATGCCAAGTTTGGGCTCGATCCGTTCAGCCGTTGCGGAGAAAAAGGGTTTTTTGTGTTTTTTCACGGAAAACAAGATGGCGGCCGAACCATGTGACATATGACTTCGAAAATTTTCGCATTCTGAGTATTTTTTAACTACGCATCTGGGGAAAAAATCCCATTTTCGGGGGAGAAAATTTTTTGTTTGACGAATTCTTACCTCTTAACGTTAGCATTTTTAATATACTTGATACACATGTCTTTTGTTCCCGTTGAAGAGTTCTTTAGAATGAGCCATTCCTCAAATTTTTCCATTGAGCCGTTGCGGAGATACAGAGGGGAAAAGTTGAATTTGTTTTACAAGATGGCGCCCACACCACGTGACCTATGACGTCATAATTAGCATGAAAAAATTATAGGAGCCGAGAGGATCATTTGCTGAAAATTTCCTGTCAATCCGACCAGCAGTTGCTGAGAACATTAATTATGAAGTTTTCGGAGGTGCAAAATAGGGCGGAAGAATAATAATAAGAAAAACTCTAGCAGTAATAATAGGTTTCTCTCCATTTCATGGAGAGTAAACCTAATTATTATTCATTTCCTACAGGTACCTGACCTGGTTTGAGGCCTTTCTCACAAACATAGACCTCTCCCATCCTGTTGCTCTTGATTACATCAAGCTTGGAGCCATAGCTGTTGCAAGATCACTGATCCCAGGGGCTCTCGCAGCAGTGGACAAGACCATGGAGGAGACATTCATGAGGTTTGCTAAGTCTTCAGGTATGTCAGTGTGTGGAGACAATAACTATATTATATATATATATATATATATATATATATATATATATATATATATATCACCTATATTTAATTACAGGTTCATGTTGGTTGTGATGATAAAATTCAAACTTCTCCCTCTCTACATTGCAGGTGGTCTACTCGGTCTCTTCAACAACTGTGGCGCATACCAGAAGTGGTGCCGCACAACCTCTGCCCGCGCTCAGCTCTATGAGCTTACTCTTGAGATGTGCGGCATGATTGACGACCCTGAGATGCCGAAGGCAGGCAAGCACCGTGAGCTGGAGCCTGCCCAAATCAAAAAGTCTGAAGAGGCCGTGCAGAGCGTCATCTCTGCCATCAAGGGCTTCACAAACCCCTGGAGAATCCCAGACAAAAACCGACTGTACTCCCTAGCATCTGGAGCTCCCATCGATCCAGAAGTTGAGGCTGATGTGCTGCGGGCCGAGGCTGCAGGCAGGGCTGCCAAGGAGCAGTTCATCCAAGAGCGCTTTGTTTCCAAGAGGAAGGAGTTCTTTGATCGCCTCAAGAAACTTAAGCTCAAGACGATGGATCACTGCAGCAAGAGGGTCAAACTTACATCCGCACAGGGGAAGGTGGATATTGATTCAACTTATACTAATTGCATATTTCATTACACAAAAAAACATTCTTCAGAAAGAAAATTAAACTGTTGTATTTATGCCTTCCTCATTTCTTTATTTTCCATTGCAGCTCTTTGTATACAAGGAGCAGAGCAACCTCGCCTTTCAGCTGCTTGTTAAATCGCAGATTATGGAGATGCCCATAAACCTTGAGGAACTCATGCGGTATCCCCTCTCACCTGTTCCTCATGCCCTTGGCTCTCTGGATGGCTATTTTGCCAAATCAAACAAGGCCACCATCCTTCACCATCTGCTGCAGGACAGGGACGAAGAGGTACCTTACCCCAAGGATGCCCTCTTAATACAGGATGGAAATGCCCTCTTCCACATGATGTCCAACCTCCCACCAACCTGTGGAGAGATTTGCATGCAGCTCCTGGACCAAATGGTTGCCAAGCACCATTTTGTGTTCTCCACAGATTGCTACCAGCCAGATTCCATCAAAGCCCAGGAGAGGCTCAGGCGCGGCTCTACTGAGAAGTACATAATTGATGGTCCAAACACCCGCAGGCCCTATGACTTTAAGTCATTCCTTGGCAATGAGCTAAACAAGAAGCAGCTATGTGACCTGCTTCTAAAGGTCTGGGGGAGCAATGCGGCAGCATCCCGGATTGAGAAGAGCATGAAAGCAGTGGTGTGTGTTGACGGGAGATCCTATGACTTAACATCAACAAATGGAAAAGTAAGTTGACAGAAGATGCGTGACTTAAGCAGTCACCCTATACACAATGCTTTGAAATACATCTTTAGACTCTACAATACTAGATAGACCAAATGGCTCTTGAAATGTGAATATTCTCGACTTCACACATGTACAATTGCAGACCATATTTGGGCTCTTAAACATTTTAAGTCATGCAGTTTTTGTCATATGTATTATTTGTTACACTGTGTAGTAGTATTTAGTTTCTTTATTTGTTACAGGTGCAGACTTCTGAGATCTACGAACTGCGGTCCAACCAGGAGGAGACAGACAGCCGTATTGTCCTGTACCTCCACCAGGCTGTCAAATGGGGGTACAAGTCCTGTGTGGTGAGGACACCTGACACAGACATTCTGATGATCCTCCTCTACCATACCAGCAGGATCAACCTCTCCATCTACCTTGACCACGGCTCTGGCAAACATCGCACACTCATAAATGTGACGGAACTGTCTGAATCACTGGGCCCTGACTACTGTAGCACCCTGCTGGGATTCTATGTATTTACTGGGGAGGACTGTACCAGCGCTTTTAAAGGCAAAGGCAAGGTGAATCCCCTGAAGAAGCTGCAGAAGAATCCCAAACTCCACAACGCTTTCAGGCAGCTTGGTGCAGACTGGCTGGTCACAGATGAGCTACAACAGGAGATGGAGAGCTTCACGTGCATCATGTATGTAAAGTATCTCGACAGACTGCGATCAATTGTCGTACGCGTTTATTCACTCTGCCGATCAAGGCCCGATTCACAGCAGCGCCATCCGAGCTCTGGTGTAGGGATACAACCCGGTCCCGGTGTAGGGATACAATGGTGAACATTTGCACTGCATACATGACATCCTCCCCTTTAAGTCCAAAATTACCAAGAGCAATACGTGCTAGATTTCCAGAATTGACATTTCAAAAGCAACATTTCCAAACCATGTGAAAATATGTGTGCAAACGGTTATGAGAATAATGAAAATACGTGAAAATAGAACATGTGTCAACGTGAAAAAAAAAACATCTTCAAAGATTCAACCGGTCGGGTGCTTTTCTCTCACGCATTGAGCGTCGCGGTGTACCAGTGGATACAGAGTCCGAGGTGATTCCTTTGGGTCGTGGTGTACCAGTGGATACAGAGTCCGAGGTGATTCCTTTGGTCTCCACGAAGGGTGTAGCGTTTGCAGAGGTTTTCGGGGCATCCGAGCCGGCTGGAGCGGCCACGACGATCTCCGGCAGTGGCGGGTCGAACTGTTGTCCTGACTGTGACGATGCTACAGGCTCCATCGACTCACAGTGACGGTAGGTTATGTGGTCCTGATGTCGACGAATTTCGCGGCCGTCCTGCAGGCGAATCACACTGGACAGTGGACCTGGCTTCTCGATGATGTCTCCCGGTAGCCACGTCGCACCTGCACCAAAATTTCGGGCAAACACTGGATCTCCAATGTTGATACATCGACTGTTGGACGTCTTATCGTGCACCAACTTTTGATTAAGCTGGCTCTGATAAACATTTGATGATATGTCTGGTTTGAGATTGTCAAGTGTCGATCTCAAGTGTCGTTTCATCAATAACTCAGACGGAGCTGCACCGGTTGTTGATTGTGGCGTGATGCGGTATTTGAACAGGAGACGAGACAGCTTTGTTTCCAGGGTTCCCTCCTGAAGTTTCTGCAATCCGGATTTGATGATTCCCACGGATCGTTCGGCCAAGCCATTTGAAGCCTGGTGATGTGGGCTGACAAACTTATGTTTGATGCCGTTCCGACGTGTGAACTTGGCAAACTCGGTACTGGAAAAACACGAACCGTTATCACTCACGATCATCCTGGGCAGACCATGAGTGGCGAAACAGCGTCTGAGTCTTTCGATGACAATGGCTGACGTAGTACCACGCGTCACATAGGCATCAATCCATTTTGTGTGCGCGTCCGTAATTATTAGAATCATGCTGCCGTTAATAGGCCCGGCATAATCGAGATGTAGGCGATGCCACGGTTCGCTGGGCCATTCCCAGGGATGCAGTGGCGCTTTCGCAGGTGTATTCCGGGTGCTCTGGCAGGGGTAACAATGTCGAACATGATGTTCGATATCAGCATCAAGATTCGGCCACCACACATAGTTTCTGGCGAGTGACTTCATCTTCACAATCCCGGGGTGACAGTCATGGATTTCATCCATGACCCTGGAACGCAGATTTTTCGGGATCACGACATGACATCCCCAGAGTAGGCAACCATTTTCCACGCTGAGTTCGTTTTTACGTGCTTTAAAAGCCGCAAAATCTGGGTCACCCTCAGGTAGCAAATGCCATCCAAGCTGTACAGCCTGGACAGTTCTGGACAGAACGGGGTCTCGTCGAGTATGAGTGCGGATCTGGCCGGAATCGACAGCACAATCTTCCAGATGATCCATCAGTGCGATAATGGATCCTGGTGTAGGCGAATCATCAACGGATTCTGGAAGGGGTAACCGACTCATGGCATCTGCATTTGTGATAGACGAACCGGGCTTATAACATATGGTGTAGTCATAAGCAGCGAGAAACAGGGACCAGCGGATGATCCTGGGCGGTAGTGTGTCAGATGTCGCCTTAGTTGGACCAAACAGACTGATCAGCGGCTTGTGATCAGTGCGAATCGTGAAATGATGTCCAAGAAGGTACTGGCGAAATTTGCCGACGCCGAAAACGATTCCCAATCCTTCCTTGTCAAGTTGGGAATAGTTTTTCTCTGCCGGGGACAACGTTCTGGATGCAAATGCAACCGGTCTTTCCGTACCATCATGCATCACGTGCGATAATACACTCCCCACTCCATACCGACAGGCATCGCATGTCAGCACAAGATCCTTCTCTGGATCAAAATGAACGAGAACATTGGACGATTTGAGCAGATCCTTAGAGGTCTGGAATGCTGATTGTTCAGTAGACCCCCAGCTCCAGGAGACTCCTTTCCTCAAAAGCAGATAAAGGGGGCCCAAAACGTCGGTCACATTCGGGATGTAACGACCATAGAACTGAAGCAAACTGAGGTATGACTTCAATTCGGTCACATCTCGTGGAGAAGGAGCATCCTTGATAGCTCGGACTTTCTCATCTGTCGGGTGTAGACCCTCGGCATCAATCGTATGACCCAGGTACGTGACTGATGGCACCATAAACTTGCACTTGTCTCGACGCAAACGTAGGCCGGAGTCCGAAATCTTCTTCAGAACTCTCTCCAGGTTCTGTAGATGTTCCGCGTCCGTACGACCAGTAACCAGAATATCATCCTGGTAACAAACGACGTTGCGTTCGGCGGCAAACAAACTGTCCATGACACGCTGATAAATTCCAGGTGCAGATTTCACTCCAAAACTAAGTCGGTGGTACCTATACAACCCACGATGCGTGTTGATGGTAAGATACTGTTTCGAATTCTCGTCCAAGCAGAGCTGTAGATAGGCGGATTTGAGATCGAGTTTCGTAAAAGTCTTGCCTCCCGTGAGACGAGCATAGAGGTCTTCGATCCTCGGGATTGGATATTTATCCAATGAAGAACACCTGTTCACGGTCATTTTATAATCTCCACATATGCGGATGGACTGGTCCGATTTTATGACCGGAACGATGGGCGCCGCCCATTCGGCATACTGGATTTGCTCGATGATCCCCAGATTTTCAAGATGATCCAGTTCCTTGTCAATCCGCTCACGCAGGGCGAAAGGGACTGGGCGAGCCCTGCAAAATATAGGATTGGCATCCCGGTCAACCCTGAGTTTAGCCGTATGTCCTTTCAAGGTTCCAAGCTCATCCTTGAAGACATCCGGGTACGTATCCAGCACATTTTTGAGTGTGTATGCTGCGGTAGGAGAAACTTTGGCTGCCCGGAGTTGATGAATGCTTTCCCACTTCAGTCGAATTATGCTCAACCAGCTCCTGCCGAGTAAGGAAGGGCCCTTTCCAGGAATGACGATCAGGGGTAGGTGAAACTCACGGTTATCGTACCCCACCGTGACATCACATGTACCGCAGGGAACAATCTTCTCACCTGTATAGGTGGAGAGTCCATAGGTAGTAGGTTTCAGATGGGGTCGGTCAGCATCACTCCACAGGTTTGTGAAAACAGCATGGCTGATGAGCGAGACGGCCGCACCAGTGTCGACCTCCATTTGCAATGGTCGATTGTTGACGACAACATTGGCAAGAAGAGGGTCCCGCCTATGGTGAGAATCAATATGAAGCAGGTCATACGATTCTGAGTTTTCGGAAACAGAGCTCACCTGGTCAAGCTCGGGTTCCTCCGAACCGATAAACTGATGAATCTTGTCAGCAGCTTTTCCTTTTCCCGATTTGCGAGTGATGCAAGCTGGAGCAATATGGCCAGTTTTCGAACAGAAATGGCAGGTGGCATCTTTGAACCGACACGTCTCCGGAGGGTGCTTTCCGTTGCACCGAAAACAGTTGTTGTGGGTTTGAGACTGCACTGGCTTCTGACGAGGAGCCTTGTTCCAACGTTGTGGCTGAACATGATCCAACCGATTCACAGCAGGGCTGGTACCAGATGAGCGAGTGGCACCGATACTTGTAGCGTTGCGTTCAGCACTTTCCATGGAAATGGCGGTGTCTCTGGCATTTTGGAACATCAGTCTTCTCTCAGCAAGCAGGCGTCTACGAGTGCGGTCATCGGACATGCCAACCACCAGCAAATCACGAAGCATGTCATCGATCGTGTCCCCAAACTCACACAGATGTGACAGTTTTTTGAGGTGTGCAATGAAGTCTGCGATCGACTGACCTTGCTGCTGTCTGCACATGTAAAAATTAAACCGACACAGGATGACTGAAGGAGATGGGTTGCAATGTTCCTTCAAAGCGGCCTTGAGCTCTGCATACGTGAGCTCCTGGATTGTCCGAGGCCGAATCAGGTTTTTAACGAGTGTGAACGTCTCACCTCCGCAAACGGACAGGAAGACGGCCTTCCACCGGCCTTCGGTCGCAATGCCGTTCGCCTCGAAATAGAAAGACAACCGCTCAGAATACGTGTCAAAATCCCCCTCATGAGGGTCGAATTCATCGATATGGCCGAAAGATGTCATGGTCTAGATGTTTACCTTCGTCGCCATGTAAAGTATCTCGACAGACTGCGATCAATTGTCGTATGTGTTTATTCACTCGGCCGATCAAGGCCCGATTCACAGCAGCGCCATCCGAGCTCTGGTGTAGGGATACAACCCGGTCCCGGTGTAGGGATACAATGGTGAACATTTGCACTGCATACATGACAATGTATGGCCAAGCACGGATGACATCAGTTGACGCAGTACGAGTGAAGATGCTTAAAATAATGGTCGGTGCTGACAAAGTCCTGGACTCAAAGTCAAAAGTGGACCTGGAACGCCTGCCTCCCCCCAAGGTCTGTCTCATTCCACATGTGCAGCGAGCCAACTACAGAGTAGCCTTCTATAAGAGAGCAGACGAGGCAATAATCGAGAGCCCAAAACCATGTGATCCAGGCATGGGCTGGGAGAAGACAGGAGAAGAGGACGTGTTGGAACCCATTTGGACAATTGGACCCATCCGCCCTCCTTCTCTTGTTGAGGTACTGGCTCAGAGAGCAGAGCCAGAAGAGCAGGCAGCTCTTGACAAGGTGGCTGATTACGCCAACAATAACATGTATGTGGGTGAAGAGGATGGAGAGTACGAGCATGAGGATGAAGAGCTGGAGTTGGAAGAAATCGAATTAGAAGATTTCTTCAGTGATGATGAGGACAATGAGTAGTTTAGGTCAGCTAGTTGGTAGTGACATGAAAACATAGGCCTATAGTTGTCTTATTAACATTCATGGCTGTATTTTTGCTGTTTTTTACAATAAAGAGTCAAAATGTTGTCGAATGTCAATACATAATTAGTAATAAAGAATTCCTTGGGTCAGAATTGTATGGAAAATGTGTTCATTTGTCTCTGCAAGTTGTTTACATCAAAAGTTATGCAACTTTATATAATACTATGATTTTTCAGGTTTGAGTTTGGTGCAATAAAGGGTTAAAAATGAAGCCTTTTGGACATTATTTCAGCTTGGTACCCAATATAATCTTCAAATAGACACTTAAATGATTAAGAAAAAACTGGTGGTGAACAAAAATTCACCCTATGCGCTTGAAAAAATGAAAAGATAGTTGGTTATACACACATTTTTGGCATGTTTTTTTGCTGTTTTTGTCCAGAAATAGTCAAAATGTTGTCAAATGTCTAAAATAACCATCCCATTGAATTCCTGGGGTCAGAATTGTATGGAAAAGTGTATTTTTTTTTTTTTTTTTTTTTTTTTTTTTTTTTTTTTTTTTTTGTATACAATATCGAGGCTCGTGAAAGAGCGAACATTAATCACACAGAAAGACAAACCGACACATAAAACATATAACATAGGGAGCGGTAGACAAGATGGGGAGAGAGGGGGAAGGACACAAACACAACATTTGAGAGCAGGGACCGAGAGACATGGAGACATCGAGAGATCTGAGAGAGGGCGAGGGCTTTGGGGGGGGGGGCGTGGGAAGGGGGCAGTGGGAGAGGTATAAAACATATGGACACTGCCAGGACTTCCAGGAAAGAAGTTGGAATTTCAAACAAGGTGGATCTGGGGTGAATTAGCGGGGGTAGAAAAGATCAAGGTTTTGGATGGGGGAAGATAAGAGATGGTGGTGAACAGCTGTTTTAAAGACCTGGAGGGAGGAGTGGGATTGAAGGGAGTGAGGGAGTTTGTTCCAGAGGCGGGAGAAAAGAGGAATGAAAGAGTGAAGGTGAGCGGAGAGCCGAGATTTCGGCAGTTTAACCATCAGAGGGTTGCTGGCAGATCTTGTGCGACCTGTAGGAATATTTGGGGGACAGAGCACAGAGAGAGCTGGGGGTGCAAGGCCGGAGAGGAGTCGGTAGAAGACAGAAAGACCACCTACCTGCCTGCGGTGAGTGAGTGAAAGGCCCTCAGAGATAGCTTCATCGCGGGAGATTCCAATAATTCTGAAAGCTTTGGTTTCAACAGCGTGAAGCCGAGCTAGGTGTGAGGCAGGAGCACCGGCCCATAGGGGAGAACAGTATTCCATTGAGCTGCGGATGAAAGCCTTGTATGTGGTGAGGAGCTCAGGTGTGCCGAGGAAGGACTTCGCACGACGGAGGATGCCCAGTCGGCGACTGGCTTTGGAGGCCAGCTTGGAAATGTGGTTTTCCCAAGAAAGATCATGGCAGATAGTGAGACCCAAAATCTTCAGCGACAGAACTTCTTGGAGAGGATTGTTGAGAAAGTAGATGGGAGGGTTGCCCAGTCGGTCTTTTCGGAGAGACATAGTAAGAGTGTGAGATTTGTCAGGATTGAAAGACATGTTCCACTTGTTTGACCAGTCTGTGATTTTGTCCAGGTCTTCAGAGAGTGAGGAGGCAGCAGACTGCCGATCTGAGGGAAGAGGAATGGAGCGGCAGAGAGTGGAGTCATCAGCAAAGAGATAGAGAGGATTTTCCAGAGAGTCAGAGAGATCATTGTCAAAATCTCATCTCAAAATCTCAAAATCTCAAAATCTCATCAAATTAAACTCTATTAATTTGTCTCTGTATGTTGTTTACTTCAAAAGTTATGCCTCTTTCTACATCAATTAATTTTTTTTCGGTTTCGGGTTAGTTGCAATAAAGGGTTAAAAATTAAAACCTTTTGGACATTATTTCAGCTTGATACCTGGCAGATTCTGAAAGTAGACACTTTGAGGATTAAGAAAAATCAGGTGGCATTAAAAAAAACGGGGGGGGGGGCGCGTGGACCCCTATGTCCATCTAGACTAACTGACTAAAGGTATTTTAAAACAATTTCATTGCTTGCTGGAAGACAGAACAGCATTTTGAGTCATACGAGCATAATCACAAGACTTTAAACAAACAAAAAAATACCTATTCTGGGGGGGGGGGGGGGGGGGACACCCCTCCCCCCCATAGACCCCTAAAGGGGCAGATTTTTTTAAATGCCGTGAACAAACTTTGCTTCATCATGGGTGGTGAAGGTTGTGGTCAAGTTTCATCAAAATGATGTGTAGTTTCTGAGGAAAAAGCAAATATCTATTTTGGGAGGTCAAACCTGGACCCACTTTGACCCCCGGTAGACCCCTTAGACCCCGATCTTTTTATTATACACTTTTATTTAACTTCATCTGAACATTGTTTGTTTGTCCCGTTTCAAATCTCTCAGCCGTTCGTTTTCTAGTTTCCATAAGTCCTAGAGAACTGAAATTTGGCCCACGGTCCTCTTTTATGGTACATTTGCATCTATCAAAATTTAATAATAATTTTTAAAAGGTTGAATTTTTTTTTTCTAATATATGTGTGTAGCTTTAAAACATGTTTTTTCATTTACTTGTTAATGCCGTGAATAAACTATAGTCACAACAAAACAAATATAATTTGTGCCAAATTTGGTCGCAAATCAGCGGTTTCGGAGAAGAAGTTTCAAGCGATTACGGTCTGACGGATGGATGACGCGCCATCGCATAAGCTCCCCTGAACTTCGTTCCAGGTGAGCTAACAACACCTGGCAAAGTGTGGGTGAGCTCTCGTAGGGAGCCAACGGCCATCCATTACGGAGATGGTGTCTCCTAAAAAACATCCATCCGGTTTGAACCGGTTCAAGTAATACCAAAGACTTTAAAAATGGTATGTGCCGCTTCCTTGCCTGAAGACAATCCCCGTCGGTTGGCATCCACGGGGAGGAGGGAATGCCCCACTGAGTGCGGTGAGAAAAGCGGCGCCATTGTTATGACGTCACTGGCACCCGGACGTTAGTGACGGCACTTCCCCCAAGCTCAGTGGCTGTGTTAAGTGTTTGTCTCGTCAGTATGTCGTGTGTGTGTGTGTGTGTGTGTGTGTGTGTGTGTGTGTGTGTGTGTGTGTGTGTGTGTGTGTGTGTGTGTGTGTGTGTGGATCAGCTCTATTACTATCCTAAGGCCAAGCACATAAATGAATAATTTTTAAAATGGAACAAAACTCTTCGACGTCACGATGTCAACTGATATGCCTCCGCCCACATTATTACATCATTAAAATAGTTGTACCAAGTTTGATTTAAATCCATTCAGCTGTTCTCAAGATATGACATTTATACCTGACATGGCCTCAGACCTTTGACCTCTTGAACCCTACATTTCATCAGTTCATACTTACATCATTTTACATACCTGTACCAAGTTTTAATTTAAAGCCCTTTACCTGTTCACAAGTTATCACAATTTTACCTAACATGACCTCTGACCTTTGGCCTTTGACCTCGGGACCGCAAAATCTAATCAGTTAATCTTTACATCATTGTCCCTACCTGTAGCAAGTTTGAATGAGATAACTTCAGCCGTTCTCAAGTTATAGACCCATTACAGACTTTGACCTTTGACCTCTAGACCCCAAAATCTAATCAGTTAATGTTTACATCATTCTACATAAGTGAACCAAATTTAGTCAGAATCCCTTCACTGCGTCACAAGTTATCGTGGTAACCGGATTTTTACCGAACATGACCTCTGACCTTTGGCCTTTGATTTTTTTGACCCCAAAATCTCATCAGTTCATCTTTACCTCATCATACATACCTGCACCAAGTTTGACTCAGATCCCTTTCGTCGTTCTCAAGTTATCGCGGTAACGAAAACCTATCACGGACGGACTGACGGACAAACTGAAAACTTTAAAACTTTTGACCTCGGGTTTTTTGTTTTTTAAACCAAAAATTTTGGTTTAAAAAACTTTTAAAAAATTAATAAAAGTGTGTAGCTCTAAAACATGTTTTTTCGTTTACTTGTTAAGATCCTGCTCCTCCTCCCATCCACCCAATTAAATGAAGTCTTAAGCATCAAGGATCTATTGTACACCGCTCCTTTCATATGCCATCTCCAGGCGCTGCATACACGGAGGTATATAATAAACTGGAGAGCCAATGACGGCTGTCGGCTGAAGCTAGCGGAAGTTGCTTGGCGGCCATATTGGGAAGCCGATTGTGTCTGCGTCCGTGCACTGAATGACAGTTGGAAAGTGCCTGTAGCATACTTTATGATAAATGGATTGTCGGGGAAGGAACAGGCGAATTTGGTGACACAATGTCTACTAAAATTGCATGATATCGGTGCAGAGGTGGTTTCCTTAACTTGCGATGGACCGTCCGCTCATTTGACAATGTTACGTGAGCTAGGTGCCGACATCACGCCGCAGAATGTGAAACCAACATTTCCCCACCCAGCAAATCCCGAAAAGAAAATTTGTGTTGTACTCGATGCATGTCACATGCTTAAACTTGCAAGAAACTGTCTTGGATCCATGAAAATGATGGAGGATGGCAACAAAAAAGTCATCGCGTGGAAATACATCCAGGCACTCTTTGATCTGCAGAAGAGGGAAGGCTTGCGTCTGGGAAATAAGCTCTCCCGGAAACACATCGAGTGGAAGAGCAATGTCATGAAGGTGGACACAGCTGCTCAGACATTGAGCACTAGTGTGGCAGATGCAATTCGGTTTTGCAGGGACACTTTGCAACTATCAGAATTTCAGGGCAGTGAGGCTACCTGCCAATACATTGAAACATTGGACAAACTGTTTGACATTCTAAATTCTCGCAATCCATTGGCACGAAACTACAAGGCACCACTCATGACATCACGAGAAGGACTTTTCCTGCCATTCCTGGATACTGCCTACAGTTACTTGTCCAACATCAAAAACATGAATGGTCAAGTTATGACCAATACGCGTTTGAAAACCCCCTTCATTGGTTTCATGATCTGCATAGAGAGTGTCAAAATTTTGTATTTCACATATGTCAAACCTGCCTCATCTCCCCTGCGATACCTGCTCACGTACAAAATGAGCCAAGACCACATTGAACTTTTCTTTGGAGCGGTCCGCATTGCATGTGGAAGTGGGAATAACCCAACGGCCCGGCAGTTTGTTGCCGCATATAAGCGCCTCTTGATGCGACATGACATCAAGTCTGCAAGTGGGAACTGTTCTGCACAGGACTCAACCAGAATCCTGAATGCGGCTTCCTTCAAGTGCGTTGCAAAGCAGGCTGTGCCTGACGAGAGTCACGACATGTTGGTGGCCAGACGATACGACCTGGAGCTGAGATCGCCGGCAAAAGAGGACCACGACTATGCGGATATTCCAAATTTTGAGCAACTTTCCATCTTTACAGAGTCATGTGTTGGCTATATTGCCGGCTATGTGGTGAGGATGGTGAGGAAGACTCTGAAGTGTAGCCAATGTCTTTCTGCATTGACCAGTAACAACGAAGAATGGCAAACCACACCAATGTACAGCCTGATTGTTACCAAGAACAGGGGTGGCCTCATAGTTCCCTCGCACAGTGTTGTTCGTGTCTGTGAGGCGACTGAACGCTGTGTCAAGAGGCTCCTGGCTGTAAGCAATGGCAAAATGCCTCGTGAAAGTGGGATAAGAGTGGCAATTTCCACTTCTGTCCTTTCTGAGGTCGGTCGGTCTACATTTGCTTCCTTGGATCGGCACATGTTTGACTGTGAGGCAGACAGCAACCATGTGTTTGCTTTAATACATTCTGTATCACAATCATACAGCAAGATACGTTTCCATCATGTTGTGAGAACACTCGATGATGACATGAAGGAAGAGCGCATCAGGAAAAAATATTGCAAACTGGTCCTGTTTGCTCACCAGTGAGGCAACACCAGAGCAAGCTGAAATATAAGAGCTTCATGGTGTGGGTGTGTTTTGTGGGTTAACTGTGAATTGTGTGGGTTAACTACATGACAGCGTTTCATGTCATTTATGTGACTGACTCACTGTTGATGTGTTGCTGACCCATGTCAGTGTAGAATAAACTCTGGTTATCATTATATCTGCGTGGTTTCTAACATCTCGGTAATAGAAACATACACATCTTAGTTACAATATAATGACTGAATTAAGTAACATCATATAACATGACAACAAATCAGATCTTTATATTGAGGAATATTATAGAACAAGCCAAAGAATGGCAAACGACGATGTACCTCAATTTTATAGATTTCTAGAAAGCTTTCGACTCCTTGCCCAGAGAAAGTCTGGGTCATAATGAAGAAATACAGCATACCTGGAAAATTAGTGAACCTTGTAAAAGCCCTTTACCAAGACTTTCAATGTGCGGTCGTCGACCAAGGTGAAACAACAGAATGGTTCAAGGTGAAGACAGGAGTTAAACAGGGGTGTAACATGTCAGGATTCTTATTCCTACTAGTGGGTGATTGGGTCATGAGAAGAACGATAAAGAACACCGAGCGGTAATTTTGGGCACTTTTTTTTCAAACAAGCTCTAAACCATTGGATTCCCCAGGAAAAATGCGTCTAGAACCAACTTCAAACTTAATGAACACCATTTCCTTAAAGAACGGGATTCTGAGCCCGAATATCAGTTCAAATATTAGTATTCTATATTAATTAAATAGTCGGCGGTCCTAAAATTCGCTCCAGCTGCATCATCAGTGCGCCACGCCTTTGCTTTGACAGGCTTACGATCGGCTTCCCAATATGGCCGCCAGACTATTTCCGGTGGCTTCACGGCGGCTAATGCTGCGAGGTGGCCAATTGGCTCTCCATATTATATACCTCCGTGGCTGCATAACGTCATTGCCGGGCACCGAAAGGGGCTCGGCAATGACGCACGCTGAAAGGGAGTACTCAGTTTTCACTCTGGTTGTTTGTTTGTTTTCTTGCTTTCTTGTTACTTCAAAATCGAAGATTTTTCAAGTATATTGGTCGGTTGCGTTTGTGGTTCTGTTTGTCTGTTTGTCTGTTTGTTTGTCACCGGCCTACAGGTCACAATTCTAAACCGATCGTCACAAAACTTCACCAAGTTGTATAGGTCGTCCCAATTGAGAAGCCTATTGTTTTTGGGGTCAAAAGGTCAAAAGGTCAACATAGGCCAAAGGTCACCAACTTTGCCAAATTTCTAAAATCCTCAATTTTGATCCGATTGACTTGAAATTTGAAGAGGACTTGCATATCTGGTCACTGAATTCAACCACCAAGTATATTTGAGGTCAACATAAGCCAAAAGGTCAACATAGGCCCAATTTCTAAAATCCTAAATTTTCATCCGATTGACTTGAAAGTTGAAGAGGACTTGCATATCTGGTCACTGAATACAACCACCAAGTATATTTGAGGTCAACATAGGCCAAATTTCTAAAATCCTCAATTTTCATCCGATTGACTTGAAATTTGAAGAGGACTTGCATATCTGGTCACTGAATACAACCACCAAGTATATTTGAGGTCAACATCGGCGAAAAGGTCAACATAGGCCCAATTTCTAAAATCCTCAAATTTCATCCGATTTACTTGAAATTTGAAGAGGACTTGCATATCTGGTCACTGAATTCAACCACCAAGTATATTTGAGGTCAACATAGGCCAAAAGGTCAACATAGGCCAAATTTCTAAAATCCTCAAATTTCATCCGATTTACTTGAAATTTGAAGAGGACTTGCATATCTGGTCACTGAATTCAACCACCAAGTATATTTGAAGTCAACATCGGCGAAAAGGTCAACATAGGCCCAATTTCTAAAATCCTCAAATTTCATCCGATTTACTTGAAATTTGAAGAGGACTTGCATATCTGGTCACTGAATTCAACCACCAAGTATATTTGAAGTCAACATAGGCCAAATTTCTAAAATCCTCAATTTTCATCCAATTGGCTTGAAATTTGAAGATGACTTCCATATCTGGTCACTAAATTCAACCACAAATTATATTTTAGGTGAACATAGGCCATAAGGAGGCGCCCCGGCATGCCGGCAGTACCGCGCTGGAGGATATTTAATTATTTGGAATGGGGGCGGTGTACTTTGAATGTACATATTTGTACTTGTTTAAATATCTGGTGTAACACAGGCATGATGGGCCAAATGGCTTCCTCTGGCGTCACATTTCCTTGTTATTCTTCAGCCAAAGCAGCACAATGAAAGTTGAGCAATTAAAATTATTCCAACGCGACGGAGCCACTGTCTCTGGTGTATTTTACTCATACCACAACAACTATTAACATTAATAACAATGAAAAAATATTCATAACAAAAATACCACAAAAACAACAACCACGTAATGACGTCACAAGCCGTTGCTCGTTACCAACGCATGTGCTGACTGGAAAGCCGGAGCAAGCTCCTGCCGTAAAGTCGGATTGCAAGGTAACTGCATCATGCGTAATATACGAAAGAAAAGGGCGCAGAATAAACGGAATTATATTCGAAACAACGAAATAAGAAAGGCGGCCGTGCGTGTCAAATATCGGGCTGATCCTGAGAAACTGAAGGCTGCTGCCCGGGCTGCTGCCCATGCTAGTTACAGGGCCAACCCCGAGAGGAAAAAGGCATCGTCCCGTCTTTATTATGCTCGGAACGTGAGATCTAAGATCAAGTGGGCCTGTACATCCTCTGGGGTCGCCGTGGTGCAGCCGGTCATCGAGAAACGTACCTCCACAGACGAGGGCCTTCCTGATGCTACAGAACAAGCCAAGGTCTGCATGCACTTACTACTTAGTCTTAGACTTAGACTGGTGATAAAGCAGCTGCTGTAGTTTGTGTTCTGTTGATTTGGCATGACATCTGCTAGGCAGGAATGTTAATCTCATGAGTATCGGCCCGACGGACGATCTTGTTCCAAGCGTGTAAAACGTTCTCCTGACAGATCTTTGTTTCGGCGGTGTATAGGCAACAGATCGCTGTCTCGATCGCTCCCGAAAGGAATAAATCACCGTTACGTACATGAAGCAAAAACGTGTACTGCTTGTTTTTTCGAATTAGGCCTCCTGATCAGACCTTGTGGAAATGAAAATTCTCTAATACAGACATACGTACACACACACATATACATGTACACACATGCACATACATCTACACACATGTACACACATAAATACATGTACACACATACATACATACATACATGTACACACATACATACATGTACACACACACACACACATATTCATAATCATACATATACATATCTACATTCATACATATATATACATATACACATATTCATATACATGCATACACATATTTATATACATGCATACACATATTTATATACATGCATACACATATTCATATGCATGCATACACATATACATATACATGCATACACATATACATATACATGCATACATATTGTAACGAATTTGAGAACGTGTAAAGAATGTGAGTATTATGGTTTTGTTGTGTGGAAATTCACCCTCCGTAATGTAAAGAAAGGTCGAAGCTCGTCCTCTTAGTTAATTCCATAAACCTACACGCAGGGCACCATATATCCTTTTAAATAGTTATTCCCTTATTCTATGTAGTTTAAGGCGGTGTTTCCCAATAGTTTGACTCTCCATTGCACCGAATTAAATAAGAGTAGGTCCCATCTGCAAAGTGTCAGGTTTGGATGGTTTTTGCCGCAAATGGACCCCATTGAGCACGCGGTCGGTACGGAGACGAAAGGCGGGTCTCCACCTCGTCATAGAGGGGAGGAGTGAGTCGGCCCCGCTCAACCAACCCAGCACGAAGGGGTTTGGCTTGAGCGGGCGGAGAGAGAACGATCTGGGAGGTTCGCAAAGGTTCAAGGGTGGGGCTTATATAACCCGCGGGAGACGCCCCCCACCTCAGATGCGCTGGAGATGAGCAGATGAGTCCAAGCAGCCGTGATACGTGCCGCGCTGCAGGAAATACGGACCGAGGCAACGCAAGGAGCGCGCGACGCAGCAGTGCGGAGAAAGGAACTTCGCCCGTGCAGTTTGGGACCGCGGGAGTTAGCACGACCGCGGCTCGGCTTTTTGACGGCGGTGCCTTCTGGCCCGACCGTGCCCAGTCCCCGCTGAACTCCTACTTGCCTCTCCCGCCAAGCCATCCACCTCCAGCGATTCGTTCCTGCCATCATTTCCCCGTGTAAGTGTGAATGTTCGTCTGTCGTACACGTTGTCCTGGGGTAGGTAAGCTAATGATTTCACTGTGTCTCCTGCTCCTTCCATTTCCCTGTATATAACCTTGACTGCTCTTTTTGCTTTGGCTTGTGTAAATAATTAATAAATCCTGTTATTCCTCCGTACTTCTTCTTCTTCTTCACATTCGGTCGCTTTAGAGGTTTCCCAATTGGATGTACGCGGCGCGATTCGGCCAACGAATAAATCGGGTCTAGTCATTGGTAACCGGCTCACGGTGCAGTCCGCTTCGCTCGGCGCAACTAATCCATTAGGCTGCGACCGTGAGCGGGGGAGTATTTCCTCGCGTGTCGGGGAGCGCTGGTATTTTAATAGGTCATAGGACGGTTTAGGCCTAATACCCTACCCAGCGTCGACCGGCCGTGGTGTCATACCCCCCAGGACCACGTCGGTCAGTCATATAAGCGAGGGGACTAATCCCCCCTTGGTAAGTGGGGAAGGCCGACGTTGGATTCCGTAACAATACAGTGGTACCTCGGCTTACGAGTTTAATCCGTTCCGTGACGGAGCTCGTAAGCCAAATCGCTCGTAAGTCAAAGCAAATTTTCCCATTCAAATGCATTGAAATGCTATTAATCCGTTCCAGCCTCAAAAAAAAAACACCAATTTTTTTTGTTAGGTGCTTTTAAATAACAAAAATGTACTTTATAAATAACAAATAATGTATAAACAAGCACGACCTCGTATATACTGTACATAATACAAGAGAATGTAAAGAAATAAACTGGTTTTATTAAGCAGAGGAGAAGAGCATGCCAGGTGGTGTGCGTGTTGTCGACTTGGCGAGGCAGTACGATCGTACTCCTTCTACGATATGTACGATTTTGAAGCAGAAGGAGTCCATAAAGGCTATAACGCCAGCCAAGGGCGTTACGATTATTTCAAAGCTCCGGACCTCTATCCATGAAGATATGGAGAAGTTGTTGTTTGTGTGGTTGAAGGAGAAGCAGCTCGCAGGAGATACCGTGACCGAGAGCATCATGTGTTTGAAAAGATTGAAACTCGGATATCGAGCACGGACCACGAGGTGTTTTTTCTTTTTTCTTAATCTCAGTTTCAGTGAACTTTTGCTCTGTGCTCACGTGTACTGTACCTGTACCTGTAATGGTACGTCAGAGGATGGCACCTGTTGTCATCATATTAAGTGCAAGATGTTCTGCATCGTAAGTTGGTACACCGTGGTCTTTCGGCGGTGTTTAAGCCGGCCGTCTTGGCTTCTGTCACCATTGGCATTGAGTCTTTCGATGTAGGTAGGTCGTTGTGTGCCGGTGCCTTGGCCGAATTCCTTCATTGCTGCATTGTTAGCTCACCTGGTTTTTTATACCACATCTTTGGTTATCGGACCAGCGAATGACGTCATCTCCTCCAAAGTATGGCTTATTCTCACTTGTCTTGGACGATCTTCTACTTCTAGCCTTCCACCGTGCATTTGGTGTCCACTGTACTTACTGTACAGTGCCTGGTAAAATTGATGTAATGGGTTTTTGACCGTCAACGCCATGAACCGTCATGAACCGTCATGAACCGTCATGAACCGTCAACCGCCAACCGCCAACCGCCATGAACCGCCATGAACCGTCAACGCCATGAACCGCTAACACTCAAAAGCCCATTTATCGCGCCTTATAAAGCAAAACGCAAACCGAAAGCCATGCCTCTCAAGCGAGGCGTGCTTCCGTGGTCACGTGATCCACAGGTGTAGCTCATTATACCCGCACGCGCGACACGCTTTGGCGGTCACGTGACCAGCCACTCTGGAGGCGGGGATCCCCGCCGATGACGTCACCGGCTGGAGCAAGGAGATTCCTCGCTCATGTATTTCGACGATTGCGTGTTTTATATCCAAGCAGAGATGCTTTCACGGCAAGATAACCGCGTGACCGGAACCGGAAGCCACAACCGGAAAATTCAAAAAAATAAATTTTTTGAGCTCGTACATCGGATCTCGGCTCGTATCCCAAAGCAACAAACCGCCCGAGCGACGGCTCGTATCCCGAAAAACTCGTACGTTGGGGCACTCGTAAGCCGAGGTACCACTGTATATACATATACATGCATACATATATACATATACATGCATACATATATATATATATATATACTAGCAGAAGTACCCGGCATTGTCGGGCGGGGGAGGGGAGGGGAACGGGGGGAGAGCGAGCCCCTTGGTAAAGCGAGCGATTTTTATTTTTCATAGCGTTTCATAGCGTCATAGCGATTTTTTTTTTCATAGCGTCATAGCGTTCATATCGTTCATAGCGTTCATAGCGTTTCAAAGCGTCATAGCGATTTTTTTTTCATAGCGTCATAGCGTCATATAGTTCATAGCGTTCATATCTTCATAGCGTCATAGCGATTTTTTTTTTCATAGCATCATAGCGTCATCACGTGATCGCTCTGAGCGAATCGGCGCCCACCTGCTCTGATTCCATTGAATCCGTGCGCTGAAATGCGCTGAGGTAAATATGAATAAAAAATATGGATCGTCAAATATTTTGAGTTCGGCCATGTTCGTCCCAGGCTCACTGGCCATGTCTATGCCAAATATCAAGCACGTAAGCCTCTCCGTTTAGGAGTCTATCCATAACATTACACACACACACACACACACACACACACACACACACACACACACACACACACACACACACACATTGTGTTTTATATATATATATATATGTATACATATACATGCATACATATATACATATACATGCATACATATTGTTATGTCGAGAGGGTAGAGCAATATCTAGAGCCAGGTAGATCTGAATAGGTAACATGCTTCATCTGTCGCGGTAAGGAATCTGCCCTGTAATAAGTTCCATGTGTTTAGGCGGTTTGTCGGTTAAGGAGTATACATGTGAACATACCAGGATGTTCGTGTGTTAGGTAGTTCTAGGGATTAAAGATAACGCCCCTGTGTGTCAAACCTGGTCATCAAACCTTTGTCCCTTATGGCAATGCACACCAATATAGACACTTAGTTAGGCCCTTTAGTGCAACATTAATTAAATTCCCTTCCCTGACAAGGACTTGGGAAGAGAACAAGCAAGAGGCCAGTTCAGGGCACTGCCGCATGGGCTGCAGCCAGCTACACCTCCGGCAGGCCCCGAGTAGCACGAGCTATGACCACGCTACAGGCCTGTGATTCGGTGTAGTGCACTGATTGGGTGGCACGCCAAGGCTGACATCACCGCCGCAAGGTTATATAGGGGCGCGCCGTACGACATTGGGTCTCTTGCGGCTCTGGCACATCGAGTCTCTCTTGCGCAGCACGTCCCTCTGGCCCTCTTGCTCTTGCAGCTCGAACCCTCTTGCAGCATGTCCCTCCCTGGCTGTCTTGTGCTCTCTGCGTTTTCCTCTTTGTCTTGGGAGGTCCTGGTGGTCTGGGTTCGCCATCTGCGTGGTGCTTGGAGCGGTGCTTTTGGTGCTTTGGGGCCTCGCGAGCGGTGAGAGGATTGGAGCTTGGAGCGAGGCCTGGTGGCGCGCGAGCAGGGCCGAACGGAGCCGTGTTACACTTCAAGACGACAGACGAGATAAGGCTGCACCCACAGTCCCCACACCCCACATTCACAAGCACATGACGTTTTCTTTTGTTAATTAATTTGCCCCTGTCTCATTTCTGAAGTGAGGTGTGTGGGATCCCAACGTAGGAGCTTTATTTGATTACCATGGCGTTTCATTGTTATCGGGTGCCGGAAATAAACGTGTTTATTTTTGTACATTTTAACTCGGTGTCGAGTACATTAATTTCCCTGCAGCTGCCATCGGTTCGCTGAAGGTAAGTGCTTTTGCTGCAGCCTCCACTTCCCTTCCTCTTCCCGCGCTACATAAGTAGAATCGGTGTTTGGTCGTCGCTCCTGTAAAGCCGTTCTGGTCCATCCGCGGTCCCTGGTGTTAACCGAAGGGTCCGCGCGACAATATATACATATACATGCATACATATATACATATACATGCATACATATATACATATACATGAATGAATGATCATTTAAAGGCCTTTTTCCCTCGCTAGAGTGGGGGTTGGCCTTGTGGGCCCCATGACAATCATGGTTCCCTGTTTGAGGCAAAAAAAATTTTTTTATGGCCGGATGCCCTTCCTGACGCCAACCCTTAGTCGCCTCTTACGATGCGCAGGGATACGGTGTACCTATTCTAAACCGGGGTACACACCGGGATCATTCATCCCAGCAAGCTGGTACTCAATTTGCCGACCTCGGAAGGATGACAGGCTGAGTCAACCCCCCTGGTGTTAATTTAGTGATCGACCGGGATTCGAACCCAGGATCCTAGGATCCCAAGCCGGCACCTTAACCGCTAAGCCAACACCAGGCTTATATATATCTATATATCTATATAAAGCAGTAAAGTATGTTTGTTTGTTTGTTTGTCCTCTTATAACTCGAGAATTACTCATCGCGGAGCAAAACCAAAGGCATATTCGGATTCAGTACGTCTCAGAGCAACTACAGCACACCTTAAAATTTAAAAAACGTCACTTAAAATTATGACGTCATCAGCATATTTCGGAACGTTAATTTTTAAACTTAATATTCGGAATTAGTATGTCCCAGAGAAACTTCGTAACGTTAATTTTTCAACTTCATCCGATTGACATGGGACCAACGGCATGTGACAGAGAGTGAAACATTTATTTGCCGACAATGACTTCCGACTTCCGGGTTCGGAATGCGGGACCAATGCCATTTGACAGGGAATAAAAAATAAATGCGACATTCAATTGACGACAATGACTTCCGACTTGACTCCCCCCTCCCCCTCCCCTCCCCCTCCCCTCCCCCCTCCCCCTCCCCTCCCCCCTCCCCCCTCCTCCTCCCCTCCCCCCTCCTCCTCCCCTCCCCCCTCCCCCTCCCCTCCCCCCTCCCCCCCTCCCCCTCCCCTCCCCCCTCCCCCTCCCCCTCCCCTCCCCTTACCTCTCCCCTCCCCCATCCCCCCTCCCCTCCCCCTCCCCTCACCTCTCCCCTCCCCCATCCCCCCTCCCCTCCCCCTCCCCCTCCCCTCCCCCTACCCCTCCCCCCTTCCCCCTCCCCCTCCCCCCTCCCCCTCCCCCCTTCCCCCTCCCCCTCCCCATCCCTCCCCCTCCCCCTCCCCATCCCCCCCTCTTCTCCCCTCCCCTCCTCTTCTCCCCTCCCCCCCGTTCCCCCCCCTCCCCTCTCCTCCCCCGCCCGGCAATGCCGGATACTTCTGCTAGTATATATATATATATATATATATATATATATATATATATATATATATATATATATATATATGTATGTATGTATGTATGTATGTATGTATGTATGTATATGTGTATGTATATACATATACATGCATATACATATACATGCATACATATATATTGTTACGGGACCGCGGCGAGGATGTTGTTTGCCGAGCGGATGGCCGCCGCGCCTGAACAGTTACCCCGACTAACCCGATTCCTGAACGTTGGCCAAAATCGCGCCACAGATATTCAATATGGAAACCTCTAAAGCGACCGAATGTGAAGAGGAAGAAGAAGACGTACAGAAGAATAACAGGATTTATTATTTACACACACTAAAGCAAAAGGAGCAGTCAAGGTTATATACAGAGAAATGGAAAAAGCAGGTGACACAGTGAAAATTGCTAGCTTAACTATTACAGTCTTATTTACCCCAGGGACAGAACAAACAAAGACGGACTCACACGAATGGGGAATGGAGGCAGGAACGATTGGCTGGACCGGGAGGAATGGCTTGGCGGGGGAGGAAGGTTCAGCGGGGATCGGTCGGGCCGGGAGCGGATAGCCGCCGTCAATACCCGAGCTGGGATCGCCAACAGCCGCGGTTCCAAACTGCACGGCGAAGCCCCTCCGGTGCACCGTGCGCTCTCCAAAGCTCCTCCTTAGAACTCTCTTGTGCTTGGCACTGCACACTCGGCACTTGCCCTACTTGGCACTTCGCACTTCGCCGCTCTGACTCGCTTGCACTTGATCGTCGCACGTATCTCTGCATGTATCTCTTTGGACGTATATCTTAGGACGTATCTCTCTCAGGACGTTCCTCTCTTGCTTCGCCCTCGTGCGCACTTCTCTCCTCTCTTAGTCCAACAACTTCAAGGCTTTCGCGCGCGCTCTTTATAGCGCCTCAGGCGATCAAGCCGCTGGTGTCCAGGACACGCCCATTGGTGAGCTCGCCCCGGCCCTGATTGGTCGGCACGGCCCTCTGGCTCCACCCTTGATGACGATGGGCGGGCACGCCCAGGATTCGGCAGCTCCTCCCCCTTCTTCTCCGAGCCTACCTCGTGGCGAATGGAGTCACGGAGGGAACAGTTGGCAATTGCGGCTTTGGGAATGGGAATGAAAGGGGGTCTACTCTTATTTCACTTGGTGCAATGGAGTATTTCAATTAATGGAAGACACAGCCTTACACTAATACACATAATAAGGATATAACTACTGAACAGGGATATACTGTATGGTGTCCTTCGTGTATGTTTTATGGAATTAACTACGGGAACGCCCTTTGACCTTTATACAACAACAATTGCAGGAAGGAGGGTGACATTTTACAACAATTCATTACACAACAATAAAAAAAACAACATTCTCATATCCACAACACTGCACCCTCCTCCCCTTAGGCACGTCCCGGGCCTATGAACTTTTACTTTTAATGTGGCACGTAGGTGTAGTTCCCTCTACATTTAACCTGACCCTGAGTGCGACAGTTTTAAAACATAAATAAATATGTCCCGCTGCTCCATTGCACCCTGCCTAACAGATTCACGCCCACAGCTAACCGAATTGCGGAATGGTCTTCAAACTATACATTTACGGTGGGGGCGCATTATTTACAATGACTACTTTATTTACAAAACGTAACCCAGGACCTGTGATCGTTCTTTTGGGGGGGGAGACAGTCTGCCCTGCATCGATGCACCATGAAAGCACCCAAAAACGCACCAAAGCACCCTCAAGCACCAATCGGTGCACAGTCATCACTGTTCATGAATAAAAATAACCAAACAACCCCAAACCCTGCTGGTGGTCTCTTGCTCTTCGGCTCCCTCTGCTGGCTATTTGGTCTTCCAGATGTTGTCATCTTCTTTGCTGGCGACCTATTTGCAATAAAACTTGCACAAAACGTGTCCATTTTTATTTTATTTATTTATGGCCCACAGGGCCGACTACGTGTGGTTCACCTGTGGGGCATCGGTGCCCTGTGACCAAGGTCCGCCACAAGATCTCGGGCCTTCATGGCCGGTTCCAGCAGAGGGGCCATGCCCCAACCCATGGGGTCCATAAGTGGTGCTCAGCCACAGACATGTGGTCCATAATGTGGTGCATCGATGCAGACAGCTGGTTCTGGGAGTTCCGGGCGCACAATGGCGACTCCCGCACGCTCCCCTCGGTGCCCAGTGGCGCACAGTCCTCATGTGGGAGACAAGGGGGGAAAAGACAGATGAGCGAGGGGTAAGGTCACAAGGGTACACATCAATACAGGCAATGCAAGACAAGGTGCGTATGGAGACGGAGCGGAGAAAAGCTCGTCCCTACCGTACGTCACCCCCCCTGTCACCTACTCTACCCTTGCCCTTACCCCATATTTACAACAATCTACACATTACAAATTCGTCACTACCGTCACGTCTTCCCCATATTTCCCCTACACCAAATTCGTCTTCACAATCCCACTAACCAAAATTTGCCATCACCAATTCATCATCAATCCTCATAAGGAGGGAGAGATGGAACACCAGCACAATGTCACACCCACGTCATGATGCATCTCACATTCCAAACATTTGCACAATAAAAATAACAAAACAACCTGGCATGGTGTGGAAGTACGTCATCCCAGGTGAGTGGATGCAGATGGTGCGAGGAGATCTCCATCCTAACTATCCTCTAAATGACATTAACACACTTTACACTACCCGGGGTCTTCCCTGCCAATCCATTGGCCAACTTACACTATGGGTTCTAAAAACCAATTCCCATTGACCAAACTGTGGTGCTTATCAATTTGGGGTCTCACTCCCCCGATTCATCTCCCGGTGCCCTTGCACAATTTCCGGGCTGGGTCGTGCAGTTCTCCCAGCAGGTCTACCCACCTGCACACCTCCACCACTGTAGTTGCCTCCGAGCTTACCTGCTCCTCACCTAACCTATCTAACTGGGGAAGGCCCCTCCTGGCTCTGTCACCCCTTGGTGCCCTCTGGCACTGGGCTACCCGGGTCCGTCCTCCGGATCCTCGGGCCCCATCCACAACAACTACCGGCTCCCAGAGCCCACCTGCGGCCTCACCTGGCCGACATCCTCACAGTGGTGGAGTGCCAACCAACTACACACACTAACAGGCTACACGCCCAGCCATTTCCACAACACTAATGCACCCATCCAAGTACCATTCTTCCACACGCACCACAGATGCCAATATCCAACCACAATTTACCTGTACCCTCTACCTAACACTTACACTACCCTCCCCGGGTATTCGTGATGGGGTCCATCCTCCTTTCCCCCATCCACACCTTGGCACCATCCACTCCACTCCACAGTTTCCACCATACTCACTCCACGACCATCCATTCCAATACTCCATATTTCCCAGACCATTTATTCCATACACCTGTTCTCCATTCACCTGTTGTTGCACACCTGTGCAATCACACCTGGTGCCACCTGCACCCTCCTTCCTTCCTGGACCATTTGGTCAGCACAATACTTATCACTCACTCAAACACTGCTCCATACACCTGTCCAGTTGCACACCTGTGCAATCACACCTTTTAACCACACACACGGCATCATCTGAACTACCTGTTGCCCTGCTAACTTAGTGCTCCCCGTCTTCCCTTTAAACTGAGCACATACCACGTCATTATATCATCCAAACTAATCTACCTGCGTCCCCACTACAGGTATCATTGTCACTACCTAATCTTACCGTTACCTAAGGTCATCTTCTCTAGATCCCTATCATTATCCTAACCCTCCCAGGCTAGTTTTCACTGCCAACCCCATAACCTAGTGCTCCTTTGCCCCCGCTGTGAGAGATGGCAGAGTTGCCATCCCACCACATCGGGCATCTTCCACTACCAATTTTGCACACCAAATTCCAGCTAATTAAAAATTTGCCAATTACTACCAATCATCTGCCAATCATCATTCTGTCAATCCTTTGCCAATCATCAAATTTTGTTTTTCTAATTTCGGGTCCAAAACACTATCCTCATCATCACAGTCCGCTTTATCTGAGCCTCGGTGCGTCGTCACATCAATAAAACTCGGCTTCGCAAAGCCGAGCAATGAATTCGGGTGGTTTGGTCGCCTGCAGGTTGAATCCGTCCGGCTTTCGGTTCAAGGGAGGTGGTTTGGTCGGGCCGAGATTCCACGCACCATCTCGGCGCGGTACCTTGCGGTCCCGGGCCGGATGACCGAGGCTCGCCCGGTCAGAACCCCGCCCCCTGCCAGGGGGCACCGTTCCGCTTCCTCCCACTCGCCCTTGAACCGGACTGGTCGCCTCGCCCGACAAGGCCCGGAGTCGACCGTGCGGGGCGGGGCCAAGCCCGAATCGGCAACGACGCTTCGAAGAGAAGCGACGCAGCATCGATCCGCGCCGGGCCTGGCATCCAACAAAGCACACCCCGCCCCCGAGTGCTCGCATCGGCTATCCGTCGCCCTAAACGCTGCCCCGTTCAACGTCGATGCTTTACTCGCATGCCCACACGCACACGCGACCCTTTTGACACTCACAAAACCCGGCGTTCCAACGCCGTCCGTACATTCCACACACTCTGTCCATTCCACCAACGCACTCCCTGTTACACACCACACTTCTCGCGCACACTCGCCGTTCGCACACTTTCTTAACACACCTCGCGCACCGTCTTGCGCACTCTCCCCACTCGGTACGTACCCCGTACCACTCACCATGGGCGTGCACTCTTGCATCCACCCACTAACGCGCTCAGATGGGCTCTCCCACACCGCGCCACGACCAACTCAGGTGTGCTTCCTCACACACGTTCCACCACCACCTTACTCTCCGTGTCACACTCCCCCTCGCACGTACACTCCATATCGCTCTCACTCCCTGTGTCACACTCCGTACACCCCGACGTGCATTCTCGCTCGCACTCGGTATCACACTCAGGCTTCGTAACATGCTCACCCCTTGACGCACACTTTTTTTCCACACGCGACCCTTCACCAACGCCCGGGTGCTTCCTCGATCCCAATCGCGCGACAATTCTCTTGTCGTCAAACATCCTCCTGCAAAATCTCCCCGCACAGTACACAGCACGACTCACCTGGGGGATTCCCTTCTCCACGTGCACCTGCAAATCTTTATAAGGATTAGCAAGTACAGCATCAGGATGTGCATTCAGACTTTGAGCAATTTCCATTCCTTCCTCCGACTGTTGCTCTTCTACGTCTGTCGTTTCTACAATTTCAATTATACCCACTACTGCTTTTTCTTTATTCACATCGACGACCGCTGGCTTTAATAAAATTCCCTCTTCTACCTCAACGGTCGCCGGCTGCCCTTTACCCCGGGTCGCGATTTCTACCCCTGTCCAGTTACCCGTGCTTTTCTCCACTTCGCCCAACCAGTGCTCCTCGACCCGCTTTACCTCGTCGTGCACCCTTGGGACCCTTTCGCTCAACCTGCAGTCTCTGTCCCTCTCCAACCCCTCATTAATTTCTTTGGCTTGGCCAACCATGCCCCCCAGTTTGTCCCCTAAGCCGCTTCCGAATCCCTTAAATTTGCTCCCGAGCCCCTCCAATTTGCTTCTGAGTCCCTCCAATTTGTTGTCTAGCCCCCCGATTTTTCCATCGAGCCCCCCGATTTGGCTTCCCATCCTATCCATTTTTGCATTCAGTTGGGTCAAGAATAATCTGAGGTCAAACCCGGTTTGCCCAGCGTCCCCAGCCGCCACCGCGGGCTCGCCCTCCGCGGCGCCGCCCTTTTGGGACTCTCCAACCATGTGCGCGAGGGCGCCATTTTGCGCGCCTGAAACCTCCTCAACCACCTCCTCATTATTCTCCTCCACCATTTCTTCCCTCCGGTCCTGGGTTACCCCTAACCCCTCTTCTATTGCCCCCACCTGCATCCGATCGCCTTGATTGTCCATGGCACGATTTTCAAATTTCGGATTTTTTTCTAAAACAAAACAAAACAATTTCGGCCGCTCGTAATTTTGAGCGCGTTAAGCGCGCTTCGGGTCCAATCTCGCTCCCGACACCAATTGTTACGGCCAATTGTACAATTGTGTCCAAAATTTGGGCAAAATAAATTTAGCCCCAGGTTCGAATCCCAACTCCTGACTACCAATTGTTACGGGACCGCGGTGAGGATGTTGTTTGCCGAGCGGATGGCCGCCGCGCCCGAACAGTTACCCCGACTAACCCGATTCCTGAACGTTGGCCAAAATCGCGCCACAGATATTCAATATGGAAACCTCTAAAGCGACCGAATGTGAAGAGGAAGAAGAAGACGTACAAAAGAATAACAGGGTTTATTATTTACACACACTAAAGCAAAAGGAGCAGTCAAGGTTATATACAGGGAAATGGAAAAAGCAGGTGACACAGTGAAAATTGCTAGCTTATCTATTACAGTCTTAATTACCCCAGGGACAGAACAAACAAAGACGGACTCACACGAATGGGGAATGGAGGCAGGAACGATTGGCTGGACCGGGAGGAATGGCTTGGCGGGGGAGGAAGGTTCAGCGGGGATCGGTCGGGCCGGGAGCGGATAGCCGCCGTCAATACCCGAGCTGGGATCGCCAACAGCCGCGGTTCCAAACTGCACGGCGAAGCCCCTCCGGTGCACCGTGCGCTCTCCAAAGCTCCTCCTTAGAACTCTCTTGCGCTTGGCACTGCACATTCGGCACTTGCCCTACTTGGCACTTCGCACTTCGCCGCTCTGACTCGCTTGCACTTGATCGTCGCACGTATCTCTGCATGTATCTCTTTGGACGTATATCTTAGGACGTATCTCTCTCAGGACGTTCCTCTCTTGCTTCGCCCTCGTGCGCACTTCTCTCCTCTCTCTTAGTCCAACAACTTCAAGGCTTTCGCGCGCGCTCTTTATAGCGCCTCAGGCGATCAAGCCGCTGGTGTCCAGGACACGCCCATCGGTGAGCTCGCCTCGGCCCTGATTGGTCGGCACGGCCCTCTGGCTCCACCCTTGATGACGATGGGCGGGCACGCCCAGGATTCGGCAGCTCCTCCCCCTTCTTCTCCGAGCCTACCTCGTGGCGAATGGAGTCGCGGAGGGAACAGTTGGCAATTGCGGCTTTGGGAATGGGAATGAAAGGGGGTCTACTCTTATTTCACTTGGTGCAATGGAGTATTTCAATTAATGGAAGACACAGCCTTACACTAATACACATAATAAGGATATAACTACTGAACAGGGATATATGGTGTCCTTCGTGTATACAACATGCATTTTAAGGCCATGTTCCCTGCTAGAGCGGGGGTTAGCCTTGCGGTCCCCATGACAATCTTCTCCATTTTGCCCTATTTTCTGCATCTCTCCTTGTTAACCCCCTTGCCCGCATTTCTTCCTCCACCATCTTTAGCCAAGTCTTTCTCGGTCTTCCCCGTCCTCTACTTCCTTCTACATTAACTTCCATCACTCTTCTCAACCAGTCACTTTCATCCTTCCTCAATACATGACCAAACCATCTCAACCTGTTCCTCTTCACAGCATCAATCACAGGCAATATTCCCATCATCTTTCACAATTCATCATTTGTCTTCCTCTCTCTCAACGATACTCCGCACATCCATCGAACCATTCGCATTTCCACCCTTTCCAGCCTTCGTTGCTGCTCTACGTTCATTACCCATGTCTCGCTCCCATAAATCATAACACTTCTCACACATGCAGCATACACCTTTCCCTTCAGCTTCAGCGACACTCTCCTCCTCATCAGCACGCCACTCAGTTCCCGAAACTTCTTCCATGCACATCTCACTCGAGCAACCGTTGCCGAGTCTGATCCACCTTCTCCATTCAGCATGTCTCTGAGGTAGCAAAATGTTTTCACACCTTCCAGCTTCACGCCGTCTCCAAGATCCAACTCAACATTTCCTCCATCTGCAGCTCCCTCTGTGCACACCTTACATTTGAATGTAGCTGCCACACTGGTTAATGACCCTCTCAGACCACTACATTTTTGATGAACCCACTCAGCACACATTGTACATTGAATGGAGTTCACTCCGACACCCTTCCTACACACAGCACACGGCCACTTCCCAGTTCTTTCCACCTCACCACATGCTTTACCACTTGCCATCACCTTTGTCTTTCCGATATTCACCTTCAGACCTTTTGTCTCCATACATTCCTTCCACTTGTTCATCTTTTCCTTCAGTCCATCCATACCTTCCGCAATCAACACCAGATCATCTGCATACAACAACTCCCACGGTAAACCCTCCTTTACGGTCTGAGCCAGCACCTCCATCACAGCTACAAATAGTAGTGGACTTAGTACCGACCCCTGATGCACTCCCACCTTCACCTCAAACTCACCACTGTTCCCGTCCTTCGTCCTTACAGCTGTGCGTGCTCTTTTGTACATTGCCATCACTACTCTGATCAACCATTCCTCCACTCCTAACTTCCTCAATGCCCATGTCAATACTTTGCATGGAACCCTATCGAATGCTTTCTCCAGATCAACAAACCCAAAAAACAACTTCTTCCTCTTATCCATGTACTTCTCCTGCAACTGCCTCACAATGAAAAGCGCATCTGTCGTTCCTCTTCCTGGCATAAATCCAAACTGCATTTCGTCGATCTTCACTTTCTTCCTTATCCTCCTCTCCAACACCCTTTCCAATACCTTCATTCCATGCTCCAATAACTTTATCGCTCGGTACGAGCCACACTCCAGAGGGTCACCTTTCCCCTTGTATAGAGGGACGAGGGTACTCAGTTCCCAAACCACTGGAATGCGGCCTTCTTTCACCACCAAATTACAGATCTCTGTCATTCTCTTCACACCCCAACTTCCTGCTGCCTTCAACATATCTCCCACAACTCCCGTCGGCCCTCCCTCTTTTCCACTCTTCATTGCTTTTATCGCTTCCTCAACTTCCTTCTCAGTTATCTTCTCTGCCGGTCCTAAAACTGGGTTACTCTCTATGTTGCCATCCCATTCATTCTCTGTATTCAACAGCATTTCCATATATCTTTTCCATCTTCCTTTAATTCCATCTGGGTCGACAACGATTTGTCCCACTTCATCCTTCAAGCAACTCACCCCCATCACATCACACCTCTCTTTCGCTATCTGCTTTGCAATCCTGAATACTGCTTTCTGACCCTCTTCCGAATCCAAGCGTTCTCCGAACATTTTCCTACATGCCTCCTGCGCCTTTGCTACCTCTTTCTTTGCAGCCTTCCTGGCTGCCTTATAACTTTCATGCTCTGCTGTTTCTGCTCCCGTACCCTTCGCCTTCTGCCACTCTTTGAACTTCTTCCTCTTCTCGTCAATCCTCTTTCCAACCTCAACATCCCACCACCATGTTTCCGAGTGCCTCGGTGGTCCTTTTGTCCATCCACATACCTCACCAACGGCTCCCAACAGACTAGCTTTCATTGACATCCAACCACTCAACCACATCATCCTCTACCCTACTCAGCCTCCCTTTTAATGCCTCCCTTACTGTCACCTCTTTCAACCTCCACACCTTCATTCTCGGTTGGTACTTCACCCGCCGAGCTCTCCTCGCACCTCTCACCCTTATGTCGCAGACAACCAAGTGGTGCTGTGAAACAGCCTCCTCCCCCGGGATCACCTTTGTGTCCCGGAGGTGCCCCCTATCTCGCCGACGCACCATCAGGTAGTCAACGGTTGTCGTCGACCCACCTGACGTGTATGTAACAAGCTTATTGTCCTCTTTCTGGAACTGAGTATTACAAATCAACAAATCAGCTCCATCAGCAAACTCCAAAATCCTTTCACCTTCTCCATTTCTCACACCATATCCGTAACCCCCATGAACTCCCTCAAAACCATCCATACTCCTTCCCACATGTCCATTCAGGTCTGCTCCCACCACAACAACTTCCTCATCTTTCACGTTTTCCATCAGCTTCTCTATCGCACACCAGAACTTGTCCTTCTCTTCATCGCTTCGACCAACCTGCGGAGCATATCCCGAGATGACGTTCACCAAGAGCTTTCCAATCATCATTTTCACCATCATCAACCTATCACTCACTCTTCACACTCACCACACTGTCTACAAACTCCTCAGAAAACAGGACACCAACACCATTCACGCCCTCCGGGTACCCTTGCCACACAAACTTGTATTTCTGTCCCTGCCTACCCTTCACCATTCTCACACCACTTCCCTTCCATCTCGTCTCTTGCACACAACATATGTCCACTCTTCGTCTGACCAATACTTCCACCACTTCTCCTGATCTCCCTGTCATTGTCCCCACATTCCATGTCCCAAACCTCAGAAACCGATCTCCACTTCGGGCTGCACCCTGCCCATATGTACTTGTGATTGTCATGGTTCTCTTTTTGAGGCAATGTTTTTATGGCCGGATGCCCTTCCTGACGCCAACCCTCTTAGTCGTCTCTTACGACACGCAGGGATACGGTGTACCTATTCTGACCAGGGTACACACTGGGAAACGTTTAAAACATGTAATTTCTGGGGGTGGGGGGGGGGGGGAGGCGTCAGCATCACGGCTGCGGTTTAAACATATTCCAACAATATCCAAACAGAACGATGAAAAAAAAACAATCCGGGAAAAGTCTCCAAGCGAGAACGTCGATTTGAGAAAGAAGGAGCAGAGGCGGAAGAAAACGAGATACAGGGGGCGGGGCACAAGCCGAGACGAGGAGAGCGAACAAGCACGTGTCCGGGAGGAGAGAAAGAATCAATATAGAATTATTTGTCCTTCGTGTATGTTTTATGGAATTAACTACGGGAACGCCCTTTGACCTTTATACAACAACAATTGCAGGAAGGAGGGTGACATTTTACAACAATTCATTACACAACAATAAATAAAAAAAACATTCTCACATCCACAACAATATACATATACATGCATACATATATATATATATATACATATACATGCATACATATATATATATATATACATGCATACATATATACATACATATACATGCATACATATATACATATACATGCATACATATTGTTATAGATCGCGGTTAGATGTTATAGACCGAGCGGTGGTGTAAGACCGCGACCTAACAAAACTCACCCGATTCACCCAGACTTTTGCCGTATCGCACCCCAGCTGCTCAATGAGGGAAAAGACGAAAACGACGCAATGCAAAGAGGAAAACGAAGGCAAAGAAAGGTTTGGAAATACGACTGAATTTATTGACTATTTACACACAAGCAAAAAGAAAGCAGTCACGTTTATTTACAAGCACATAAGACGCAGGTGACACAGGGAAAATACTAGCTTATACAGACTTAATTAACCCAGGACAGAACAAACAAAAGACGACTCACACGGGGAATTGCAGGAGGTGGATGGCTGGAGGTGAACGCTTGGTGGAGCCAACGCGGAGCTTGGTGGAGCTGAACGCTTGGTGGAGCCAACGCGGAGCTTGGTGGAGCTGAACGCTTGGTGGAGCCAACGCGGAGCTTGGTGGAGCTGAACGCTGGGTGGAGCCAACGCGGAGCTTGGTGGAGCTGAACGCTTGGTGGAGCCAACGCGGAGCTTGGTGGAGCTGAACGCTTGGTGGAGCTGAACGCTTGGTGGAGCCAACGCAGAGCTTGGTGGAGCTGAACGCTTGGTGGAGCCAACGCGGAGCTTGGGGGATTGGTGTGACGGGTTCTCTCTCCTTCCTTAGTCCCACCCAGTCCAACAACTTCCTCTCTTGCTTCAGGACTCTTTCTCTCTCTTTCTTGGTCCCTCACTCTTTACCACCGACTCCTCACCGCAACCAACGCAACCACTTGACCACCACCTCTACTGACTGACTCTTCACCACTCTGCACTTGACGACCGACTCCCAACCAACTCAGACCAACTCAAAGTCCAACTCCAGGCCTTTCTGTCTTCTGCTCTCCTCTGTAAAAACGCATCTCCCTCCTGGACACGCCCTTGCCTTGGGTTATATAGGCCCCCGCCCCTCAACCTTTGCGACCCTCCCCGATCGCTCTTCCTCCGCCCTCTCTAGCCGAACCCCTGGCTCATGGTTGGTCGAGTGGGGCTGGTTCACTCCTCCCCTCTCTGACGAGGTGGGGAAACGCCTTCCTTCCCCCAACCCTGCCTCGTGGTCAATGGCGGATGAAGGGAAAAAACCGACCAAAATGCGGAAGGCGCTTCAAATTGCAATTGACGGAAAGGGGGGAATGGAAGGGAATCTATCTCTTTCACTGGTGCAATGGAGTATTTCTATTAATGGAAGACACAGCCTTACGCTAAAACACAGAATAAGAGATAACTATCAACAGGTATATTCTATTACTTGGCTGACGTGTATGCTTGTGGACTATGGGACGCCCTTTTGGTCTTTACACAGCTCCGGAGGCAGGAGGCACAGAATAAACAATAATCACAACAATACAGCACACAATCAAAAAAAAATATACAGTCCTCAT
Organism: Myxine glutinosa; assembly: GCF_964187855.1. Taxonomy (NCBI): domain Eukaryota; kingdom Metazoa; phylum Chordata; class Myxini; order Myxiniformes; family Myxinidae; genus Myxine; species Myxine glutinosa. The sequence continues at coordinate 405,169,206 of NC_136261.1, read as the reverse complement.
ATCCACAACAATATATACGTATACATGCATACATATACATACATATACTTGCATACATATATATACATATACATTATACATGCATACATATATACATATACATGCATACATATATACATATACATGCATACATATATACATATACATGCATACATATATACGTATACATATACATGCATACATATATACATATACATACACATATATATACATACATACATATATATATATACATACATATATATATACATATACAATTATACATACATATACATACATATACATACATATACATACATATACATACATATATATATATATATATATATATACATATATATATACATATACATACATATACATACATATACATACATATACATACATATACATACATATATATACATATACATACATATATATACATATACATACATATATATACTGTTGCGGATCTCGACCGTCGGCCTTCCCCTTATCAAGAGGGGGTTAATCCCCTTGTCCTTTTACTGGCCGACACGATGCCGGGGGCTATAACGTCCTTCCCGGGCAGCGTTAAATAGGGTTGTTGGTCGAATTAGTCCTATTACCTAAGTACTAACGCTGACCGGAAACGAGGAAATAACTCCCGCCCGAATCACGGATATCAGGTGGAAACGCGGAGCGGATAGCGATCCGCGATCCGAGCTGTTAACAATGACGAGACCCGATTCGAGCGGATTCGAGCGGTGTCATCGTGCCGCATTTACCCAATGGAGGAAATGACTAAAACAATCGGATTAAGAGGAAACCAGGAAGAACAGGTAATTTATTTACAATTTGTACAAATAAGAAGAGGAAGGAAAAGAAAGAATGTACAGGGAAGAGGAAGAAGCAGATACACAGGGCAGTCTTAAACAGTCTTCTACTTATCCCTGGACACGGACCCGTTCACTCTCAGACTCGCCCTCAGGCTCACTCACACGGGGTTTGAAGATGGTCGGGTTGAGGGTCCAAGGGTCCACAACTCGTCTGGTCCCCGACTCGTACCGTGCAGATGATGGAAGATGGCAGGCAGCTCTCCGCGTGGCGTAGGCGCGAAACGGACAATTATATATCGGGGGATCGGTACGTGGCGATTATTTATCGTACGTAATATTTGTACCGGCGCCTTTATACGCGCTCCTGGTATTCTTACGAACGATGCGCCACTTCCCCAAGGTCCTTCTTGATGCTGCATTCCTCTGCAATGCGTGCCGCGCGCCCGCCCTTTGTCAATGCTTGCCACAGCTCGTCTCTCCTCCTGACTCTGCCAGCGTCTCTCCAGTAACACAAAACTCAACTTGATACTTTGGGATCTCTCTCAGCGCAGGTCCTCCTCAGAACTCTGATCAAGCCCTCTCTCTCCTCATAACTCAACTGAGGTGGGGGCCTCGCGCGAAGGGTTATATTGCCACGCCCAGCGAACCCTCTCAAATGTCCAGCCACACCCTGTCAGGCAATGTCACCTCAGCCCTGATTGGCTGGTGAGGGCTTACCGGCTCCACCTTTGACGGCTGCTTGACGTGGCCACACCTCCACCCTTGCGCTCCGCCCCCTTTCCAGGCTTTACCTCGTGGCATTTGGGCTGGTTTGAGCGAGCCCAAGGGCAGCGAACGCTGCTGGTAAAGGAGGTGTAACAAACTGCGAGGGCGATGGAGTACAAACTGGATAGCGCTTAATGGCGTCGATTGGAGGGAGGTTGCAAAATGGACGAATGGGGCCTACTCTTATTTGTTTTACACAACGCAGATGCAACTATTGGATATGGCCTTATCCTAAACACATACTATGAAATAACTAACATCCTAAGGTGACCTACGTGTTGCATGTGGCCTACCTATGGGGTGCAACCTTTAACCTTTAATGATGTTACCTGTGTGGGTTCTCGAAACCACAACACTGCACCCCTCCTTTCGCCAGGCTCGCCCCGAGCCAAACCACATATCAGTGAGGACGGCCGGCTTCCGATACCTGGGTCAGGACTACTCTTTAACAATTAGTGTGACACTTAGGTGTAGTTTCCGTCTACTTTTAACCTTCTACCCTGAGTGCGACAGTTTTAACACTAGATATGTCCCACCTGCTGCGTTGTGTACTACCGAACTGACTCACGCCCACAATTAACCGAATTACGGAATTATTCGCAAACTACACATAAAGCCAGTGGGGAGCATGTTATTTACAAGACACTAATTATTTACAAAACTACAACCCAGGACCTGTCTTTTGTGGGAGAAAGAAAAGAGATTTTGAGAAGAGGAAACACCAATTGCACTGCACTGCACCAATACACCATACCCATATGCACAAAAATAAACAAAATGCACAAAAACATTTCAATAATAGATCATTGATGCCTTGTGCTTGACTGCTGGGCCGATGTATCTTCTGGCTTCCTGTTCTTCGGTGTGCCATCGTAAAACTCGATGTCTTCGTGTCCGTGCACACCAAAGATGAATAAAAAGGCACAAACCGATTTCCAAGCTGATGGCAGATGACCTTGAGCAAAAGATAGGGTGAAGAGAACAGAGAGAGGGAGTGAAAGAGCGGCGGAGCAGGATTTTAGGACCTGTGGGCTGATGCCGTCAGGTCCAGGTGCAGAATCAGAGTCGAGGGTTGACAGAAACTTTTCCACCTTGTCAGGAGGAAAGGACACAGAGTCGGAGCAGCTGGGTATGACTGGGTACGGTGGGTACAGAGAGGGATGGGTTTGAGACACAAGATTTGGAGGCAAACACAGAGTTGAGGCATTCAGCTTTTTCACATGCGGAGTCAGCTGTGTAGCCGTTGGAGGTAAGGGAGGGGATGGAGGGGGAACAAACACCAGAAACTGATTTGACCAGACGCCACTAGGATTTCGAAGAGGGAGACATGTTTGAGAGTTCGGTCTTGAGAGTGGAGAGATATTGTTTCCTGGCTCTCCTGAGGGTGGACACACACTTGTTTCGGGCTTTGTGAAAGGAAATGAGATTTCCTTCCGTTGGATTTGTTTTCCAGGAAGCGAAGGCAAGTTGTTTCTGGGCAATTGCCTCACCACAAGATTCCGTGTACCATGGATGGGAGGAAGGGTATGACAACTGAAGGCGAGATGGGATAAATCTGTGCATGAGAGAGAGCAATTTACTTTGGAAGAATTCCCAGGTAAGTTGACGTCAGAGACGGGAGAGATGGGAGACCAGTCCAGATGATTGATGGCTGCTTGAAGACCGTGCCAGTTGGCCTGAGTGAAATGCCAGACTCGTCGATGCTGAGGAGGCTCTCTGAGAATGGTCAGAGAGATGTCCACTTTAACAAGCACATGATCAGATGAGTCGATTGGAGCAGAAGAAGAGCAGCAGACATTTGCAGGGAAGTTCGTCATAACCAAGTCTAGAAGAGAGGAGGCTCCGTTACCTGAGATCCGGGTCGGGAAATTGACAGATTGTGTCAGTCCCAGTGAGTCGCAGAAGTCCTTTGCTGAGGAGCCATGGCTGGTGAGAGAGGTACCCACACCCAGCCAACTGGCATGGTGACAATTGAAATCACCACATTTGAGGAAGAGAGAGTTGGGGTGAGTAGATAGAGGTTGGTCCATATTATCAGACAGCGGGATGTAGATGGAGTCATCACTGTTTGGTGGACGGTACAACACACATATGAACAAAAGGTGGACGCGAAGGGGAAGCCGTAGCCAGAGGTACTCCTGGGGGTGAGGTGGAGAGAGGGCAGTGCAGGGCGAGTGAGGAAGAGAGTTTTTGATAAAGATAGCGACCCCACCTCCAGGACGAGGCTCAGGTCTATCATACCGGAGGAGGGAGTAACCCGGGAGAGATATTAAGGAATCAGAGACATCATGAAGGAGGAAAGTTTCTGTTGAACAGATCAAGTCTAGTTTGTCAGAAGCAACCTGTGTGGAGATATCAGTCAAATTTGAGCGAAGGCCCTGGATGTTTGAGGACCATACCGTTAATGAAGAGGAAGGGAGAGCATCGGATACAGAACAGGGGGGAGGAGGAGTAGGGTAAGATGTGGAAGAGGAGGAAGAGGTAGGGAGAGCTGTTGAAAGTGTGTCAGAGATTTTAGAATCGCTCGAAGAAATGGAAGGATGGGGCGAACAAAAGGTTTGATGGTGATTGGGTGAGGCACAGTGAGGTGTTATTTGAGGGGGGGGGGGGCAGAGCGAGGCAGAAGGTTGGGGGAGGTGAGAGTTGGAAGGGGGAAGAAGCGGGGGAGGACGCTTTGAGGAGGAGGGGTGAGAGGGGGGAAATGGAGAAAAAATGAGGGTGGGGAGATTTGAAGGGAAATGGCTCGGGGGGAGTTTATGAGGGGAGGGGTTAGGGGGGAGTTTAGGAGGGGGGGGGATTTGAAAGGGATGGGAGATGGGGAAGATTTGGAGGGGAGGGGTGAGGGTGGACTTTCGGAGGAGAAGGGTGAGGGGGAGTCTTGGAGGGGAGGAGTGCAGGGGGAGTTTAGGAGGGAAGGGGCAAGTGGGGAGATTTGAAAGGGATGTGATGGGGAAGATTTGGAGGGGAGGGGCAAGGGGGGAGATTTGAAAGGGATGGGGGAAGGGGGAGGGAAGGGGAGGGCCAGTCAACAATGACGTTGCAGTTCTCATGGTCGGAGAGCAGCACAACAATCGCGACATCGTCCTGCATCTTCGCAACAGCACGAAGCGGATTTTGGAGACTCACTGATCCTGTGACGCCCTCCAGTACCGGCGTTGCCGGGCGGGGGAGGGAGACCCGTACATTACACACATTACAACATTACACATACACAAACTGTGTTTTATGTTCAATGGTCTGGCGGCGGGGATGGAACATCACGTGATCGCTCTGAGCGAATCAGTGCGCTGCTCTGCCACCAGGTCAGATTCCGTGTATAATATTCCTCGCTGAAATGCGCTGAGGTAAATATGAATAAAAAATATGGATCTCGTCAAATATTTTTAGGTAGGCCATGTTCTTCCCAGGCTCAATGGCCATGTCTGTGCCAAATATCAAGCACGTGAGCCTCTCCCTTTAGGAGTCTATCGGTAACATTACACACACACAAACTGTGTTTTATGTTCAATGGTCTGGCGGCGGGAATGGAACATCACGTGATCGCTCTGAGTGAATCAGCGCGCTGCTCTGCCACCGCCTCAGATTCCGTGTATAATATTCCTCGCTGAAAAAAAATCTATGTGAAACATGCTACTATCTATGCTAAATCATGCTAAATCATGCTAAATGCTAATCATGCTAAAATCTATGCTACTTGCTGTGAGTTTATGGTGGCAACGAACATCATGTGATCGCTCTGAGCGAATCAGCGCGCTGCTCTGCCACCGCCTCAGATTCCGTGTATAATATTCCTTGCTGAAAAAAATATGGATCTAAATATGAAAGAAAAAAAAACCTATGTGGTGTGAATAGCAATGTTCCTCGCTGAAATGTGAAAAAAGGCAATCGCTTTTCACTCTGAATTACGTGCGAACGCGTAACTGTGAGTTTATGGCGGCAAGGAACATCACGTGATCGCTCTGAGCGAATCAGCGCGCTGCTCTGCCACCGCCTCAGATTCCGTGCATAATATTCCTCGGTGAAATGCGCTGAGGTAAAAATATGGTAAAAAAATATTATGAAATAATTTTTTTTAGGTCGGCCTCTCGAAAAATATGGATCTCGTCAAATATGGTCTCGGCCATGTTCTTCCCAGGCTCAATGGCCATGTCTATGCCAAATATCAAGCACGTGAGCCTCTCTGTTTAGGAGTCTATCGGTAACATTACACACACACACACACACACACACAAACTGTGTTTTATATATATATAGATAGATATATATATATATTTCTGTCAGTTGATTGTTTGTTTGACATTTGTATTACAGTGTACAAGAAGGTATAAATGAATGAATGACATGTTTATCTAACCTTTTATTCGGGGGAAAATTATTACGGAAGTGTACCAAGCTGTACCTATAAAGTTTCGTGCCAATTATCAACCGTGGGAGCTCAGAGGAGTAGGTTCACAAACAAACAAATAAACGGACATTTCGCTTTTATATATGTGTATATCAAGTAATGAACGGCGGTTGGGAATTATATCCACGATATCCATTTTTCCGTTCTCCAACCTATAGCTTTGTCTTTAAAAAACTCAACGTTTCGGCCAGCAACCCAGCGTGCGCCGAGCCTCCACTAGCCTTCATCAAGAGAAGTTCCCTTGTTCACCTCCTCCCAGATATATCTGGGGGGAGGGGTGGGCTTATTCTATCAACCAATCACAAAGCTGCGTTGCGAGACCTCATGACCATGGACCCATGCTCGGCTTATGTTGCAAGTGTTTTGTGCGTGTTTGAGCGGTGTATTGTGTTTTGTTGTCCGTGTTGCCTGTGTCGGCTATGTCCCACTTTGTCTTTGTCCTCCTCCACGCATCGGTGTGTCTCTGGTGTACTTATGCATGAGAGGTCCGTATGCCTTGGTAACGCCACAGTCTCCTCTGTCAATGGTGCCCGCGTTTGGCCAGTGTGCCAGGCCTCCAGTATTCGCCTCCTGGCCCGGTTCGGGGATGCCGCCAGCACGTTCACATTGTCCCAAAGAGGAACATGGCCCGCCCTTATTCCATGCTTGGCGATAGCAGATCTTTCTGGGTGATTACACTCTGGGTGATTTCTGGGCCTTGTGGTGTTCATTAATGCGCTGGCCTAAGGTTCTTCCAGTCTCGCCTATGTATTCCCCACCACAGTCACATGGAATGGTGTATACCACACCTGTGCAATCATTCTTCAGTCTTTTGTCTTTGACCTTGGTCAGTGCACGTCTCAAGGTGTATATAGGTTGGTAGTTGACCCTCACCCCGACCGGTCTCAAAATCCTGCCAATCCTTTGAGATACCCGTGGCACAAATGGTAGCACGCAGAAGCCCTTAGGTGGTTCCTGTGGCACGTCCTGGATTCTTGGAGCCGCCAGTACCATTTCATTTTTTGGGCAGAGGTGGATGGGTCGCTTCCATTTTTGGACGTCTTGGTGAGGAGGAACCTCAATGGAAGCTTAAGTACCGCATTATATAGGAAACCCACCCAGACCGAGCGTTACCTCGATTTCACGTCTTGCCATCCGCTGCACCATAAAAGAGCTGTGGTGAATACACTCGTAAAAAGGGCAAGGAATATACCGTCCACCTTGAAGGGCAAAAGGAGAGAGATCAAGCATCTCAAATGGGTATTGAAAGCCAATGGCTACCCAGACCACCTCTGCCCAAAAAATGAAATGGTACTGGCGGCTCCAAGAATCCAGGACGTGCCACAGGAACCACCTAAGGGCTTCTGCGTGCTACCATTTGTGCCACGGGTATCTCAAAGGATTGGCAGGATTTTGAGACCGGTCGGGGTGAGGGTCAACTACCAACCTATATACACCTTGAGACGTGCACTGACCAAGGTCAAAGACAAAAGACTGAAGAATGATTGCACAGGTGTGGTATACACCATTCCATGTGACTGTGGTGGGGAATACATAGGTGAGACTGGAAGAACCTTAGGCCAGCGCATTAATGAACACCACAAGGCCTTTGAGTGTAATCACCCAGAAAGATCTGCTATCGCCAAGCATGGAATAAGGGCGGGCCATGTTCCTCTTTGGGACAATGTGAACATGCTGGCGGCATCCCCGAACCGGGCCAAGAGGCGAATACTGGAGGCCTGGCACACTGGCCAAACGCGGGCGCCATTGAAAGAGGAGACTGTGGCGTTACCACAGGCATATGGACCTCTCATGCATAAGTACACCAGAGACACACCGATGCGTGGAGGAGGATAAAGACAAAGTGGGACATAGCCGACACAGGCAACACGGACAACAAAACACAATACACCGCTCAAACACGCACAAAACACTTGCAACATAAGCCGAGCATGGGTCCATGGTCACGAGGTCTCGCAACGCAGCTTTGTGATTGGTTGATAGAATAAGCCCACCCCTCCCCCCAGATATATCTGGGAGGAGGTGAACAAGGGAACTTCTCTTGATGAAGGCTAGTGGAGGCTCGGCGCACGCTGGGTTGCTGGCCGAAACGTTGAGTTTTTTAAAGACAAAGCTATAGGTTGGAGAACGGAAAAATGGATATCGTGGATATGTGTATATATATACAGTGAAACCTTGACTTATGAGTGCACCAACTTATGAGTTTTCCGAGATACGAGCCGTCGCTCAGTTGATTTTTTGCTTTGTGATGCGAGCCGAGATCTGAGTTACGAGCGAGCGAGCGAGCTTGGATATAAAACACGTAATCGTCGAAAAACATGAGCGAGGTGTGCGTGTTGTCGACTTGGCGAGGCAGTACGATCGTAGTACTTCTACGATATGTACGATTTTGAAGCAGAAGGAGTCGATAAAGGCTATAACGCCAGCCAAGGGCGTTAAGATTATTTCAAAACTCCGGGCCTCTGTCCATGAAGAGATGGAGAAGTTGTTGTTTGTGTGGTTGACGGAGAAGCAGCTCGCAGGAGATACCGTGACCGAGAGCATCATCTGTGAGAAGGCACGAGACATTTACGGGGATTTGGTGCAGCAGACGGCGGGAACATCAACGGACGAGGCATCGGAAGAGTCATTCAAAGCCAGTCGGGGATGGTTTGATAATTTTAAGAAGAGGACCGGCATTCACTCCATCGTCAGGCATGGTGAGGCAGCAAGCTCGGATGTGAAGGCAGCTGAAGATTTTATTATAACTTTTGCCGAACTGATAGAAGCCGAAGGATACACCCCCCAGCAAATCTTCAACTGTGACGAGACAGGGCTCTTCTGGAAAAAGATGCCGAGGAGGACGTATATAACGGCAGAGGAGAAGAGCATGCCAGGCCACAACTTGTTCAGAATGCCGGCGATAGCTCGCCTTCTCTTTGTGGAAGACACAGTGAGATCCTTAACATCCAACAACTAATGGGACGCAAACGGGGCGCCCAGTTTAGCGGCACACACATTGATGAATCACCCTGCCTGTGAAACACCGACATGACAGGTTATAGCTGGGTCGGGATTCAAACCCAGGCTGGAGAGTTTAGAGTCAAGTGTGCGTACCTCCAGTCCAGGCCATCCTGCCAACTTGTATGCTGCATACAGGTGAAATATAAAGCGCGAGATATTTATATATATATATATTTCAAAAAAATTTGTGTGGTTTTTGGGGGGCTGGAACGGATTAA